>NC_050203.1:34920000-35244722 GCF_013141755.1 Anopheles stephensi | reverse complement strand
GCAAGATGCTGTTTGTTGTACAGTCTTACACTACACGATGATTTCTGGAGGTGAGATAACACTATTAACCAACGACAATTGGTTGCAATTAAAACAGGGCGTCTTGCCATACCTTCAGCTGCATCTAGATAAGGGAGGTAGAATGGGTAAAACGAAGATAAAGTCTCCATGGGCTGTATGATCCTGTACAGAAGCAGAGGTGTGGCTTGTTGCTGAAGCCTTTAGTAAGTGGTTTGATGCACAGCTTTATGATTGTATCGTTTTATTGTGCTTAAGCCCGGTAGCATTTGTGTAAGCGGAACGAGATTTTATATGCCAACTATTACCTTCAGGTCACGTTTTATGTAATGTGAAGTTGTGCTGCATGTACACCTGTGTACTGTAGGGAGATAATTCTAGACTAGAGGGAAAATCACTTAAGTCTCCAGTCGCTGAATTTTATCAAATAGTATGCCTGTTGCAATTAAATTAATTTTTTAAAGGTAATTCTATGCATGCAGGTTAATGAAAAGCAATCACTGTTTACCTTTAAACGTACAACATTTGCTTGTTTCACCCTTGGCTGGATCCGTCAAAATATGATGTGCTATTGACAACCGATAATGATGTGTTCATTACGAGCAGGCCAAGCACTGATCGCGTGCGTTAATATTACATTTTTATCACTTTCTCTTATATTTGCCCTTAACAAAAAAAAGTAACACGTTTTGGAAGCGTAATGGGAGATTCAGAAGAGCTCAACTGTTTAAATAGTTCGCCTAAAATGGGAACGATTTTTGTTAGAAGTGTTGGTGTGGATGGGAGAAACAGTATTTGTAAATTATTGGAAAATAAGCGAATGTCGTAAAAAGTTTTCCGAAATTTCAAAGCAGAAAAGTACGTTTGGCACTAAAAGGACCAGGACTTCAGAAATTTGCAGATAGAGACAATGGAGATCATTAAGGTTTTTCTATGCAGCAGAAGAGACCCAAATGTGACACAAAACCTGGGATTAGATGCGGAGGGACACAGCGAAGATAACACTGAATACTGGAGACCAGAGAAAAGTATTGCAAGTAAAGTAAAAAGAGACAAAGTATTGTTGAAAATAAAAAAAATGTAAGTAAGTAAGTAAGTAAGTAAGTAAGTAAGTAAGTAAGTAAGTAAGTAAGTAAGTAAGTAAGTAAGTAAGTAAGTAAGTAAGTAAGTAAGTAAGTAAGTAAGTAAGTAAGTAAGTAAGTAAGTAAGTAAGTAAGTAAGTAAGTAAGTAAGTAAGTAAGTAAGTAAGTAAGTAAGTAAGTAAGTAAGTAAGTAAGTAAGTAAGTAAGTAAGTAAGTAAGTAAGTAAGTAAGTAAGTAAGTAAGTAAGTAAGTAAGTAAGTAAGTAAGTAAGTAAGTAAGTAAGTAAGTAAGTAAGTAAGTAAGTAAGTAAGTAAGTAAGTAAGTAAGTAAGTAAGTAAGTAAGTAAGTAAGTAAGTAAGTAAGTAAGTAAGTAAGTAAGTAAGTAAGTAAGTAAGTAAGTAAGTAAGTAAGTAAGTAAGTAAGTAAGTAAGTAAGTAAGTAAGTAAGTAGTAAGTAAGTAAGTAAGTAAGTAAGTAAGTAAGTAAGTAAGTAAGTAAGTAAGTAAGTAAGTAAGTAAGTAAGTAAGTAAGTAAGTAAGTAAGTAAGTAAGTAAGTAAGTAAGTAAGTAAGTAAGTAAGTAAGTAAGTAAGTAAGTAAGTAAGTAAGTAAGTAAGTAAGTAAGTAAGTAAGTAAGTAAGTAAGTAAGTAAGTAAGTAAGTAAGTAAGTAAGTAAGAAATGTGTTAAGGTAACATGAGACCTCAAATGCATTGAAATAAAGAACCTTTCCCAACTACAGGGGATATGATCCCTTGTCAAATATCTGCTAGTTTGAACAGTTTTACAGTTACTGCAACTATTACTACAGCGATAAAGGTTACACTATACAGCATTATCAAGTAGTAACGGGGCACTTATGACAGCCAAGAGAAGTGGGCTCAAAACTTTTGTTTCTCTTACCCTGTATTTATCCTTACCCACAGCTGTACTCGTAGCCGGGGCCGGACGCGTAACGCAATAATAGAATATCACACGGGTTACTATAGTTGCAGTGCGTCCGTCCACTGAGACGCTGTTGAGCGTACAAAAATGTCAAGGCGTTCCGGGGCTTCCAGTTCCTTGTTTTGTTTTGTGCGCCCGAGGAACTGCAAAAAGATATTTTTATTCTCTTCGCTGTTGAGAAACTTTTTTGTTCAATCTGCGTCTATATGAGGCTGATTGGAAAAGTTGTACGAGGTATGAATTAAGGAAAATTTATTAGCCAATTGTTTGAAAGTATGTGCTCGAGCTATTTTTTAAATTGTATTTAAATGTTATGGATTTTGGACTTTATTCCGTTAAACTAGTTCTATAAACTGATAATTTAAATATTACATTCAGGACACCAACAAAGAAAAGTCGCCAACATGTTTATTTGGCGTTTTGTGTTTGGATTATGAGCTGAAATATTTGAGGGAACTTATTTTTAGTCAGGAATGTGTCATCAATGTACATGCCATTTTATAATCGCACTATTCCTGTTTTCAAAAATACCTGCCGAAGCTTCTGCGATGATTCCTATAGTTGTTGTTGTTGTTTCAGTGGAAAAGTGACGGAGCAAGAAAGCTAAAGCTCCCTCCGTAGCGTGACATTTGCCGGGGATCGAACGCGCGTAGTTGTAACCGGTGCTGATTTCGCCCCAGACTGCGACTTTGAAACCAGACACACGGCGTACCGGACCCATCGCGGGAGTATCGATGGCCGTATTTCTTTAGCTTATGCGTGACCTTGACATTCAGGTGTGGTTCGCGCGTCCGTTTTAGAAACGGAACAAAGTGAACAAGTGAGAAGGCAACAAAGGCATTCAAAAGCTAATGGGCTGTAGCCGGTCGCGGCGATGAATCGTAACATAAGGCAGATGCAGTATGTTGTTTGGCATTGCCATCGCCGAAGACGGGTGTTCCCTGCCAGGGATTCGATGTTGGCTGAAGGCGGAAAGCCGGCACCGCCATATACACCATTGCGTGCGACTGGCATCAGATTTGATCCGTGTACAAAACCGGCTCGTACTACGTTGTAGCATATTGCAATGTCGAGCTGTTATTTATTTATTGCAAATGCACGATTGGGAATCCGCACTGCGAAGGAAAGGGAAAAGGACAAACAAAGCTGAGCGAAAGGAGCAAAACTCTGGTGCTAATGTCTAATGTCGATACAACTGCTAAGAAAACTGGCAAAAATGGATACAAGACGCGGATAAGCAAGGCAGATAATGATGTGGAATTGAGATGAATAAATAAGCAGTTGGGTGAAAGACGAAACAAATTTTACAACCCACAACGTTGTTCTGGGGTTATATAATGCTCGTTTGAATTGTTTTCTTTTCTTTACGTCTTATCGAATCATCTTGTTTTGCTTTGCAAATAGTTTAAGAGAAGGGTATCGAGAAATTATGAGAATGTCGTTAATCAAATTTATTATATTGTCTTGAGAATCGTTTCCTAAAAATTCTGAAGCTTCAAAAATTGTTCGGTTATTATAGTAATTATTTTTTAAAAGTAAGAATCCCATTTTTTCCGATTGGTAGTAATTTCTTGCACAAAAAGCTATGATATGATGCGGATGCTTTTGTCAAAATATTGTTACAGTTTTAGCTAATAGATTCTATCCAGACCGCCTTCCCGTCTACAGCACTGACTATCCAGCTACGGGTAAAACCAAGTTAGAGAAAGCTAGAAATGGCAGTATTTGATACTTATATAGCTAATAAAGAATTCGACCAGGACTTTAGAAAATATATGAAAAAGCTATAGTTCATTGTTCCAGTTGGTATCGAAGAGATTCTTTCAAAGGCAGGACTTGACGCTATTTTTGTGGATTTATCAAATCATGGATGGCGTCCAACCATTTTGGTAGACAATGAAGTACCAAAGAATTTTGTAAACTCTTCTTGTTCTTTGGCCAACCGGCTTTTTAAGGGCATGCCTGCCATTTCTGGTTTACAAGACTTAATGATACTACGTAGTGCGTTTGTCAGTCCTCACTACCGGGGAACTGTCTAGCTGGGATTTGATCTCCGGTCCTATGCAGAAAAATATGTAAAAGAATTTCTTAATAAAAATGATACAATATTTAATGAAAGTTTTGCTGAAGAAAGATAATACTTATAATGTGGAAGATGAAATTCGGTTAATGATAGGATCAAATCGCATTGGTCTAAATATTGTAGAGGCTTGATTTTCTTCGACAGTTTTAGTTTTAGTCTTGGCGATCTATTGAGTCTTCTTAGATCTCTCTTTTTCCATTCTTATGATTTCGCTTTGAATAACTGCTATTAGCTCTTTAATACTAATAATATCGCCAATGGTGGCTTAAGCCTCTTAGAAGCCCTAAGCAGAATGAAAGTTGGAGGCCCCTAGCTGAAACCAGTGGCTGTGTGGAGACTTTATATGATGTATGAAGTCTCTCTAAATGATCGAAGCTCTCTGGACCTCACAGCCTGCTAACCATAGTGCTGTTGGAAGATTTTCTTAGGCTTCCTTGTTCAAAAAATTCTCTGACTTCGATATCATCGCTCCCCAATTTTTTAAACATGCTTCAACTGATTAAAATCACTCGTAAAGACGCAATAGAAGTGGGACTTGAAAGAAAAAGGAGATCATAAAAGTATAACGACCAAAGGATGTGGTGGTGTGGGCGCTAGACGTGTTCCCCACCCAGAGATACCACCATTCGCTCCATTCACTATTTTCGTGATTGAGCTCGTGCTCCCACTGAACACGCTCTGGCGTACGGATGCGGCATACCGAGCAGCTCGATTACGGGTCACAGGCTTAACGCCAGGTGCGGTGACTTGATGCTGTGTAAAGGTCTCTACGAACCGTGCAACCGAGCCTGTTACCTCACGCAAGAATATCCATCGCTCCAAGCTCAACTTGGGCACACTTGAATCAGGGGGCTGGTTTTGGGGGGCCTGCCCCCCTCCCACGCCTCTTGTCTTCCTAAGCACCTGTTCTAATTCACCCCGATATGCGGAGCACTTCGATCGCTGTTGGGTCGTTGTTGATCGCGTCGGTGATCGCGGTTTTACAAACACTCTCGTAAAGGGAGCCTGTGTGCTGTGCGATGGGTAGCGTTAAATATTGCCTATTATATTACTTGTTTGGTGTGTGTGTGAGTGAGTGCTGTTTCCCTATATCTTTTTGACATCCACTCTCCTAAGCGCCGTGAGGCGACGATGTACGTGGACGAGAAGACGGCTGGAGGCGCGAGTGCGCACACGTTGGACGACCTTGCCGAAGGCAATTTTTCAACCTCATTTCGCGCTCCAAAGTTGATTTAGATCCGTTCAATTTTCTTTCAGCTCCACGCGAACGCGTTCGCTCGAGCTCGAACGTTTTGTTTGTTTGTAGAATTTTGTCCTTCCACATTGCCCGCCATTGGACGGTGCGGGTAATGGTGGGGAAGAAGGTGCAGGTGCTGAACCGCTCGGATCGGTAGAAAGGCGTTTGGCGGCTGCAAACGTGAGCAAGGCTTACCAGGCAGCGACAAACGTGTGGAAGGGTGCAAACATTGAAAATATTTAATTTCAAGCCTGCACTTCGTACGCACACAACGGTTTTATACGACGATGGTGGCGCTCTGCATTGCATTATTATGGCTGGGGTTTTGGTTTCCACCCTCGAAGGGGGAAGTAACGATAGGTTTGGGTGCAATGAGCGAGAGAGAGTGAGAGAGAGCGGCCGAGAGAAGCCTTATAAAACATTATACAAGCGCTGAAGGCATCGGACGAAAGTTGCAACCACCGTAAACGAAGGCAGTTCCGGCCCGGTTGATTGAGGCACCCGTGTGGAATTTATGAGCCAGGGGACGAATTGTCGTTAGGGAAGGTTTTTTTTGCCTAATGAACGTAGCTGAATCCGTTGTCCGCATTTTATATCTAAATAGTTCTACGATATATCTTTGCATGACTTTACGGCCATACATATGCTAACAACTGATACAGGATTTTCCCTAAATAACATATAGGGGAATATTTCAAATGAATTTTGGAATTTTGCAAGTTCGTTGGGGAAATTTGCAATCATATAATGAAACATCGCGTACAGTGAGAGAATATTTGCATCGTGATTATGGAACTTTTTAAACAACTGTACTTATGTTGTCGGGTGTTTGGTCCAACCCTATCAAACTGTAAAATGGCAAAATGTCATTTGACTTGAAGATTATTAATTTGAAAAATTCTCAAAATTTATTACAAATTCCCATTGTGTCTGTAAAACCTCCCTAGTTTTTGCTACTTCTAGTTGAAACTTAAAGAAGTGATTAAAGGATTAGTTTAGAGAAATATTTTATCATGAATCTCTAATGAGTGAGTCAAAGATTCAAATCTTCATAACCACTATTTCACTCTGTTACAACTCTTTTAAAATAGTGATTTCCTATCTCTAATATCAAGGCTACGTAGTATAAATAGTATAAATAAATGAGATCCATACATACTCTTTATGCTGAGTTGAGACCATTAACTCCTTTGCAGAATTAAACTCACTCACTCACACTAAACACTCACACGCCGGTCTAAACGGGGTTTTATACCCGATCCGGTGTACTAGAGCCGGAAACAAGATAAAATTATTAAAACTTATATTTAAGTCGTAGATCTTAGTCGTATTTGACATAACTAAAAACAATATAACCATTATAAGATAAATGCAGGAAAATTCCTTAATGTTCTATGTTTTATATGATCTATTCTACTACCTCTGTCACCATCAGCAGTCTGTCATAACAAAGAAGTTGAAGTTTGTTTGCATCAAACTTGAAATCAGAGCAGAAGGAACCTTCCGATCCGAAGGTGACTTCAATCTATCGTTGTGGTTATGTAATTAATAGGATTTGCAAAACCAGTTCCTGTACGACGCGGTAAGGAATGCAGCAATGGGAGTGGTCGTCGGTACAATCACACCTTTCGAATTGAGTCTAGTTCTATTTTTGGGCTAGATTTCTTGATCCAATTAAAGCCGGTGTAAGCAGCTGCTTTGTAGGCTTCTTAGCTAAATGGTTCCAGCTTAGATGTGATTCAGCGTAGACAAAACAAATAAATTTAATCGAATACATTTGTTCTATCCAGTTGCCTTGGTGTGGCTTATTAAAGGGTAATATAAGCCTGTGATATTTACGATGAAACAATGGCTAAGTATATTTTTCACAGTAATTTGACAAAATATCGATTAAAGGATATATCCTGTTTTGGAATTGATGTCACCCGTTTTAATGCTACATTTAGCTATTATTAGATATGTATGACCACATATCTATACCTTAAAAAGAGCACCAACAATAGCTTGACACAAATTGGGCAACTACAAGAAGGAATGGAGGTCAAAACGGAGCTCCAAAGTAGATAAAATAGCATAGTTTTATCTCTGGCCGTTTCTCGCTGTTTGCTTAAATCCCTAACACTCATTAGCTGTAGATGGTAACGAAAATAAAATACAAATATAGTCGGGCCGCTGCTCAAGGCAATCCGTCAAAGATATCAAATTTAGGTTCTCTATAGTCGCGTCCCTGGTTGCTTTCGGTGTCCGTGAAGCGAACTGTCGCTCGATAGTTGTACTGTAAACTATCGAACACGAAACAGAAACAAAAATCATCCTTTATGCAACTTTAAAAGGCTCGTTAGTTAATTTATCACATTTTCCAGGTGATCATCATCAACCGGGGGTGATTGTGTAGTCAGGCACATGTGTGAGCGTTCCAAAAATAGTCGATGATTCAATACGGACAGATATCCTTCTCCGGAGATCTGACAATGACGAGCGCTGCTAGACATTATGGAACGCCAGGTCTTCCTTTTCCTACTGTTGGTACTGCTGCTGCTGATGCTGAGGCTTCTTCAGCACGTCGGTGAAAGGATGAGCAGCATCTGAAGGTGCCTAAGTGCACAACGAAGGGCACTCAATAATATTGGCCGTTAATTTGTTAGCGAAAATGTCAATAGCAAAATGTTCGAGCGGATCACAATCTTTTTGTACGAAGTAGCGTGAACGTGAGCGACATTACACAAATCATCTACCAAGTGCGATCGACGCGACGGTGCATTTAGTACAGCTTCAATGTCAACTGTTTGGAGGTGCCCGTCGGGATATTGAAGATGAGGAAATTATTATTTGCTTTCATTTTAAAGTAAAGAGGATCTAAGTTCATATAAGTTGAACTGTTTTAGATATGTTTTCCTGGTATAAATAGGTCTAATATGATGACGATATGTCATCACATCGCCGGTTTAACTTATTACTTAACTGAACTTAATGAACCTAAACTGAACCTAAATTCAGTTATTAAACTGTCTCTTCAGCAAAATACTCTACGCAACTCAGGAAGGGTCTTTTCTTGTTCTGCTTCTTCGGCACTAACAACATCCTGTAGAGGTCTCTTTGGTCTGCCATTCTGGTTGTTTCTCATTCTTTTGAGCCTAGTTCATGAAGAGTCACACTACTTAAAAACCTAGCCTTAAAAAACTATATTTGTGTGTGATTTTTCTTCTTTTTGGCTTAAAAAGTCCTGCCTTGGTTACGCCCGGGTCATGGCCATACTCAATGGTTTATTAGTCTTAATGTTACCATCTATAGTTGGATAGGTCTGTCAGCTTTTCGAGGGAATACGATCAGGATGGGATTTGATCCCAGGAGTCCTGATGTATGAGGAAGACCGGTACCACAAACACCTCTCGGCTACCGGTCCGCCAACCGAAAGTACGTTCCTTCGTTCCTTGGTACTATATATACTAAAATCTTCCAGGCAGGTGTTGGTTCTCTGTCGCCATATTTCTGGCTTTCTGTGGCCTTATTTTACTCTGAGCAAGGTAGTCGCAGTTCTGCGTACGGGGGGAGTATCGTTCTGGTCTGGATGGGATTTGAACCCCGGGTTCTGCTGTGTAAGAAGACCGGTGCCGCTTAAGCCTCGGCCACCGGACCACCAACCATTTGGGGATTGTTCACCATGCTTAAATAGTAAAGCACAACAACAAATCTTATTCATTGCATTGGCTTGATTTGTTCACAAAATAATTTCTGTTTGTTTTATAGCTCTTCTTTATTTAAATAGAAATGTTTTCTACAATATAAAACATTCAAGGCAGTGCGCTCAATTTGTCGTATAGAATTGGATCGAATTAAATTCTACCAAAGCAAACCAAACCTTTCGACAAGAATACACTTAATCGGTTCTTCGCTGTGTTCGATGCGCATGCACCGAGACTGATGCACACTGAAAGAGTCAGAGATAGAGAGAGAGAGAGAGAGAAAGAAAGAAAGAAAGAGACTGCACTGGCTGGTAGGTGCAGTGCGCAAGGTTACGCGACATTGCGCATGGTTTGAGGCGATGTAATTATTATGCATTACCCAGAGGCGTACGCAAAAGTTATGTCAAGGTTGTGAACAACTCTTTCGCACGGCGTCGCGGTGGCTCAGCTCTGAGCAGGCCTGAGTAAACTTACCTTATGCTCTGGGTGCATTGTATAGCACAAAAGCGTGGGCGTACGTAAATTCGTCTTTCTTGCGATGGGGTAGACTGTGGATTCTGTTTGAACGTCTCTTTGTTGAAGTTGATCTGGCCAATATCACCTTGCTTCAGTTATTTTTTTTCTAAATTTAAACTATCCTCAAAAATACTGTTAAAGTAACGAATTTCGTAATGCTTATATTATCAGCATTGATACCGCCACAAAAGAAAAACAAAATGCGCCAGGAAGTGTACAAAACTGGCAATTCCAGCGCCAGTGTGCTCAATTTCCTTGGTACACTGTTTTGTAATAGGATACGGCTCACGGTTTGCCAGCTGCGCGGTACCGCTCCGGTGCGCGTCCGTCCGGACGGACTTGTCGGAATGACTGATTGACTTACTTCTCGTGCAGTGCGTCGCGGTGCATGGACAAGATGCACCGATGCATATTCCCGTTAGGCCCGCACAATGGCTCGCGGTAAGCCGCGGACACACGTTAGCGTTATTAATGCATCTTCTCGGCATAACTACTTTCGCTTTCGCACACTTGTTCGTAATATGATCTCGTATCTCGGGCCGTACGTATCATCGCTGTAGCTCGCGAAAGCTAGCCTCGGGGTTCGCGGCGGTAGTAGTATCCTGCAAAGATTGGATTGGCTGGCAATTGTAATGGCTCGTGGGATGTGTGATTGTGATTTATGTGTGTGCCCACAGAATGACAACGCGCGTGCTGTTGCGGGGTTGATGATGGTAGCGGCAGCCTTGTTTTGACACTCAATCAACTATTTAGCCCGTGTAGCTGCAATTTATCAGCGGGTGTAGCTGGGTGTAGCTGGGCTGGATGGTATTTTGCTTTGTATTACGGCTACGCCTCCTGACAAATTGGGTGCCGAGTGACGAATCACTCATGCTAGGCGAAGGGTTGGTAGTTTCACTGACGGGAACAATTATGACTTTCATGTTAATGTGAAGGTGGGCTTTAGTGTCAATCGTAATATGTTATACAATTAGAAGCTAATTTGTGTTGAATGGGTACGAAATATTGGGGCATTTTATTTGTTGAACAAAGCCTTCGATTCTGACAATTCGGTCCATGGCAAAAAAAGAAATTAATCGTACGCTACTTTCCATTGACAGAAGGTTTATCTACTCTTAATGCAACCAACAAGCATCTTAACGCATTTTCGATGTTGGATATTTTAACTTCCTGCCTCGGTTGCTGGAATGATAACCAGGCCCTTTACTATTGTAACACAGTTTACGTTTTATTGATACACTTCAAAGACATAATATGAAACACGGAATGAGGTGAAGATGCGACTGTTTGTCTCGTTGGTTCAAGGCAGAATCTCAGTCCGTCCCTCATCGCACAAAAACATCTTGCCCTTCTTCAGGAGCCGCAGGATCATCTTATACGAGACTGTAATTTTGTGGTTGCCACCGGATTCGGCACATGCAGTAGATCTGCATGAAACTGCTAGGCAAGCTGAAGGCTTTTTATCCTTCTTCAAATAGGAATTGATACTCAAAAATGGCGAGAAAATTGGTGTTATCTAAGGACCCGTGACCACCCAACGACTAAAAATAGCCATAGCTGTTTTCCAGACATGACATTCAGCAAATAAAGCTTCAAGCATCTTGTCTAAGACTCTAGGCTCTAGACTAGAGACTAGACTAGAGACTGTTGGTCTTGCCCAGCTGTAGAAATCTTCAATACTGGTCGAGATATTTCTGAAGGACGCGTTGAAGCCATTTAATCTCAACTAAGGCCTACCAAACCATCACTGCCCATGCCCAAGACTTGACTAAGAAAATCGAGAATACCAACATAGGGGAGTCTAATTTGCTTAACACTGCGGTTAGAGCTCGTCATTGTAACGGCTACTCCATTTTCTTTTCATACATATTGGACCAAAAATCCATCTGAGAAGCTGCATCAGTTTCACCAATGTTGGACAGAGTCTATATCTCAGAATACGTATGTGAGTACTGGGACTGTAAATGTTCTACAAGACCCAGCGTCGATCATCGCAATCATTGTGACCGCTTGGCAGCCTGCACCCTAATGTGTACCCAAGATAGGTGAATTTTTGGGCAACTTCAACAACGAGGTCCAGGATGAGCGTTCTTTTCAGGCAATGAGGGTTTGTCACTGCCTAAATCTTTGATGGGATGAGGGTGATACTGACGTCTGTAGCGAATTTGAGGAGCTTCAATTAATTAAATATTTTCCTCTATTCCTTAATTACAATAACATTATCTTTCTTCATCATAAAATCTTCACAATAAACCTTTTAATATTAGTATCATTATGCTCCTGCAAATCAGTCTCCTTCTTGATTGTTTAAGATAAAATTTATATAAAATATCCCATCTCAAAGCTTCGTGTAAATTAAAAAGTTAATTAATAATTTGTACCATCTGATTCTCAGAATGTTTCCAATTCTTCTATTTTTCTTTTAATATTCTGCTGTTCTGAACTGATAATACTGCATGAGTTTTCGTTAAATTTTGTCATTAATTTTATTGTATTCCCAATCAACCAAATCCATTCGGTACTGTAAACGGTATTCTCGATGGGTTTTTGCAATCTCAACTAAAAAAAAGAAGCACACAAATCGATGAAAATCTGCATCAGAAAGCATATTACAGATAAAATATATTGTAGCCCATTCTACAAACAATTTAATTTGCATGCCTATCCAATTAGGTCAACCGAAACTGAGATATTCGTTCGCTCGGTTCTTTGTTCCTTTCCAACTGCCAAACTGGTTTAAAACATATTCCATGCGACAGCTTTTTAATTTTCAACCGCAGTAAGAAACAAAAACTCTCCGTTGTTTTTGTGCTCAACAAAACGAGAAACACAACGTAGAACGAAGGGTACAATTATGAGCTGCCTGAAAGCGGCGATGGAGTGAAATTCTCGAGTGCTGAGATGCGCTGTCAATGCAATGATGACCCACATTAAACCTGCCCTGGCAAAGAACTTGCGGTCCAAAAATGCTGGTTGGCTGCCTCTCACTGCACTGGCTGTCGTTTGTTGGCGTCGATTAATTAGCAAAGGAAAAGGAGCTAAAAAATACAAATAAAACAAAAACAATCACTCCCAAAGTGAAAAACTGCTTCACTGCGAAACGGCATATGATTTACAAATAAAATGACATAAACGCACTCTTGCCCGGTATGGGCTTGGGTGGAAAGGGAACGGAGTAGGGGTTTGGAACGGGGAGGGTGAATGTGCATTTGCCTCGCTTGCCTTCGCGGCTATGGCTGGGCCGGTCGGTCGGTTGGCAACAGGCTTCGAACCGCACTCGATAAGCAAACTCTCGGGGGTCGGTTTCGGGGGCGACTGGCTGCGTTCCATCGTGCGATCATATGACCGAGGCCCTTCGAAACCAGGCGTCGTTCTGAACCTCCTGCATCGTCGTTGTTTTGATATCGTAGGTTGACGCGCTGGTGCGTTTTTTTCTCTCTCTCTCTCTCTCTCTCTCTCTCTCTCTCTGTTGTTATTTGCAATCGAATGTACGTGCCCGGAGTTAAAGGTAGCCCGAAAAACAACATTCACTTCGGTGGTTCTTGCATGTCCCGTTGTGTTTCCTAAGATATGCGTCCTCCCAGTGCTCCAAAGCGTTGCCCTGCAGCCTGTGCAGGAACAGTGTGCCTTTTGCGGGCTGACATGTTGCACTTGTCACCTGTCACTCGAGAGCTTTCACCGAAAATCCAATCAGCCGGTATCGGGGGCTCGCACCCGTGAAACACCCTGACCGACTGACCCTGACGCGGTTTGACGTTTCAAGATCCCGGCGATCGTTCCCTTCAATCAATGGACGGCACACCGATATGCATCGGTTACTGCATCGTCGCCCTAGGTCGAAGAACTGTTGGTTGGCAATTGTTTGTTTTTGTGCATGCCCTCGAAAAGAAAAATGTCCAATTAAGTCGGATCGTATAAATTGAAGGTTAAAGAAAACTACTTTTGTTACAAGTGGCTCAACTCAATGTATCCTTAATTGGAGTGTTAACACTTTTTAAAGAGTTGGGAAATAATTTATCAGTAATTATGATCAATATGAGAGATTTAAGCTATGATAGAACTCTTATAAAGTAGAAAGGAGTACTTTATGATAAGTCCAAGATTTCATTATATGATTGCAAAACTCCACAAAATACTTGCAATATTTTTCTATTTATTCGATACATTCTTGAATGATTCTTCTTCTTCTTAGGCCTAACGACCTCTTCTTGGATCATGCCTGCCATTTTTGGCTAACTAGACTTAATGATACCACGTAGTGGTATAGTCAGCCCTCACAACGGAGGAACGGTCCGGATGGGATTTGAACTCCAGTCCTGTAGTATGAAGACCGGCATCGTTGTCGCCTCTACTACCGGGCTGCCCCACCTCGAAAGATTCCTGAATCTCATTACAAGGTTGGGACACCTGCAAAACATAATTTACTACTTATTTTCGCCTTAAATCCGTCCGAAACTGAATCAACAAAGGTCATGATGATTTAAGCAAACGATCTTATGAAATTTTTCTACTTTAAACTTTCATGGGGTAGAACCAAAAACTCAGCAGAAAATCTTTAGCAGATCCTGTTCTTTATGCAAGTCGGAACACTGTAAGGTGAAAATAATTGTAAATAATGATTAAATAACCGCTTCCTTAAAACTCGCCTGATCGTAAAGCTCCACAGTTGCATTACAAAGTTCTCCTCACTGTATGCAAAATTCAATTATATGATTACAGAGTTCCACAGTGGGTTTACAATATTCCACTATCCGTTTGCCACGTTCACGAAAAGGTAATCACACCTTCAAAAACATAATTTTAATTATGATTTATCTTTACAAAATTTAAACTCAATTGACGCAAACAACGTATAATCTGTACGAAACATACAGTTCGTGATATGCTGCGGTTTTAATTATGTACACGGTTAAAATAAAGCAATTTTGGGGCCGGTGGTGTGTGTGTGGGGAAGCTGGCAAGCAGGGAAATGTAGTTCCAGATCCTGTTCTGCCTCGGTTGGGGGAATATTTAAATTGGTAAATTAAGAAAGAAATAATCCAATGGCTTCCCGGCTCTAGCCCAAACAGAATGCACAACGCGAATTTAGAATGTACAAACGGGGTTAAGGTGGATGTTGTGATTGTTTTTTTTGGCCTGACCTTGATGGGCATATCCCCCCCCCTCCCCCTCTTTTCGCATGTTTCTCCAGGTGACTATTTTTTTGTTTTTGTTCTCCGTAAACCCACCGGTTGCGCGGCTGGTTTCGGGACACACTTGCTATCCGTGCTTGGGCGGTGCGTGCAAGAACATAATGTGTGCGGCAGCGGATACCGGCCTCGGTACCAACAACCAGAAGCCGGTTCCAAGCGGCCGGCGAAAGGGCGACCAAGAACGTGTACGAAAATGGTCACCAAAGAGAGGAACCAAGATGGTGACCAAGATACGAGAAAACTGTAGCGAAAAACTGAAACCCCCCCGGGTTATCCGAAATGGGCAGTGAAGGGTAGCGCAAACCAGTTTTTGCTGCTGGCCAGGTTTTTGGATAGTTCTGGTTTTGCGAGGATGTCTGTTGGTCTGGTGAAACGGTGGACAGTTTCTGTTTCTTTTTTTGCTGTTGTTAACGTTGGTTTAGTAAACAGTTTGGAAGTGTTTCCAGTTCGGAAATTGGGTCCAGTTCGAAGCTAAGAGCTGGGTGGGAACAAAACCAAAGCAAAGGGGTGATGTCCAGAAATTGTTGAAGGAAACCGTTCACTTTGGCATCAGATTGCGTTAAGATTCGGTGCGTCGTTTGGTGAAAAGAGAATTTTCTTCGCGATCCAACTGATCGTTGCTATGGCAATTCTGAGTGAATGTAAATGTAAATGGAGCATGGATACAAGTTGTTAAGAAAATGCATGAGCTTTTTTATGGCATGGTTTAAACAAAAAATCACTCCAGAACGGTCAGGCCGTATAAATTGATTTTTAAAATTTTATTCAACCAAAATTAAAATTTATTATATTAATGCATTGCGATAGTTAAGTATCTTTAAGCAGAGTGACGACGTGTTTACTGTCGTTACCACCCAAAACAAGTTCTTTATTATAAAGCGATTAGCACGTGCCAAGTGCGCTGTTCGGAAGCACCATTATCATATTGAAAGACGTTTAACGGCCGACCAGTTGACAAGTCCATGAAAGCCTCTTTGCCGATAATCTAAATGCAGCATGCTGTAATCCGGGGCTCCCAGCTGCTCTACAAAAATTATCAAAAAGCGGTTCACATTGCCCATTGACACCGGCATTTGGGCTAATTATTCTCCAGCGAAGGACATCTTACGCGGGTTTTAGGACTTGCAGTGCCGACGGTCGGTCAAGATTGGTTGGCCGGGCAGTTGTTGATTTGACCTGAAACTGATCGACAAAACAACTAATCACGACCACTCGCCGCATACGCACGCGAGCATACGCGGTGGTCGCGTGAAGGTACAAAATCAATTAATGTACATACAAAAAAACCGAAACACCTTCTTCCTTCCACCAGCAGGTCGATTGGCCGCAACAGGTGCCACCACCTCCTGCCATGCCTTCGAGAGAAGAGTGTACAGGTGGTTGCAATCGATGCACATTCGGTGGTGGCAAATTTATTATAGTGCGCACGGATCGGATTGACCTAGCCTAACCTAGCGGAAAGGAATGCATTCGATTTGTGCTAGTACAACGGCGACGATGCCACTGTGTCGTTGTGCCAAACAGGAAATGGGGGGCTCTTTTTTTGGTGGTCTTTCAAAAATTTTCACGGCATTGACGCTATGCGTGCGAGACATTGGAGGGCCCGAGAGTTGTTGAAGAAATCGCTAAACCTAAAACGACAGCAGCGGTTCTTGTGGGGCTGTGGTTCGAGGACGTTTTTGTGCGTTGTTGTTGATTTTCTGTTTTTTTTTTAAATGGCTTCATCACACTATAATTCTGCTACCGGTGCAGATGGGTTGGTAGCGCGTTCTCGTCAGTGCTAAAGTTCAGTCACCCTGGGGTGGAAAAGATTTGAACGGAAATGGACTGCAAAACTGCATAGTGGTGCGGTGTACAAAAGTGAAACCATTTGAAAAGGTGCTGAAAAGCGTTTGAAGGAAAACAGAAACGATGTCCACGTTAAGCATTCGGCCTCGGAAGGTCGGTCGGTCGGTCGGTTGGAATGTTAATGAATGTTTGGATTCATCAATCGAACGGAAGTGCTGATGGTGAGGCATATAGAGAAGGAAGCTAGGTACACTTTTCGTAAGAATTTCGTAGGTTTTCTGTGATCACATGTGAAGGTTGGTGATTTTTGTAACGAGTGTTTTATGTACCAGGATGTGATGGATGCAACAAATCGCTTTCTTCAGCAATATTTACTGATGGTTTAATGGATAGTTGTGAGTAGTGTGTGGCTGCAGCTTATAATATGCAACAAACGAGAAAATTTATTCTTAGGTCATCGAATTTCAAAGTCACAGACTTGCAGCAGAAGCCTTGATGTCCTTGTTAATTAGGAGATTATATGAACAATGCAGCCCGTCATGTCAAGCTCAAATTGGTTTGACAAGCTTATCCATGAGGTCTAGGTCTTTATTGAGAATAAATGATTGAGAAGATTCGTAATAAATATCATATAAAACACGGTAAAATTGGATCATAACTATTAAGATTTGCAAATCTCAAGAATGACAGTGGTCAACAGGGTCTCATGTCCGGTAAAGGATAACTCTGAGGCTCTATGGATAGCTTGGAGGGTCTTTCAACTTAGGCTTAAACCAAGACACTGCCCCTGGGAGATGGATTGGACTCTCATCTCTTTAACCTGGCACTGGAGAGGGTCCAGAGAGGCACTGGAGATACAGAGAGAGAAACCGTTTTAAACTGGAATCCTAAAAACTCCACTGAGATTTTGTGACGTTTATTCGATCCTTTAGCAAGCTTATATTACATAGCAGAGCCTCAAACCAATGATGTCTACATTACCAGCGTAGGCCAGGGTCTACATTGAGTTATAGATGTTGGTCGCTGAAGTTTGCTCTTATGAGTCTCGGATGGGACTATCTAGCGCCACGTTGAAGACAAGAAAGGAAAGCCCATCTCCCTGGCTTAGGCCCTTGGGGGGAGCAAAAGGCACTAACAGTTTTCCATCTACTATCGCCTGCATTGTGATGTTAGTCTTTGTCATGCTTATAAGCCTGGTGAGTTACGACGAATTGCGGAAGCTTTTTGCTCATAAATTTATCCTGGCTTTCCTGTCATTGCGGAATTAAAATCAATGTAGAGATGTGGTCTGATCGATTTCAAATATCTCTTCGACGAATGGGACATATCTATCTTATAGTATCAGGGAGAAAATTTGGTAACCAGTATTGAACTTCAACAAAATATTCCTTTATGTGGTATAGATGAGATGACAAGCTTCTAAATATAAGGCATCGCTACGCTTTCTCATACCTGAACAATAATTTGATGATTGACGCGCGCACAACCATTTTTGATCAGTTTGGCTACTGTTCCATCAGTGAATAGACTACATCTCCCCATCTCTGTTAATTCTCTGCACAAACTTCTTCTTCTTCTTCTTTGGCACTACAACCTCGAGAGGTCTCGGCCTGCCAGCCATATCTGGCTTTCTGTGACTTAATTTTACCCGCAGAAAAGTAGTCAGCCTTATGTACGAGAAGGCGGTCTTGGATGGGATTTGAATCCCGGCCCTGCCGTGTGAAGACCGGCGCCGCTATCGCCTCGGCCACCGGACCGCCCCACTCACAAACCATCTGTAGCGAAAAATGAAGCTCAGATTAATTAGAACATGCGTCTTTCATTTCTTTTCGTCTTAACTAGCTTCGAGAGTAAGATGCTCAGAAGAATTTGTGATGATCATGTCATGAGAATGCCACCAGACAACCCGCTCTTCAAAGTAATATTCATACGTGAACAGATTAATGAAAAACTAAACTTTATAATTGTGTTTGCTGTAAAATGCTTGTAATGCACTCAATGCGGTTTGTGCCCATTGTTCCTTTGCACAGAAATAAAATGAAAACAACACATTAAGGCTATTTAAACCATTCGAACAGCATGTTTTGGATGAGCCGTTGTGTTTGTTTTGGTTTACTGTTGCATGTTTGTGCAACCGATACATATTGTGTTACATGTGGAAATGCAAGCCACAAATCGTGGCACTTGCCATGACAGTGAGCGCCAATGTTTGATGCCATGTAAAATTGGGTAGAGCTATGATCGCACGTTGTACTTAATTGTTTTCTTTACAGTGCTTTTCATTTCCAATAGCTCGTGCGCTTGCTAGTTTGTTATAAAATTAATAAAAGAGGTTTTCAACGTTGGTTACCACTTTGACACGTGCACCGCTTGACCCGATTTGCAATTAACACTCGCAACACCATGGACCAAGCATTTTTGTATCTAAATTAATTAGAACCAGTCTTTTAGCACCGTCAACGATGGGCCGTGTGATGGCACACATTAATTTTTATTTCCTTTGCTGATATCAACAAACAGTCTGTACGGCGTACGGCAGCAGGCAACAGGCAGCGGAAATGAAACCGTACCCTGGCGCTGGTGGTTCGTGCCAGCAATAAGCTTTAGCACACAATTTATCGATAACCTCATTTTAGGGCTAACAGGCAGTTTAACGAACAACTTCCAAAAGTGTTTATGGTGCGTACAGTGTGGTACAAAAAAATCGCACACCGGAACTTACACGTCATGTCCTATAAGGCCGAAGTTAACCTCTGTACACTTCATTTGAATATCGGTTGTCAACTGTAATTGGTGTTATAAAAAGAATGTTTTAGACCAACGCAAACTAAAAAAAAAGCCAACGGCGTTGAAGATAAATAACCTGTTTAGTTCTACATAAACACTTTCGAAACGTATGCATGCGCTGGTGTACGTTCGCTGCGGCAGTGGTGGTAGTAGTTAGCTGGTAGCTATTTTATCTTAGAGCACGAAGCACTAGCAAACCCCGCCTCCCCCGTCGATGGCTGCCGACGTTGGCAATACTGCGGTCAGATTTAGTCATAATTATTTATTAAATAATTAACGAGTCGCCGCTAGGGGGCCCCTTTGACGGATTTGGCGGATCGGCTGATTAGCGACACCAGGCACAGCTTCGACCGACCCTGCCGACGGATCGCGATCGCCGATCGAACCGTTTCATTGCGAAAAGGGCCGTTCGATGGTCGGCTGGTGTGGCCAGATTTCTTTCCCCTTTTCTTCGGCGGCAGCGATCGGGGTGCCCTTTGGTGGCACGAGCTCGACGATTCGCGGAATCCCGCTTCCATGTTGCCTAAAGTGGATTATGTTACAGTTGCATAAAGTCTTCTGTTGGCCAGGCCGTGGCTTTGCACGAGGTTGTGTTTCAGCTTGCCTCACCCTGCCCGGGCCAACCTCCCAAACACCCCGACCGCGTGCCCCCCCTCCCCCCGCCACCGATTTTCGCTACAAAATGTTTTTGTTTGTTGGTCTGCGCTGTGCGGCTTCTGCGGGGCCCACATTCGTTCTGGGCCTCCGAACCATCTAATTGATTTGATTTATTGATACTTGCATCCAATCAAAACGGGCCCCGGTGTGCACCTTTTTGCCTGCCCTGCTTTTTCGGACACCGTGCGCCGTTTGTACGCCGTGGCATGCACGCGGAACATAAAAATGCACATTCGGGCCGCCGGTGTGTGTGTACTATTGGCTGCTGCTCCGTAATTTATGTCAGTTCGCAAAATCGTACGGAATGAAGTCTGCCGTGGTGCTGGTGTGTTTGGTGGGAGGGGGGGGGGGAGCGGGCCAGGGGGTAGTGATTGCGATTTAAATGGAAGAGAGCCGCAATGTTACTCAAAATGTCGCCCGTCAGTTACCGTTGTCATCATTATCGGCTCGGAAACGGTTACAATGTTGCAGCTCGAGCCTTAGCGACTAGTTTCTTAAGGCAAAAGACAAGTGTACACGTACACTTGAGGGTGAGCTAGAGGTTTCAAGTGGCTAGTGGAACAGTACAAAATGATTGTGATTTGCATATGATGGTATTGTTATGTTCAATTATAGAATAACAAGAAATGCAACAAGAAATGAAGTCCATAATGTAGTTTATTAGGGCGGCCCGGTAGTACAGGCGACAACGGCACCGGACTTCATACGGCAGGACAAGATTTCAAATCTCACCCGGTCCCATAGTGTGGACTTTTAAACCAGAAATGGCAGTCTAAACTAACGACTTTTACAGGCGTTATATTTATAATTTTCCAGGATATGTCAATGTTTTTAAAACGTTCCTAAATATGTTTGTTCTCGTCTTGAGATTTTTCGCTCATTTCAATATATTTTTGATTTCGTACAGCAGTTTTTTTTTTGCGCTGAATGATAAACCATGCCTAAATTAATTTTCAACACGTTTTGGATAGGAGAACGGTTCATCGTCTTGTTTCGAGGATTGGCATTGTCCAATCAGTTATAAAACTTAAACTCGTAAAACTCGTTTAAAAATTCGAATTTAAAATTTTTAAATCTAATAATTGCTACTTAAGCAATAGGGCCAGGCCGTTCCTCATGAATAAAAAAAATCTACCTAAATTTAATTTTCTTTATTTTTTTTTTTGCTCAACCTTTAGTACGTTTTACGTAGTTTTTTACGGCCCTTTAGTAATTTTTATTGAAAATATGTTGTATCTGTACTTGATGATTTATTTGAAGGTTGCGAATCAAATTTTATATGAAAAATTTGCCTAAAGTTGTAGCGCATAAAAATGAAAAAAAAAAACAATAAACGAAATCAAAACTAAAAAAATATCACAAAAAGATAAAAAATATCTGAAAACAGGAGTCTCGTCAAAAAAACCAAGAAAAATTGTCGATTTTCTCCAGGACACCCTGCAGATTGATTTAAATCCTTTCATTTTTACGCATTTACCTTTTTAAACATAACATTATATTAATTTCTATTAATTTAGTTTTAGTTTTGACTGTTAGATCAAGTTGGTCTCTTAATGCTTTTTTATATCACCTAGCACGATAATCAGTCCTAACTGCGGGAAAACAGTCCGGTTGAGATTCGAATACGGTTCCAGTGAAAGAACGGTGTTGTTATTGCTAAATGACTGAACGCTCTCATGAGTTTTAAACGAGTATTACTACTTTGAAAAAATCTTTAGAGTTTCGAGTTTAAAAATCATGACAGTTTACAGCAAAACCTGCAATAATGATGGTGACGCTTGTCTCTGAAACAGTTGGACACTTTATTATAGCTGTGATTCAAAGGTATGCAAGCAGTGTTTGAGCCATTCATGGACTTCAGCATAGAGCTGGAAAATTAACTGGAAATGACAAATTCAATATTTCTGTCCTGAAATACGTCTGTGCAACATCTGATCAACTCGATAAGTTGAAGTGAAATCGTCTTGAAACCCATTACGAAAACTTGGCAATTAATGTTCGATTCTACTTGTTATTACTTCATGGTAATCATAGTCCATAAATTAATCGAATTTTGTTTATATAGCTTGGAAATTATATTTTAGTTTCTTTATTGTTGTTTTTGTTCTGCTTCGCGATACCTCGATAGATTTCTGTGTGACAACAATATTGAAAAAGCCTTGTTTGTAATTTAAGCTTACCGTTAAATATAAATTAAATCTCAAAACCATAATTGAAAAACGAACACAATAAATGTTGCTTGCATGTTTTACAAGATATTCAAATAATATTTGATCAGTGGATAAACCACATCTATCCTCGCTAGCCCATCTTTTACAAGTTACTTCAAGCTAGGGAAAGATAACTTCATTTTTGTTTTCTCTCCTTCTAAAATAAGATTGATCTGATCGAACATTTCATAATAAAGTGCGGTGTTAGTTGCATAATAATTATGTGCCGCTAATATGTGCCCGATGCTACATCCTTGCCGTGCTTGACGCGAACGTTGCGAAAATGGTGCTCGCTGTGCAAAAGCTGGTCGAGACGGAGGCCGCTAAACCCTCCAAGATGCACCAAGAGATTGGGGCTAGCCTCAGCTCAGCTCAGCTCGCCTCGACTGGCTGCCTTTGTAAACATCGGGTGCTATTTTTCCAATCCGGTGAAAGGAAGATTCACTAATCTTCGCGTGAATGGAACGTTCCACGGCGGCCTTTGTCACAGCCGCGTTCTGGCGACCCGTGACCGAGTTGGCAAAATTCAATCCCATCTTGTTGGGCCCATCGTTTCGTTGGTTTCGTGTATTTCTTCTTTTTGCATGCAATTGCGCTTGGCAGGAGCGTGAGTGAGTGACCTGCGCGAGTAAGGGGAAGGAACGCACACGAGCAGCGCGCACGGGAACATCGAACCACTCTACCTAATTGGTGAAGTGTTTATGGATGGCGTTGGAATATGCACCGGCCGGGGGTTGAATTATGTTTACAACATCCGAAACCTAATGGGTTGTGAAGGTGACGTTTGAACAGGGGTGATGAATGGAATGGGCACAGACAAGATGCAGGAAATATGTGTGTGTGTGTGTTTTTGGCTGGTGGCACGTAGGCATCTATATGTTGGAAAAGAGAGAAAGGGAGACAGAGAAGAAATATCAGTCATGTCAGTCCAACGTTATCAGAGTCGCGAATTTTTTTTGGGAAGGTGAGATTAATCGATGATGCAAATCCAAAAGCGGAGAAGGTTATTTTTTATAAGTAATCCATAAGATTCCACGTAATACAGTTATTGAAATTTTAAACAATTTTTTAAATTTTTTTAAATTTTCTGTTCTTATTGCTACGAGTAAGTTTAACCATTTATTTAAAGAAACGGAAATTTTAGAAATACTTGTATTTTTTGTTAGAATGATGTCTTAGAATTTTCAATGTTTTCCGAGATATTGATGTTTGCATTAAGAACACTAACTTTGGATGGCGATGGTGTTATACCTAGGAAAGAAAAATCATTTTTTAAACATTGCTCCAATCCTACTTTCAAGAAAGATTTTATAACGATATAACCTCGAGGTCTCAAACGGTTCTACGATAATGTGCGGATCTCTTAACCATGGCTTAATCAAAAATAAATACCTTTCTCAGCTGAGACGATCAGTTGCTCTGCTGGATACAGAAGGACTGGATGAGATCCTACAATAGCAGATTGCCCAAACCTTTCTAGTTGTAGCTGCTAAGGTTAGTTGAGAGTCTGTTACATGGTGTGGAACCAGAGACTGTTCCATGGACTTCTGGGAGACTGTCACATGGACGACTTTTTCTAAGATATGGACATTTAATAACAATGTCAATCTTGTCCATGATATTTTTCACCACCAAGTTTTTCAACTATAAAACCAGAAGACGATTAAGTCTTTATTTCTACATAAATTTCTTCTGCATTTGAAGGGTGCTTCCACAGTTTTCAGGAAGAGGTCAGCAGGCCATTAGGTCACTAGGTCATCAGCAAGTTATAACATTTTTTCCAACTCTAATGCTTGGGCAAAATCGGGTAACATTTTCTTCTTCTTCCGTTGCACTACAACCTCGAAAGGTATCGGCCAGCCAATTCTGGCTATTTTGAGTTGATCTTAACCCGTAGCTGGATACGATTTGAACTTCGGTTCTGCTGTGTGCCCAAATTTTGTAATATTTTAGATAGCATTAAATTAATTCTGAATTAATCCAGCGATATGTTCTCCGTCATTTTCCAACGGCAATAAAAAAGAGTTCTTCAGATGCAGAAAGTTGGGTTATCTTTATACCAGCAATTTATTACCAAAGACTTCCTTTCTCTTTTCCATGTACACGCATTTGAGCATGTGATGATCGTTAACGAAATGTGACTGATTAGCGGCAACCTTAGCCATCCGGCTGCATCGTAAGAAGTTATGTATCAACAATGACGAGTCGTCGAAGAAAAGTCTGTCCGCTAGGCATCGCGAACAGATATCGCTCAGCACATCAGGTGGCCGCTTCGGTGTGTAGCAGCAGAACCGCAGATGAAATGCCTTGCAACGGTACTCAAACTGTCACTTGCACTTGACAACCGGCACCGGTAACTGAAGCGATTCGCGAATTCGCATACAAGCCATCGCGCTAACCCGGGACAACAATGTCTGCCCGTTCGGAGCCACCCCACCCCGGCCATGTTGGGTGGGCCGGCCCGGGTTGGGTAAGGAAGCTACCTAAACCCGATAGCAAAACAGATTGCAAAACAAAGCTCTGGGTTGAGGGGTTGGCTATTATTGCTTCTTGCTTGCTGCATCGTCAACATGGCGCGTTACGATGCCCATTTTCTGCTCGATTTGCGTTCACTTTTTATTTATTTAATAACATGGCCCACAGAAGCCAACGCCACGTTTTTTTGTTGCTTGCCCGTGCTTGCCACAGCGGGCGTGCGGGGGGGGGGGGGGGGGTGGTCAATCAATAAAAGTATATTAGCGATACAGGTGGAGAGCCAAACGGGTGGAGAAAGATACAAATCCATGAAACCGCTCCCTCGCACTCCAACCGTGAGCCCAGGTGAGGGAAGGCATGTAAGGCAACGGCTTAGAGTGCTGTGGGTGCTGAAGTATGCGTGTGGTGGCAGTGTAAAAGTAAAAATAAAAACTATCCAGCCTTCAAAATCCAATAGTTGCAGCGTTGCAAATGCAATTGACAGGTGTTGTTATTGTAGCTCAGCAGTTTTGTTGCCGCATTTGACAAAACAAGGGGGGGGGGGGGGGGGGGTTAGAAATTGGCGAGCATCTTCGAGGGCTGGGGAGAAGGGAGAGGTCGGGGTCGGGACGCATCGGAAGTCGATCACACAAAGCATCCGAAATCTTGGTGCGGTTCGCGGTCGTGTTGCTGCAGTGTCAGTTTCGACGAGTTTGCGTTGCGTGGCGGCCACCCTGCGTTTGACCGCACCGATCACGTGCCCCTGCGTGCGCTTGTGACGTATGGCTTGGCTCAGCTGGTTCTAGCCCATTTACGTCAAAGCCGGTTTACAGTGAAGCCCACTTTTCGGGCGAGGAAGACATCAGCGGCACACAGCAGGGTCGCTTGTGGCAGGTAATTGTCTGTGCCCGCGCTCTGCATACAGCCCGCGCCCGGGAATGTTTATGGCCAATGTCAGCGAATCGATAGCCTGCGAGACGGAGGTGAACGGAACATGGAATGGAACGGGGCAAGGATAAGGATTGACTGTGGGAATGGGGGGGGGGGGGAGGGAAGGGGAGGCTAGGGAAATAAGTCAATGTGATGTTGCATTAGGGCAGGAGAATTAGCGATGAGCTTGCAGGCCGGAACTCTTCGATTGGTTACAACTGATTGTCAAAGTGGCTGACAGATCGACGGCGCTTACGTCAGAGCGCGAAGGGTTATTGTTGGCCAACTGAATTGCAATAGTAGAGCTTTGCTTGGGTCGCGGGAAAGTATGAATCTTTGTCTTTGTTTCATCTCTTACTGTAATGAAGTTTCAAGAGAGGATTCAGCAGAGTTGAGAAGAGATAGCTCTGGAGATAAAAGACCTTGTTTTAAATGGTTTTAAATTAATTTTGTTTATGCTGCTAGTAGATTTTTAACTTGAAGTTCTTTTCGCACAATCAATGTTTGTAGCTATGTAAGAGCAAAAGAGTGTTAAATATGAGAAGGCAAAACTAAATAGAATAAACCAAGGTTCGGAAAACTTTTCTCAGAAAAGGCTAAACAGTTAAGACTGTAGGCCAGATATCCCAAGCTGATGAAGGAGTTTTAATTTATTGTTTCAAAAGTTATTGAATTTTATTATATGATTTCTAATGATTTTTGTTGCTCGTTTGATATGGACATTTGTATAATTTCTCATTTATTGACTTCATCACGTTAGTAACTCAGGAACTAACTATTGAGTAACTAACAGCAACGTAAGAATTCATTCACAACCATCAGCCATGAACTATTGAATGAACGCTTAGGTGAGGAACCTTAGGGTAATGAATTGCGTAAATGGACCACTTAACCAAAAGACAACTAAATGAACACCAAACGGATAAATTCTCTGATCATGTAGCACAAATATCACATCTTCTATGCCAACCATGACCAGTAAAAGCTCCACAGACCATTAGATATTTACAAAATTATTACTGTAAATTTCTTGGCAGTACTTATTCAAACCTTTTATACTAGGTTCTTGATCCAATGCCGTCTAAATTACTATTAGAACAACTACCAAAAATTAGATACAGTCCTTGTCGCCGTTGATGCACAGGACAAAAGTCTGGTGTCTTGGTTGTATTTTGAGATGAGTCCTACCAATATTTTCTTGAGGGCCGAAAAATATAACCGGTATTGGTCCAACTTACCTGTTGTATACAATCTAATACATATGATCATAGAAGATTGAATTTTTGACAGTAAACATACTATTCTGCCTTATAATCTATCAGTAAAAAATAATTTAAGAATAATTTTGGGAATTGATACTATTTATTGATCGATTTAATCGTACCCGATCGAACATACTACTCAACAGAATTAATTGTCGAAAAATGCATTCGAATTACTGTGTTAGTATCATGATACTATGCTTCAATATTCTGTGTTACACATCGAAGGTACTGAATCGTATCTCATCTGGACCAACGCTTTCCCAGGAAAAAAGCAATTGAGGATAAAAGTAACAGGCTAATAGCCCATGAGAAGTCTATGCCTTTGAGTATTGTTCTCACATGTCATATCTACATAGCTATAAAATTTAACTCCCATACTTAAATTCACTTGTACAGCCTCGTTCGCCGGCATGCTGCCAAAATAAAGCTACCCAAAAAATACCTTTTCCACCGTCACCGTTCGGTTCGAAAAGCGTTTGCACGTTCAGTTTGCGGACGTTTGGTGTTGTTCGTTTTGTTTACCGAGCCAGCGTTTGGATGCGGTGTGTTGCAGCGTGTTCCCCCTAGCGCGACACCATTGCAACACCGAACGGATGCCTGTTGCACGCATGATTGAGCGTTAGCTTGAAATATTGTCTACCCTGTGCTGCGCCGGATCGTGGTTAAACGGGTAAACGGCCGGGTAACCCCTAGGCAGACAACCGTGCCGAATCCGTACCGAACCACGATGAAGGTTTCGGTGAACGTTTGCAATAAATCTGTTTAATTTCATCAGACATTTTGCGGCACCGTTAACGAACGAGCGAGCGGTGTGATGGCACGCAGCACTTGCTTAGATGAAGCCCCGAGATCATCGCGAGAGAAAGGCGCGAGTGTGCAGCATTAGCCGAATGGACGCCTTTGGAGGTCGAAAGAGTCGACTGACAGTACGAACAAAGTCCGATGGCCGGGTCCTACCGGAGGTCGCAGGTCGAACACATCAACTAGCCAATCAGTTGGTAGGTTGGGGTTCGCTCAACACTTTATCGAATTATTGGAGGAGAGATATCGATGTCGATCTATTGTGACGGATCCAAAGGCTTGTGTGCTGGATTTCGCTTCACTTCTTCTGATGATCATGCAGCTTACAGCCCGTTGATCGAACCCTTCTTAGAAGGGGTTCCAATACTTTTCGTGGTATCTATCATGATCTGACAATTAACACGCGTTGAATCAGTTGAAATAAGAAAGGCTGCAAAAATTAATCAGTGTGTACCACTTTAAATTGACAGAGCGTTAAGATTGTTACAAATTGGCCTAAAAATAGATCCACATTTTCCCACGCATGATGCACTGATTGCGGGAAACACACTGAATTCGACCAGTTACGATCACTGAATCAAGCTGCAGCTGCTCATTATCTGGTGTGAACGATCGGTGCCTAGAGATGCATCGTTAATCGTGACGCATGCGAGCACCGTCAACTAGCATCGCAGTAATTGAACAATATCATTTGCGTACGATCTGTTTTAGGCGCCATTCGCCAATCAGTGCACTTGGTGCAAGCAGTTAGAATAGGCTTCATCTTCACGCCTGCCCAAGGAATAACTTGATCCGTGTGTAAGGGCCACCGCCGCGCCCAACCAATCGCGCATCCGTATCCGTCCGACTGCTGTTCTGCTGTTGGAGCACGATGAAAAATGATCGTTCGATCCGTATCGAAAAGAGTGGCTCACGATAATTGCGTCGGGTGTTAATTACCGCCGACGGGTTAGCAATCGGCCAGGCAGTGGAAAAGAGCAAGGAAATGGAGAAAATTAATTGCCACGTACAAGCGTTGCCTCCGTACGTGTGGCAGTCAGGCTGTACGGATTCCACCACACGGCGTTCACGTTTGGGCTGTCCTTCGTCTTGGCGCTGGACGCCGGACCGAGCCGTTGCACCTTGGGGAGGCGTGCACCGCCCGGTTGGTTGTTAATTTATTAGTTGTAACTACACGACAGCCGGGAGCTAAGTGACGACTTTACCGAGTCGGCCAGTAGCCGGTACCGAAACGAGGACGAGACAAGCAGGAAGCTGAAACAAAAGTCAAAGCGAATAGAATAGATGCGTTTAGATAATTAATCATCTGATAAGTCCCCGGCCTGTTCCCCACGGACCGCCTGCTTGGGGCGCAATGTGTTTGGATAGATCTTGATTAATTGATGATCAATTGCAACGACCACTCTTCCCGCCAAAGGAAGGAGCTAGGCGCTGTTGATTGCTTGCGTTTACATTGTATTGTACTGTGTGTGTGCAAGTGTGGGCATGTGTGATATTTGCATTGCTTGCTGCTGTGGATGATTTATAAATTTTTAATATGCGTTTATTGATATTTACAAAAGTATCTTTTCTTCCCGTTTTGCGAAAGCGAATTTTAAACTTAGGTGTATTTGTGCAGATTTATTGGATTCTTAGATTGTTTGTGAATGTATCGTCGTCAGTTGTAGTTTTAACCTTGTATAAGAGCTAAATTTATTTATATATTTATTTAAAGTGTGACGGCTAGTCACTGCGTGTGTTGACGAATTACAATTAAAAAAAAAAAACAAAATACATATAACATAATTGACAAGGAATTTCCTCCCTGTCATTTGCCTTATCCCGGGCATACTCGGCTGTGGATGTGTGGCTAATATTAAAACAAAAAATTAGGCTTTATGTATTTAAAAAAATATTGTAGTTTCTGTATTCTGATATAAAACGAAGAATATTGAAAAGTGGAAAGAAAGGTCAAAATTCTAAATCAATATGAGAAGCAGGATTGTCAAACTCGTCGCCCGGCGTGACTTTATTTATTTGTCTATTGACAAAAAGTTATCTGGTGATACGAATTATACCTACAAAACGGTACATCTCTTAGCAATATGGCCGGGTTGTTTTTCAAGAACATATAAAAGTGGCATAATTTTATATCAAGTAAATATAAATATATACGACCTTAACTTTAATTAAAAAATCACTAAGTAACATCAATTAATCTTTCTCTATTTGATCATTTCACTTGATTGTTTAGTGAGTGGTATGGAATAGCTATTGGCATTATAGGAACGTTACTGCAGTAGATCTAACATCTGTCTTTAAGAGATTCATAGTCCATAACATACTTGAGTATTTCATAACCATTCTTAGATGTGTTATTTGTTAGATACGTTAGATGTGGCCCATATTTTTGTTGTATAATATCCCCAACCCAACAATCGTTAGAGACTTCTACACTATTTTGTAATATTCGATTAGTCTCTTTCAATAAATAAATAACAAACAAATTCTATCACGGAACTTTGAGAATGCGCAATCACTCATCTAATAAGATGAGTTTGACACACCTTTACAGGGTTCAGTAAATCTCTTAACGGTGGCCTCATAGTAGCAAAGCCAGACACGAGTAAGACATTAGGACCAGCATTAAATACGAATTTGACTTTCCTGTACGCTGGACTGACTGTACAACTGGGGGTAATTTAAGTCAAGAATGCAAATCTGTTGTTGTAATTCTAAAGGAAAAGAAGGAATGAACTACCAAACTAAGTGGGCGTGAATTAAAAAGTTGCTAAGTTGATATAACTTGGTACATCAGTCCTCACAGCTAGCGATCGAAAACTTTTGAAAATATCGATCGTAAAAGTTAATCAGAAAAGATGCTGATATATGTGTACTTAGCACTCCGGAACGTTGAAACTAGTTGAACGATAATTATATAGGCAGCTAAACCATGCAAACTCGCTGATCTAGTGAAGCTTTATTGTATTTATTGTTTATTGTTTTAGTAGTGATAGGCGGGTCGACAGTCGACCAGATAGGAGCCATCCTAGTTCCAACAAGTTCGGTTCGAACCGTGGGTGCAACGAGTCCCGGAGTAGACTCGTAGGTACAGCAAAAAATTGGTCTGTTCAACCCGTAGGTTCGGTCCCACCCATGGGTTCTGCCGAAATCGCTACGGGTTGACTCAGACTGTTTGCACCCAGGGGTCTACCCGAACTCGATGCACCTACGGGTCGAACTCGATTATTATAGGAACGAACTCGACTCCGGATTGATAGGTGAAAAGAGTCATATGATCCATCACTAGTATTTAGTCATGCCATGTGAAGAACAAGAAAGTAGTTTGTATTACTTGTAATTTTTCTAAACCCTTGTTTTATATTAGATGCTCAGTTGATATCTTATTATTGTAACAAGAACGAAATCTTGAAAAATTTTACAACATGGAAGGTATTTTTTTGAATAAAGAAAATAGACAAAATTGATTTTTCTCATAAATATTGTAAAGGAACCATGTTCTTGTAGTCCCTAAATATTTCTACTGCTAGTTTTCAACATTTTTTTTATTTTATTCTATTAATTTTTTTAGACAAATCGGATCTTTGGACTATATAGTATGAACTTTAAATTACAGTGACATTACTACAACTTAGGGGCATACTTCCATCTCTACAAATTTGTTCAACGAGACAATTAAGTCCTCTTTTTCGAAACTTCATGCTAATCGATGTAAATTTGAATAAAGTTTCATTACCGATGATCAGTCACCTCAGCATTTTCGTGAATGGGTTACATTCTAAAGATTAGTTAGCAGATAACTTTTGTCGAAGGACAAACATCTGTTTTCGGGCGCAACTTTGGGCAACTGTCCTCGATTGTATTGTGCTGGCTGCGAGTAGGTCAAGAGATTCACGGCATCGTGCCTGTTATGTTTGCTGTGAATCATTGATTTATGGTTTTGGCATAACAAAAGCGAAAACGTGATAAGCCAATGTCACGTTACAGCGAAGGTTATTTTAGGTGGAAAAACGGTTCCAAATCATCAGGATTAATTTCATCTTCAGGTGCTCCAGCCTCTTGTCTGCCTTAGCGGCATTGTATCCATATAAGTCGTTCCATACACAGTGCACCTGGAACGTTACATTCGGCCGGAAATGGCAGTAACTGGTTTATTCATGACGTCATGAGAAAAGTCAGCCCCGCGATAAGTACCCACCAATGGGTATGCAGCCGTGGTAATAAAAGCTTAAATCTATCCGGAATTTTTTATCGATTACCGCGTTTGCCCTTTCACCCCCCCCCCTCCATTTCACGCCGGAAGTCGGATAGTCGGTGTGGCATCGAATAAAGTGTTTTCCTTCGGCTTCCTCCCTGCTGATAGTAATTGTCCCCATAATCAGTGGGCTGTGATGGTGCGTGCGTCGAATGACGTTTGACACATCGCCAGCCCTTGATGTGGGGGAGTGTTGGTGCGAGACAGTCCGTACGCCCACGTGCGACGAGCTTACAAACTTCCGGATGAAGCGAGACAGCAGAGCACGAGTGTCTACCTTTCACCCATGCAGCCGTGTGTCGATAAGCAATTTTCGGATTTCCTACGCAAAAACGCTGCCCGATGCCTGCGCTGTTGACTGGAAAATCAAGGCGAGACAGTTTCTCATTACATTTATTTGACGTTTTGTGCAACGTATCGGATATCGGCGCGCTACGGCGCGATACGTAGAATTTAAAATAATAAAAGTGATTTTAATAACTGCCATTAGCATTGATTGTGGATCAAATTCGTACCCTCTCGAGAAGATATGTTTCTCAGCAAAATCGTGTGATTCACTCACAGCAACTCGCACTCGGTGTTGAATTTCATGCCAGTACAGTAGATGCAGCAACATCTAAGCCATAGAAATTGAGCTTTTGTTTACTGCGTTGAATGCCTTCACCGGTGGGGAGTTTGCGCGCTTCGTTACGACGCAAATATTACCGAGCACGTCCTTCGGCCGATTGAACCAAGGATCACGGCAAGCATCCTTGGCGGCTCGGGATGTCTGTGTGCATATCCGTACCGGGAGGTGGGAAACCCTTTTGCCACAACGTTGCCGTAAGATGCCTCCGTTTCGGAGGCTAAAAATAGCCACCGACGAGGATTTTTCCAGCAATTTTCCCCACATTTCCATCACACCGCACTCACTGCTTGCACTGCAGTACACGAAGGGAGAACATTTCTTTCTTTTTTGGGGAGATTTAGTTTTCCGCCTCGTCACGCACACCCACGTGCGCATCCCGTGTCGCTAAGACTGGTCCGATAAGGCACCGGACACCGGAAGGCTATGGGATGGTGAATGGGGCTGGGAAATTGGGATAAATCTTTCGCACAGCATTCGTTTGCTTCCCACGTTTGCTAGCGTCTGCATCGTGGCAACTTGCCACGCAAAAATGCAGCTGACGTCACACATTCACAAAGCTTGCTTTCATCGACAAAAAAGCAATTTCAGCTCGGTAGTGGAAGTGGATATGGTGGGTAAATTCCAGAAATTAAATTAGGCCACAATGGCTCAGTTTTCGTATTCGCCGTCGGTTTGTTTTCAGCATCATCAGCATTAGTTACCGAAGTTGGACGGAAGTGCTGTATGAAAATTGAAACCGAACGAGACGAAGACTTGGTTTAATGTTTGCCTTATTGGCATCGGTCTGCGTGTCCTTTGACCTTTCAAAAATGGGCGTATGGTTTTTTTTTTCTAAAGTTCGGAAGTGAGGGATTAGCCTGTGGTCTATATGCGTTCATGATGCTGTTGCTAACTGGCAAATGTTTGATCTTGGATTTGTGAGGAACGTAGTAAAAATTAGTTTTTGATACAAAATGTGGGTTTTTATTATTTTATAATAATTTTGTGCGTGTTTTATACAGATAAAAAATCGAAATATTTTTATAAAAATATTATACCAAAAATGCGTTCGATGCTTAGTTTGTAAGTAATATTTTGAGGCGGTCCGGCAGCCGGTCATTCTCACGTCAAGATCGGGGTTCAAATCCCATCCAAGACTGCCTCCCCGATAGCAGGGCCTGACTACCTCGCTACGGTTAAAATCAAATCACACGAAGGCAGAAACAGCAGGCCGAGACCTTTCAAGGTTGTGATTTGGAGGGGAATATATTGGTAATAGCTAAATCGTTCATCGTTATTAACATACCTCAAACAATTACAAACAATTAACAACCTCAAAGAAGTCTTGACCTGTCATTTCTGGCTTCTTTGACTGAGTTAACTTGTTGCTAACTAGTGAGTTCTGCGTACGGAGAGATGGTCCGAATGGGATTTGGTACCGGTCCTATCGTGTTGGTAGCACTGGTACCAATTATACATTAATCTATGGGTAAAAGTTGCGGTCTATGACGACTTTGTTTAGAAAATCTGAAACATTTGGCCAGATTCTGTAAAAAAATCGAGCGATCTGCCAACAGTTAAAGAGAAAGAAACAAATTCTTTCCAAATCGTTTGACACACCATTTTGAGAGCTAAGTCAAAGCATGTCAACAAATTGCAATATTTTAAAAACTCTTTCAAGCTCTACATTTGCTTACATTTCTTCAGAGTATCAGTAATAGGTTGAAACACATACAAAAGAACTGGTACAGGCCATGGTAGAACCTAATTGGCCAAATATCTAGAACGATACGTTATTGAAAAATTGTTAGTCTAGGTTTACTTCAGGTAAATCCCTAATGTTTACTTCGGAGACCAGTTTTGCGAACAGCTTTTATTCATTAAGAGTTGACAGCATTTCACCCCTTAATCGTCTAATCGCAAACATAGAAAAGTGGCTTAGGTAATTAAAGTTCCTTTTTACATAAAATTTGCGAGAGAAATACTATAGAAATAATCTAGTCCGCTGTCAAACATAAATATTCTGCCAATCGCTTCGTTAGTCCACCACTGACTCATACACCACAGCCTAAGCCGATGGTGATGGAGGCGCATGGTTGGCTACGGGAAGAATCATTGCAAGGATCGTCATCCCACGTGTTTGCCCACGGACCGGAATATTTGAACGAAACCAAATTTCATTGATCGTTTTGAGGCTTATGAAAGCAGTTTTCAATTCCTGCAATTATTATAAGTATGAAATCCCCCATTTACTAGAACTAATAAATGTTTATGAATGGCTTTTCATTCTTTCCATTCGCTTGATCAATCAGCTCCACACATTGCTGTGATGTGCTTTAACAAAACAATAAATAAGTAAGCTTTTTTTCCCCCCAAAAAAAGTCGTGCCGGCTGCTGTGTGTTGATAAAGATGATGAAATATCTGTCAGCTGCTGGTGTTGAGCGCGCATGAGCGGAACCGCTTCCATTCAGGCTCATTCATAAGAATTGTTCGCTCCCGCTTTCGAGGCGGGATGCTCGTTCATTGACACTGGAAGCGTGAGATGAGCTAGAATGATGATTGAGCTGCTCTGGGTTTGCAATGTGTTGCAATCGAAAGGTCTTGCCCCCTTATCCATGAGCCCTTAACAATCCCTTAACAATGAGCCGTATGTTTAATTTCGATGACAAATCTAATATAGCAGACGGAAAAAAAGCGAGTGAGTGTGGCAGAAAGGAAAAACGCTTTTCACTGGCTGGCTAAATTTATCATCATGACGAATGTTGTTGCTATCGGTGTGGTCTGTCCACTGCAATGACGTCATCGTGCGCTTGATTGTTTGCGGGGGAGTATACTGTTTTGTGGGTGTGTGTGTGTGTGTTTGTGTGCCGGTTGGGGTGTATGTGTGCCGGCCTGCAGCCGTGCTTTTCACGCACAAATATTTTCCTTGGTGAGTTTGTCTCACTCGCGCTCGCTCTGTCGTGTGTGCCTACGGACGATCTCGACTACCGTGTGTATCCGTGTTTCGCTTATCACTCGGTGTGAAAAAGGCCACGGTTCCATGGAAGAACCGATGCTGGCGCTCTGTTCGATGGTGTGCGGCGAGTGAACCTTTTGCGAGAGAAAACCTCACCTTACTGCGCAGAGTACTCACGAGCAGGCGGTGTGGTCGAAGACGAACCATGAACGGAATTTCTCGTCGACCGGTACAGCAGAGCGAGCAACTGGCAGAGATTTCATTCATAAAAATTCAACCCCCACGTCAGCGTCACCCCGGTGGCTGGATGGGAGGATGGGACAGCGTTCTTAACAGTCTTCCGAGTACACGTACACATGTGTGTCTCTGTTTCTAGTGCTCTTTGGTTGATACCATGTGCGGGTCAGCCAAGTATTGATTTTCAAAGCGCGCTGCACAAAACCTCACCCCCGGCCATTGCTACTGCCGAGGTGGCAAAACTTATGCTGATTGCCCTGATGGAGCTTGCTTTGCTGATTTCTTGTCGTTGTTTTTTTTTCCCCCAAAGAAAGCTTATTCATGTCTCTGGTGCTCATTGATGTGCGTTGATTTGTTGCGGGGTTGGGGGAAGGGTTAAAACAGATGGGACAGATAGCACGGTAGCTTCTTATCAGTTCATTAAAAGGTTGTTGTGCCCCTTGCTGGGCACAATTCAAACTACACGTTTGGTCCGGTGCGACACGTGAAGAAGTTGTGCTGTTTGAGCGGATGATAAGCAGCTGCAAACTTCTATTATTGATAAGACTGGGTAGAGGAAAAGGAGCTGGGGTACTCGGGGACATTAAAAAAAAATCCAAACTATTCGTGGCATACTGGCCGGTCTAATCAATCTGGAGGATCTGCGATTATTGGAAACAGTTCGTAACAGATGACTTGATGTGTGAGGTCAGTATTCTATGTCTAGTGTAATTCTGAGTCAGAATGGTAAAGGCTACTGTAAATAAAGCAGATCTTAGGTAACAACTTTAACAACATGTCAGAAACCAACATCTAGAGGACTAAATCGGGAGTGAAGCTCCTACAAGATACCGTTTTCAAAACACTCAACTTTGCTCTCAAGGATTACTGACGAGCTTCTGTTCGTGTCATTAAAGTTCATACATGAATAATACCCGGCAAAAGGAGTCATTGCGAGACTCGTTTAGCTAAGCTGTTCCGTAAATAAACCGTACGCTTCACGCGTGGCTCAGTCTCAAGTATTTTCCGTACCTAGTTAAGAAACTTTTCGAGTGATTTGATCTTTATCACAACGATGCTCGAGTGGGAAAGTATGAGATGGCGAGTGTGAGAGCGAGTGTAGGAGCAGGAGCAAAGCATTCAAAAGTAGCCGTTTTCATTAGCTCATTCTTAGGCAAACAATTTCAAAACCAGAGGCAACCCATTCCACACCAAAAGCAGCAAAAGCCCGCTCTCAATACTATTCTTATGAAGCATCATGCCCGAGCTTTCCGCGTACCCGAATCCCGAGCACGTCGACACGTACGATTTCCTAACACGCAATAAATTGTGCTTGGTTCAACCTTGCCACGAAGATACGGTTCCCTCACCAAAAAATAAAAAACCGTCCAAAGTCGCAATTCCACCAAGAGTGTGTCTTCCTCGTTTAGGTGTTTGCTCTGTGTGTGTGTGTGTGTGGTTCGCTGGAAGTTTTTCCTCCCGAAGCGCAGACTCCGGTAGGATCTCATCGACGTCAGTGACGTCACTGTTCGGGCTCTGGTTGTGTGTGGGCGGCAACATGTTGCTAAAGATGCCGGGGGTGGGAACCAGCCCACCTCAAAGTTGAATGGAACGGATGCACCTTCTTGGCAGGGGAATGCCCCCCCCCCCATGCCACCATTTCTCCGGACCGAAGTAACGTTTCGCGAGGACATGGCTACTCATCTCTAGAGCTTTTGAGATTTGCTGAATCCATGCGCTCGGTACTGCTCGTGCCATGTGTGGGTGATGGATACGCGACACACGCATGTGAAAGCGTTATTTTCGAACAGGATTTGTTTAGTGACAATTTCAAGGATGTTAGCTCAAAATAGACTTTGCTTTGCCGGTACCATAAAAGGATGCGTGTAGCAATCCTTTAGAAAGCTCACTTAAACCTCTGAATGTTTTAACAGTGTTCCAGACATATTGTTGGAGTTCTTTGTTGTGCCAGCGATACCGACGAACGTGATGTCGATGCGTTTATTTCGGATGCAGTGATTACAAGCCGGGGCCGAGACAAGGGATGCTTCCAAATCATCGATGCATACAGCAAAGCACCGATTATCTATATTTATGTTTGCGCTCGCGCCACCACCATCGGCACCAGTGCATCGGGGGGTTTCGGATCGGCCTAGCAACAGGCCGTCACCGTGTTTGCCATTCAATTCGTACGCCCGTTCGCTACCGGCAACAATGACAATCGATCGTTACCGTAAGACACACAGGTCCTCGCGATGCAGAACCGGATCTGAATCTGAGAACATCCGTATCAGGGCGTATGGGGGACGGCGGCGGCGGTGGCGGCGATGGCGGTCGTAATATGACTGCCGGGTATGAGTTCACCTTCGTTCATCTCTGGTCGTGTGTAGTGTGTATGGCTGCTGCCAAAGGCTAAACGATGATGGTGGCTGCCAGTATCATGTCGGAGCGTGTAGCTGTCAAGTATTAGATTTCATCAAGATTCGCTACGTGCGCTACGGGAGCCTTCGAGTGTCAATATCTATATTCCTTTCTCGGCAGAATGATAAAGCACGAGAAATTACTCAACGTAACGACAACCAGGATCCGACCCTTGACACTCATGCAAATCAGCCGGAGGCCGGTGTTGGTTGGGAAACACCGCCGGTGGAATATATGTCTCAATGGAATCGGAGCACAAACCAACGGGACTCCAAGCCGCACATCCCTGACCGCAAGTCTGTCAAAATGAGTTACAGTAACTGAATACACCTGTAAAGGTAAGTTGCGCCCGGGTAGCGGCAGTCGTCAGTTTGCGGTGTTTGGGCAGTCAATCCAACACCAGAAAGCGCTGCGATACAGTTCGTCGCGGTGGCGTTACAAACGTTCGGGCAATCATCGTTTGCATATCCACCCGGTACAATAAATTAGCACTATTCTCCATTCGCGCTTGTCGCAATCGGCCATCAATCTAAATCGATTATCGAAAGTCCTAGCGCGAGCAGCGCTCTCCCGCTCACGATTATCATTCGAATGGGTCGTTCTTCTTTAGCGTGGAACCGATGTGTTTGCCGGTTGCCTAAGACGGTGTCCTCCAGCCTAATGTAGGTCCGTCAGTCAAAGCGTCGGGTGACAGTTTTAGGTTCGGAGAGGCGAGAATGCTTTCAAGAAATCGGTTCACAGTTGGTTGGTCTTATCGTTGGGGTTCGTGCGATGGTTGAAGAGTTCTATCAGAGTGAGGTTTAGAGATGTCCTGTGTATGCATTTTTGAACTAAAAAATTTGTGCTAAAATAGCTCTTGAGCGTACAGCAGCTCTCTGTAGGCCATCTGGGTGAATTAGTGTTCGTTCATCTTGTACAAATTTCAACCTCAACTAATGGCTAATCCTTTATACATCTTGGTCTTCGTCTTGACATTTGATGCATTTGTGGGTACTTAAGCGTTGTTTGATCGTAATCCTCAAATAAGTGCTATAAAACTGTGGGATCTTAAACACTTATGATTCTCCGCACAGGTCTGGACAGGTTGGTTTTCAACGAACTATAAACACAATTAGGCGAATTAGAATGATCACTTTCAGCCTACGCAATGCCACGCTCCACGTAGGACGTGTTATATAACGAATCTCTCCGCGCATAGAATTAGATTAAAGCGCAAAAACGGGCACACACACACACACACACACACAAAAAGGGCTCATGCTCCGGTGCACGTGGCGTGCATGCTCCGGTGCATGCTAATGTGGCTGTGGATCGATACGATCATTAGCACCACTTAAGAATCGTTTCGTGTAGTAATCGCTCGGCATGATACACCCGATCGTGGCAAGGTGATCAGCTGCCCGTCGACCAGCCGCACCAAACAGCTTTCGATTTTATCGACCTTCTTGGGCGGGTCTTTAGCGAGGGAACGGCTGTGCGGACATTCGTTTGTTGGGCTGTGAGCTTTTGAAAAGTTTTTCTTCACAGCTTAGCGCGTGTCGGTTTTTTTCTTTCTATGCTTCTTTGCTACTCTCCTCTCGCTCCTCTGCTATTTGTCTTGCAGAACAGTTTCGACCTGTTTCTGCGATAGATTGTGAGCTCGTGGCCCGTGTTTGTTGCCGGCGCGACTGGCGTTGATTGGACTGCAACTATCACTTCGGTCCTTGGACATAGCTAACCGTACCGATAATCTCGCTGCTGCACCGCCACAGTCCTCGCCGACACACGTACTCTGTGTGTGTCGTACTCCTTTTTGGCGAGGAAGCTCACCTTCACGGTGATACGGTGCGGGAATGGAACGGGGGCCGTGCATGTCTCTGCAGACGAGCCCTTGACGAGCGTGCTGCAGGAGGCACTGGAGGAGGCCCTCCGGTTTTGTTAGAGAGCCAAGCCCAGCTTCTTGGAGTTGCGCGGACAGAGCTCGGGCAGAGGAACGACAAGAACTCCGGGCGGGCGAGTTTGTAATTCCCAGATGGTGGAAGCATGCAGTAACGTTCCGTTCGATTCTTATTATTACGAGTTTATTGTGTAATATTGTTCGCGTAATGGGTGCCTAGGGCGCGGTGTACAAGGAAGTAGAGGTTTAGCGTTTTTGAAGACCATTGAAGACTATGGAATATGATGTCAGTAATTGTTCCGAAGAAGAAGAAGAAGAAGAATAATAATAATAAAAAGAATAAGAAGAAGAAGAATGTTTAAATATTTGTGTAGTTCTATTTAATTTGATCGAACTTCATTGTTGGTTAAACAACAAACACAAATTCTAAACTGCGAAATAGTTGCGTGAGATGATTGAAATCATACAACATGTTACAGGAAGGATAGATTTGCAATATTTATAGTTGCTTTCATTTTTCCCGTAGGTTTAACGTTAGAGGTCTTCAATAGTATTAAATATATCAGAAATAATGGATGCCAGAAACTAAACTGAATTATGGAAGAGAATAACTTGCATCATGATAATTCGCGCAGGTCCACAAAATAGGGACATTATGACTGCTGCCAAATGCTCCCTGGATACATAAAAGAGAGCCAAAAAAAAGAACAAACAGGCGTAAACTACACACTTGCTATGAGATTCCTAGTGTAATGCATACTAAATTTGCTCAGACTGTGATTAGCTCAGATGTTTTAGAATTTCTGAAGCCGATGTGATGCCAGCGAATAAGTATAAGCGATCCTCTGGTGGACTTCAGATGACTACGTGCAGTTTCTGAACATCAAGCCTATAGTCACGTCTTAGGTAACAACGATAGTCATTGATAGGCCATATACCCTGCCAGAATTCGGAAATGTTTTACGACTATACCAGTTCAGTTTGTATGCTTGGTCTAGATATTAAAGGGCAGAGTTGAGACAGATACCAATCTCACTGTCAGTAATACAAACGCCCAGTTAATAGATAAAATTAAAATAATGCTTAAGGTTCTTCCCTAAATGACTGTAGCTGATGCCAAGCTGATTTTGAAGTTTCTAAGCAGGATTAAAGCTGTGATCAATGCTTATGGTGGCTATTTTGAGTGTACATTGATGATAGTGCTGTAATTTTCTCTGTCTTTTCTTTTTTCCTATGTATAACCTTTTGATACGAGGAAGAATTTATTTCCCTTAAGAAATTGTCAAATTTATCCCGAGGATCCAGTACTACTTAGGACTGTTTTATAATTTGTTTGATTCACTCAACTTTGGATTGAAGTTATCCAAACTTCATGAGGATTATCATGGTCAGCTTTTTAAACTGAGATTTTTTTCTTAAAAATAATAACGTTAGTTAGATGCAAGTGGAAGATTCAACGTAATACAAACCAATTCAATTATCAAATCCAAGTCCTGTGCCATTTCATGACATGCCCAGCACCCCGTAGCCTGACGAGTCGTATACGCTGCACAATTCGGTAAGATCACCGTACAGCTTGTAGAGCTCGTCATTGCAACGGCTTCTGCATTATTCTTCCACACATGCGAGGCCAACAATCCTTCTAATCATCCTCCTCTTGAACTCAATTATCAAACCTTTCTTTGTAAGCACGACTGTCAGTAGTATTTGGTATGAAGAGAAGAAATGTTTTTCGTTTAGCTTTTTTCTGTTTTTGAACCACTATGGCTATTTGATTGAAGCATTCGGTTCAAACAATATTTACATATTTAAAGATTTGACATTTATCTGCAAGAAAAAAAATTAAGTGAAGAGTCAATTTAAATTATTTCAAATAAAATAATAGCAAAAAAGAAAATCAAGCATTCAATTCATTACAAAATAAAACGTATTGAATGTCCTAAAACAAAAAGACATTTCGTCCTTAAAAGAGGATTTTCTTAAAGTTTGTTAAAAACTTCCTGTATCTTCAAAACTTCCTACAACATCATTAAACGTAGGAGTACTGTCTGTGTTATTTTTCAGTTTATTTCGGTTAAATGCACCACTTTCAAGCCATTCTTCCAGCAAATCTAGTTTATCCTTCCAAATCCTATTTCCAAATCCATCGACAACCTATTTACACGGTAGCAGCCTTCAGCTTAGCAGATGCAAAACTCCTAACAATTGTACCATTTTTCTCCTAAGCTTTCAAATAGTTTGTTGTTGTCATTCTGCTTGAGAAATGACACAATTGAAGCCGGCAACAAACTCTGCCTGTGTGTGTATGTGTTGGGCTGTATCTAAAAAGGAAATGTACTCGAGTACTCGACACCTTTCCGGGAACGCAGAAAGAACGATTCGCTCCAGCTCTATGCGCTCTCATCTACTTTGTGTGTGCGTCTAACCTGTGCAAACGTTTGCCCGTACAAAGTAAACCTTTATCGTCCTGAGTTGTATTACTTCCTGCAAACGTGCTTCAACAAGGGGTGCAAGCAAGAGGAACAAGAAAGCAGTTTCCAAGCCCGAGACTGATCGCTTCACTGCATCCACTCAAACTATATTCGCTTCGATTGATTGGTACACACACACACGCGCGCGCGAGCATACTTGTTGCCGGGAAGGAGTCTGGAGTCTGCAGAGTTTTTGTCTAGCTTTCGGGATACTGGATCGGACCACCATCGGATGCCCGGGGTCGTTATGCCACGGGAAAGTTATACAATGTACTGTGCGATTCTATCCACCGCAGATGGCACTCAGATACAGGGAAGGATACGACCGTGTGCCAAGCCCGAACAATGGAATCCGGGTCAATGCCGTTAGCGTATCCCGATGACCTGAACGGTACGGGAACAGGACATATACATGAGTTTATCGCCACGAGCGCAGCTTCGAAAGTCGTAAAACGGTGGCGACGCTTTAAATGGCGATGTCGCTTGCAAAACTATTAATTGAAGTGTCTTCGATGATGCTATGATGATGAGGCAAACTGCATTAACTTTAACAGTCTGCACCCATTTGCACACCCGGTACGGCGCAAACGATCAATATCTCGAGCATGGCCCGAGACGCTACCATATGTTAGCGCTTCTTTTGCAGACGAGGCCCAGGAAATGGTTTATGTGTCGGCCAGCGGAACTGGTAAAAGAGTCCAAAATCGATTCAGCTAAGGTGCGATAGTTTGTTCTGAAACCTGCTGCTGCTACACTGCTCCGGAGGCTTGGAAGAATCCAACATCCAAAGCGTGTACGGCAAGAAGCGGCGGAAGATTTTGTGGAAAAGGTCAAAAAGGATGTCGGTTCGTTCGTCGTGGTTGATATTTGCGTTGGCAAAAGCGATACTGGACGTGCGGTTGGTTGGAGGGAAGGATGGGGAATCGATTCGCTCGCCGGATGCTCACGCGAGAAATCCAGCAATTTCTGCATTGCATTGCGGACCGGGAGTTCACAGCACACTCGTATGTCACTCCCGAAATTTTCTCTCGCTCGGATGTGCTCGGAACCCGGGACACTCTCCTATGGCATCGGATTGGTGTAGATAACGTGGTACGTGGCGTCGTGACGCGTAGGTTCTCGATCTTTCCAGGCCGTTCTCGGTGGCGCGACACCAGAACTCGGTACGCGCCATCGCCAGACGACGCATCGAAGATTGAACGCCGACCGTCAAACAACGCCAACATTACGAACATATGATTTGGGTTTTGTGAGTGGCAAACGACGGCGTGAGCTCCCGTGAGTGGGCCTGATTTTTTTCGTCAACTTCGTTGGTGGGGAGCTTGTTTTTTTTATAGTGTGTGAGTGTGGGTACTCTTATGCGTGTGTTTGTATGTGTGTGATGTACGTGGGAATTGTGGGAGGCGAAACCGAGCGAGCGAAGGCGCACGAAAACAACTTGTTGTATCGAGTGCTGCTCCCCGTGGCCCACCAGGTTGGATGGGTGGGAAGGAATGGTGGTGGTGGAAGGGTGCGAGAACGAAATGCCATAATGTAATCTTCTCTCCCCGGTGTGACCGCGAACCGCGATCCCCGTTCCCCGCCTTCACCGCTTCCACCCCTATGCCCCCCCTCCCCCACCCCCTCTCATTCCGTGTTGGCTTTCAAATGGCGTAAAGTGAACGGCAGCAATGGCGCGCGCGGCAATGGCGAACGGTTTGATGAAGTCGCGTTGTCGGACGTCGCCGTTGTTCGCGGGCTGTGGTAACTCGCAACACTGCCGCGTGACTTCTGTGACCGAAGCTGTGGAGGTTTGGAGTGTGTGAAGGCTTTGAAAGTGAACGTCAAACGGCCACCGTACGCCACCCTCGCCACATCCAGTGTTGTGCGCTGGCAAGCAAAAGGTTGGCCGATAGGACGTGGAACCCAATCGCAAATGAAATAATATCAAGAACGCTTCACTCCGGAGGAGGGCGTTGGGGACAGTTCGGTGGGGGGCTGTGTTGTAAGCAATCAAATCCAAAAACTCTTACATACGCGATCAGTCGCCCTCAAGTGAAGTATAGTGAAGAAAAGAAGCTCATCCTCCACTTCTTCAGCGTATCTGTTCGCAGTAATACCATCCACCCGAAAGGCACACGGGAAGAAAGGCTCTTAGGTCTTCCTCTCTGGCTTCCAATCCCCATTCCCAGCTGAACGCATCACAAGAAAGGAGATCACTGGGCAAAGGAGGATAAGTAGTGCGACGAAAGACACCCGATCATGGCCGGTTTGATGTATGCGAGTGACCGAAAGACGAATGGGGCGCGTTCATTTCTTAACCTTCAGCTCGTGTGCGTGTGTGAGTGTGTGTGTGCTTTTTGGGGGGTGTTTTTGGAGGCATTTCTGTTTTGTTTTGAAAACATGCCCACAGTCAGCGAGTCGCAAAGGGGAAGGGAGATAAAGGTGTGGGGAGATGATCGTGTGTCTTGCGGCGGATCGTAGTCTTATTTATGGCTGTGCGTCCTGTCAAGCGGATCGATGTTACTGGGTGGAGGGTGAAATTGGCCAACGTCTTATCGACAAACAAATGCTCTTACTACATTGTATTACTTGGAGCAACAGTTGGCCCAGAAAATGGAGGCATAGATAATCCCAAGATCCCTAACCCAAGATCAGTCACAATCCAAAAGCAACTTTTTTTCACTAAGGATCCTTATAAACAAGTAAAATATTTAATAAAAATCAATTAATAATTTATAAATTAATGTATAAGGTAAAGCTACACTAGTTGATCGCATTTTGGACGTTTTCGTTGGTCCCAAACAGTTATTTATCGGACTCCATTGGACTATTTTAGAGGACAGGCTCCGATTCGTGCCCGGTGGGCCATTGACCTAAATGCTACCACGATTCCAGCCTGTGCCATATATCGCATTTTTAATTTCCAAGACTCAAGAGTCTCAAGAAAGAAGCAAACAAAAAAACTAAACTAGGCCCGCTAATATTAATATTGCATTCACCCGATATCCCGAAACAGCCGCAACCTGTCCAATCAGCTGAGCTGGGGCCGAATTTACAAACAGAGAAATGCTAGAGCAGTGACTTAAAGAAGGGGAAAAAATGATCCACACCCGCGAATAGCTCACAGGAAATACTAAATCGAATAATTTCTCTCCGGAGGGATCTTCCGTGGAACCTCGAAAAACAAGGTCACATCTGGTAGGCACGGGCGGTAGTGACACGATTTAGTTTCACCAACCAGGAAAGAAAGACTTGGGCGAACCGTTCCTTCGGGATTATGAGGCCCGTCCCGGTATTCGTTCGGATAGCTTAACAGCTGCAATCGCTTTGTTCGTCAGGCGGCTGCCTGTGGCGAGGTCAACAATTGGATTGGCGAGTAGCGTGTGAGGGCCTGCGAAATCGTTATCAGCAACCGTTTTGAGCGCTTTATTTGTTAGCCCACAGATGCACCGCGCACCACATCATCAGCCGGTGGTGTGCTGTTATCAACGGGCGGTTTTTCTTATCACTCCTTTTGCCAGCGCTCTTGGCGAGCCTTGTTTGTCTTCGCAGGGTTTCGGGTTTCGGCAGTTGATTAATTTTCGTGACTATTACTATCGCCGTGGGCCCTCTGGTGCGCTTCAGATTCGCATCCGTTGGGGGTATTGGTTAACATTGTTGGCTGGCAGCTTCAACACCCGCCCAAAGCTCCAGACCCTCCCGAAGTGCGCCGTCTAGCAATCAGTGGTGCCAAATGTCATCAACTGGAGTTGGTTGGGTTTTGTGTGTGTGTGTGTATTTGGAGTCGTTTGGCTATCCCTCCACGATCGCGTTGAAAGATTTAGAACAAGCCGAAAGGTCAAAACACAACTCCTGGCGTCCGGTAAGAATGATTTGTTGTCCGGTTTGGTGGTGAAGGACCGGTTCCATTTACTTTTTTCGCCAAAAAACTCTGGATGCTGAAGATGGGGGACACAGGCACACACGCACGCACACAAGCAAACGATGAATTGGTGGAAGAAAGCTGATAAATTTTCGTTCTCTACACTCTTCGGCGCTCGGGAATAAAGCACAGCATAAACCAGCATCCGAGAATCACGCATCCAGATAATCCAGTCCCTCTTTCAACTTCATCTTTGCTTGCTCCGGGTGTTTGTTCGCAGGTTGCCGATTGCCGATTCGTTGGCCCGGGGCGGGAGGATCGGTTAAAAGAAGGGAACCACCGTGGAGTTTGGAGGCGCAACCGGTTTTTTTTCTTCTCTCTCTCTATCAGGATTGGGAGTCGCTTAGGTTTCCATTCCGTTGTGGGTAAACAAAACGGGCCGAAGATGATGAACTTTGATAATGAGCCACTTAAATTCAGCTGATTTCCATGCCAAATCCCGCTCGGCTTCTTTGTTTCACACAGTGCAGCCTAAATCAGCAGCTGGGAGAGGTTGTTTTTTTCTTTCAATATTGTTGCAACTTTCTGCACTCCTTATTTAGAGAATTTATTTAAAAGAACATAGCAAAGGCGTTAGTTATAGTCAGTCGCGTAAGGATGAGGAGACAGAGCTACATGAAGCTGGCGAAAAAATCTACGGTGGACCCTATGATAATGCGCTCCAGTGCGAAGTGTGCGATAAGATATGGAAGGCTTTTTGCCACCGTCCAGGCGTCCCTTAGCGTCCGTCCGTCTTGGCTGGTATAATTTAAGTCCCCCGGCTTTTCCTGTTTCGTTTCGTTTGTTTGTTTCGATTTCAAGCTCAAGTGTGCCGTTGGTACGCGAATAAGAGTGAAACCTTTGCGGCCGTTTTGCGGTTCAAAGATATGGCAACAAAATGGAAAGTTTAGAACACTGCTTGGATTGCGTTTTTCCCTTCCTCTGGTGGCCGTTCTCCCCCCCCCCCCTTCCCCTGCTCCTCCCCCTAAACCGGATTTGGTTCGGAGCGAGTTCAAACCGCTCGCTCGAGTGGTTCGTTCTGAGTGACTCGGCAAACGGCTGCGAGTGGCCGCTGAGTGGTGCGCACGCCGTTCGCGTGTATGCTTTGGATAGCGTCAACTACCACCATCAACGCGCACACCATTGCCATTGCAACGTCGAGTTGGCGTTTGTGGTGGCTCGGATGTGTTTTGTTGCACGGTGGAGCTGGGAAAGATCAGAATAAAATAATCCAATTGAACCAAGAGAGCGTGCGATCGCGAGATGTTTAGCATTCTTACGACTTGAAACATCAAATGGAGCAAATTATCTATATAAATAAAAATTGACAACAAGAAAGCTTATGAGTACCCTTTTGCATAATTGTGGTGCTGAGCTCCATACTGATCACTCATAGCCAGAACCTTAAATATAAAGTAGGAACTGAATACCCACATTAAAATGTTTGGAAAAATGAACAAGTTGGAATTGAGTACTTTTTCAACAAAAATCAATTATTTGTGTGCTTCTTTTTTTTTTGCTCACATTGACATGAAATCATTTTATGAACTCCTCCCTCATTATCTGTCCGCTGCATAGTGCGTCCGAAACCCACAACCCCCGTTCCAACCAAACCCCGCTCAACCCCTCCCCATTTCAACCCCATTGTGGGAGGGAGGCACTCACCAGCGAGCAGCGTGCGGTGTCGCGAGTGCCTTCTGAGTGGCCCCCCTTTTGCGTGGCTCAGCGCTTTGCGGCTCACGACGACGGTCAGTGTTCGCACGTTCGCCAGCAGCGTTTAGTATTTTTTCGAATCAGTCAGTATTTAGTTGTTGTCGAGAGCGCTATTGGTTGTGTGTAGCGGGAGCCCCGACAGTCGCGTTTTAATCGACAGAGCAGTGAAGAAAAAAGTGCAGAGAAGTGTCTCACATACGAGAGTAATAAGGCAGCAAGCAGCAGTAGCCAGCAGCAGCAGCATCATCACCCAGCATCAGCAATCGAATCAACAGTGTGTATCCATGTGGTGAAAATAGATATAATCAAGCCCCCGACAGTTGTGGGGATTTGTGGGAGTACCAGGGGGAAAGGAGGTCTTAAGCTTGAGAAAAGTGAAATATCAGAACAGAGCGAGAGACAGGTCGTGTGGGAGTTATTAAATAGAATAGACAAAAAAATTATACCATCTTGCCAAAGTACAGCTAGCAGTGCAGGTGACAGAGGTCAGCCATTCGCAGAGGTACACCTTCCATTCGTCGACTTCACGAGTGTCTTCCCGAGTGCTGCAGTATGGCAGTGGAAAATTGAACACGAAATTTGTTAGCTTCGTAGCCAAAATAAAATAATCTCCTTCAATTGACCCCGCTGCGCGTATCCGTATCGCATTTCGCAGTACAGTTTTGTTAGTGTCCCAACCAGGCTTGTCCTATGCCACATTCCTAGCACCCTATTGCATCGTCTAGCCTAAACCCCCCTGTGTGTTTGTGTGTTTGTCTGCAATTTTGTTGTTGTATGTTCTGAAGCTACTAATATCGTAAGGTCAGTTCTCTCTGTCTTTTTTGTCGTGTCTGCCTACCATATGTCCTTGAGTGCCATCTCACCTGTCTTGTAAGCTAGCTCATCCGTTTCGCTTCCCTTTCAATGTCCTGGTAATATACGCACTTAGACAGATATTTGTCCTATCCTATCCGATGCGTGAATGCGTCGTAATAAAGTGCGTTTAAGTGCGTTCATTGGTGTGTGTGTGTCTATGTGTGTTTGGTGGGTTAGTGTAGAGAATGTGAACTCGGGGGTTTGAACTCGCGTGCCTTCAACCATTTGCAGTTCATATCGTGCTACACAACACAGGCTGTTGGTTTTAAAGTGATCACCATTATTTCGCTAGGCCCGATTGATTAGGATATCTTTTGTAGGTTAACTTTTAAAAATTTGAAGGTGTGTGAGGTTCGCTAGAAACAAGAAAAAAAGGTAGTAATAAGTGAATTTACCCGTGTAAGGTGTAACGTGGCATTAAATTTGGACTTCTTGAAAAGGGCAGAAGATAACGCTCGTTTCACTCCAGCTTCAATTTTACTGCTCTTAATCAAAAGACCTCCTGAATTCGTGCAAAATAGTAATGGATGATAGGAAGATGTTTCTTTTTGGTAAATTACGGAAGAAAGAAAAGGACCACGTCTCCGATCGATCATTGCCTGTGCTAAATGAGCTCGCGTAAAATAAATGCGCCGAAAAGAGAGGAATTATGTTGTATGATGATAGTATGCAAAAGGCGCTAGAGTGTACGTGCGTTCGAACCAGTGCTGCCCAATGTACGGTCATACGTGACCCCAGTATAAAGGAAGAGGTCAAGCGAACTGCAGATTGCTTCAGCCATCGCATAACACCAGTGCGTAACGAACCGATTTTTTGGGCAGTGTGATAATATAGCTTCCCGACACCCAGACATTCGCAGGCATGAAAATAAAAGCAGGCAAATGGGACTGATCATACGGTCCAGTAGTTTGCGTTCATTGAACCCATCGGTCCGTGCTGTCACCCGTTTTTTTTTTTTAGAGTGGCCAGCTCGAGAACGTAATGGTGAAATGAGAAAGCGAAAACTAACGCAATAGTTGGTCAGTATATTGATCGGCCATATGTGGTGGATATAAAGCGGGGAAGAGAGTTTTATACCGCATCGTGTTGCTACACCCTGCAAGGACATTCAAACGTCGTCATCGATTTTGTGGCCAACTTTTAATGGCTTTTTCGACCGCTCGTCTTTCTTTAAGTTGCCTCGCGTTTCTCCGTTCTCGTTGTAGTTCGATGTAGTGCACCAGATCATGCAAGTCGAACGGGAAGCAATTTGCTATTGATGTATCACAGTAGGCTAGTGATCTAAGGAAGCCGTGCAAATTGGGTGCCGCGTGTTTGATTTATTGACAGTTTTGGATATTACCGTGTGTACATCAGCGTATTGTCTCGCTGCTCAATCTCCTGTAAAATCGAAGAAAAAAAAACAGAAAATGATGAAGTAGTGTAAGCTAATTGTGTGCTTAAGTGTAATTAGGATGGGAGTAAAAAATCAGGGACTTTCGTGCTCAGTGAAGGATTCTGCTAGGACGAGTGATTTGTTGTTTAGTGACAAACTCTCCTCCAACTTTTCAATTTTCCAACCAATTCTAACAAACTTTCCTCATGTTGCAGTTTCAGATTCCAGTGGATAACGCCAATCAGGCAGACAGTGGTTCCGACAACCTCGTTTGCCCTTCTGACGATCAGCTGCAAGGTGAAATATACATCCACTGGCACAGCAGTGCAAGTGTGTGTGTGTGTCTGTACTCACTCTCGTGTGTGCGTGAGTGTGTAGTGTCATAGTGCGTACGAGCCACAAAAGGACACATCATCCAGACCTAAGTTCCCCTCCAAGTGCCCAGGACTCTCAACCTTATCAAGTGCTCGAACCGGGAAGATCGATCGTCACACGATCGCTTGTACCCCTGTCGCGTGTGCGTGTGCAGAGCGAACCCCGGACCGGGAACAGTGAACAGTGTGCGCGTGAACGAAAGAAACGTCCTACAGTTGCGTTGTGCACCAGTCCATAAGTAGTAGTAGTGGAGTGCTGGTGGATCGTCGCCTGCTCCCGTTTGGCCGCTTGGTTTTAGTTGTTGTCCGTTGCGTGCCGCTACGGATATCCGCCGCGAGAAGTGCAAGTGCAACGACGTGTTACCCGACGCAGCAGTTGAGCAAAAGCACGAGCAGGCCTGGAGTAGAAAGAAGGCGAGGAAGCAACCGTTTTAGAATCCGCGTGTGTGAAACAAAAAGAAAAGAGCGCCGCATTTCAGTCCAGTTCGGCGTCCAGTTCAGCAGCTCCACACACTTATCTGCCGTAGTACTTGCGGAAGCTGTACTGTGTGCGTGTGCGCGCCCTCTTGCTGTGTGTACCGAACCGTGTGCCCGGCGAGCAGAAGTAGTAGTAGCAGTGGTCGTTGCGTGGTGCGTACGTGTGTGCCATACGCAGTAGTAGACGGCTAACTGCCCCGTCTCAACGCGTCCCATTCTTTTTCCCGTGTGGCGGATCAGCGGAAAATTGGTTTTCATGATATCTGCTTGGATAAATCCCTATAATGAGAAGGTATGTGAACGTAGTTTTGTAGTGCATCCCCGCCCGGGGTGCGTTAGTATTTTCTTTTTGCTATCCCGCGTTGTGTTTATGGTGAGGGAGGCGGTTTTTTTTTCGCGAGGAAGAACACGCGCACCGCATGCCAACCATATGGAGCTGGTGCTGGCTGTGGGTAACACGTGTCGGGGTTTATTATTTTGTTTAAAATTGATGAACAAAAGAACTGTTTCTCGATGATCCATAGAATGAAAAATTGATGTGAAAATATAGTCATTTACCCTGGGGAAATCTGAAATTAGTGCCCTTTTGAGGATATTTTTATTTTTATAATTTTTCATCTTTTATCCTGCAATGATATAATGGATCTGCGAATGAAGCAATAGAGTTCAAAGTCGCTCTGATTCTTAAAGCTAACTTAAAAGCTGTTTTTGAAGACAAAATAGATGGATGTAGGGAATCGCTAGCAAAAATCTAGAGATTCTAAAGTTTACGATAACATCTCAAAACATATTTATAACTTAGCGGGGGATGGTCTACAAGATAGAGACAACAGTTGCTGCTAACTCGCAGGGATCGGTATGAAACCCTATCCGAATCGTCTATTAATCGCGGGTTAAATCAAGTCAAAGAAACCAGAAATGGCAGGCCCAAGACAATACTCTTAGAGGCTGAAGTACCGAAAAGAACCAACAAAAAGTTGGCAAATTTTCACTAAGCTACTAATCAAGCTAACTTTTAAACCATTTTGAACTGTCAAAAACTAAGTTCCACCTAATTAAACTTTACCGTGGATCCACCGCTTGCCCAAACCATCCTCAATATTGATGCCATAATTTCTCCACAAATCCGTACGAAAATGGTAACGGTGGAGTCGATTTGAGGGAGGGTTGGGTGGACGGGAGTGCGTTCACATGATAAGAGAAGAATGCCGCAACATCGCCCATTTGCTTTCGCTAGCCCGTGCGTGCGTTCGTGCTGTCCGCCAGCAGTGCGCCGCCGGCACTTACATGCGTTTTTCGGCGAAACTGCAATGGCTTGCAAATTCATTTTCTCCGGCCAGGCCAACACAAGGGGCAGAGGGAGTGAAACAGAGGCAGCGGAAGGTGGATGAAATGGACAGAAGAAATAGAAATTAAGACCAACAAAAATAGAAAAGAGGAAAAAACAAACCCCATACAACCGACTTCGCTACACGTGCTCCACACGGTTGGACCGTGCAGTCCAGCGCGAATGCGCGTGACCGCGTGCTCATACGCAACCGCGTTATTCGCGTGTGTTGGCGCTTTGGTGGCAGGGGGAGGGGGGGGTGGAATGGAAGGAGGAGTACGGAAAAGCGATGGAAGAAAAACAGATCAAACGAAAGAAAACTCTTTTGAGGTGGTGTAAAAATGAAACATACCCAAGCGAAGACACCTAAACCATGGCGGCTGCGGGTACGGTTCGAGCTAGAGCGCGAAAAGGAATCTCGTACCCCGGTGCAGATGGATTGACGCGCCGGGAGAAAATGAGCAGGAAAAATGGCAAAAATCAAGCCGGGTGGAATCGAGCAGCCCCAACCAATATCGATTCGCACACCGCTCCTACCATCACCTGAAATTCAGCCGGCTCAGTCAGCCATTAAAGCTACAACGCATCCCGTTCGGCGGTGCCGAGTGTGCACCAAACAGCACCAACAGCTTTCTCCGCGCTCGGTGTTGTTCAGTCTCCATTTCATCCTAGCCAGGTGCCGCGTACCCTTACCGCGTAAAAGGGTGCCAAAGTAACTGATAGCGCCACGGTATACACACCGAACGCAATCAAACCGTTGATTTGCGGCAGTTTAAGCTGGCAACAATTTTGCTGCTTCGGAACCTATCAGTCTGTACAACGGTGGGTGCGCGTGCAGGCCATATGAATTTCACTGTGAAAAAGCGGCTAACCGACCGAGTTCCTTCATGTGCCTGGGGGGGGTAAGGGGACACACGCATCACATGTCCCTGGAAGACGGAACGAGGTACGCGCGATTGTTTTGCGCGACACAAAACTGTCTAGTAATGTTGCGAAAAACAGACAAAAAATGGGGAAAAATCGAGGACTTTACTAATCTGGCGTACGAATGGTGGTTGTACACGAACGTAACAGGAACGTTATCAGCCTTGGTTGCGTGGGTGATTGTGGATGGCGCAATTTAGGTTGAGGTCAGCCTGTTGTCGTTACCCGTTGTGTGCCACATTATCGTTGCCATACTGTATTAGGCGTGCACGCGCTCTAATAGCTTCAGTAACAGGCAGTTTTGTAGTGCGACATGAATGAAATTTGGCGTATTTGGTAAAATCACCCCTGGTCTAATGCCCTAACGCTGCTAACAAGTGCGCTAATGATCGTCACGGTAGGAAGTACTCTACTTACTCCAGCTTTTCTGCGTGAATATCCTGCAAAACAATGAGCGCCCCTGTGCCCCGTACAGGATGCCGCACGCTTGACGCACAAAGTCTAGGGTTCGGTGATGCCCGGTTCGCGCCATATAAGACGGACCAAAAATTTGCACCTCACATGTGTGGCACTGTGTGTTTGTGTTGTTGTGTGGTGCGTGGGATGGGACAAATGTTGCCACGACGAACGCCGGCTTCTAGTGGTTCTATAATTACCAGCATCTAGCCGAAACCCAGATACCTGCTCGTAACGGAGCAGATCGAAAGTCGGTCGGTCCATGTCCAAGCCGAAGCAGAATCACAGCTTCGGGAGATGTCACATTGTTAGGTGATTATTGGAAGATGGTTGAAAAGATTTTTTAGCCGATAAGATTAATGAAGGCTTTAATTGGAGGAGGGTATTCCCCATCATCGAACGGGACGCCCTTTCAATCACCATGATAATGATTCTCGGTATAGAGTGTTGCTTCGCACAACGCACAACAAACTTTCCGGCTTGCGATCCTTGTGATCGACGTGTGATCATCAAGCGCGAGCCGAACGTTGCAGTGTCTCGCGTCGCATAGCCGAGAGATCGTACGTACAGAGGTCGCCGTTGTGTGTGACGTGGCGTGCCGCACCGAGCTGACAGAGCGCGATTTGCCACCGCCCGGCATAACACTACTCAACAGGCGTTTGTTCTATAAAAAGATCGACATAGCAGAATCACGCCACTCCCCGGCCCCAGCCGGTCGGGCCACCCTCTTCCCGTGGCTACTTGGCAGGAACGCAGGAAAACGCTCGCCACAGCATATGTAAGGAGGGTGGCCGAGGAATTGCAGTGAACAAAAAAAAAAAAAAACACCATGGCCGGGAAGGGGAAAAGATGTTTGTCTTTGCTCAGAGTCTGGGAATGAGTGGTGTTGTTGTCGCTGTTGTTGAGACCGAGCGCCCGAGAAAGGATGGCCAAAGGAAGCGTTAGATAAGGTTGAATAACTACAAATAAATACGCGCCAGAAAGGCGGGGTGGGGGATACGAAAAGGGGTCGTATCGGATGGTTCGGTACATGAGAGGATGGCAGCGATTGCATCGGCATTGGTGTAATAACAGACTTGCCCGCTAACGTTACATTACGCTTGGATGACTTCCGCTTTGCAAAGGGGCAAGGGCACCGAGCCAGGGTGGTCGGTGGTGTACAGGTGTACCCCGCGTAAAGCACACGGCCCGGTGTGCACGTGAGCACCTGCCTCGTTTTTCGTGAGTGTGAGTAATAAAGACACGGCCTGTTAGGGAGCCTCATAAATGTCCTTTCGGAAGGGTTGAAGGTAGCAGCAGTATGGCGCCAAGTTTCTTTTGTTCGAATGCTGGCGTCGGCCGTAGGGGATTTAATCGGTGAAAACTTGCAGCAATTTATCTGCTATAACGGGTATGTTACAAAACGGATATGTTACAGGACTGTTGAAATTGTCCTAATAGTCCTGGTTGTTGGAACTGCAAATGGAACACTGTGTGTCGTTCGAAATTCTACTTCTTAACTAACTCTAAAACCTCAAGAGATCTTGCATTACTGGTTTTCTTGACTAAACTTTCCTAAAACATGATGGTCCGAGAGCGATATGGAAAAGGTTCACCAAGTCGCAAGATCTCTCCAGAAACTCGTGATGATTCTACTGGTCGATTAATTGTCCTTCAGCGAGATTCAACTAGACTTTTGCGTTTGACTCATCGAACGTTTAACCAACCATTATCTGTCACATACAGTTTCATGTATTCAACTTATTAAAAGAGAACGCTCAGTGGATATCCTTTCTACATTTACTTATATTATTCATATATCTATCCATTTGGCCCACAAGCTAAAATCTATTTCACATCACTGTTCTAAATAATCTCTTTTCACTGATGAGAGTAGTTGCTCTTTATGGCTCTTCAACAAATCATTTGGCTGTGGCCGGGAATAGAACGGATAAAATAATTTCAAGCCCCATTAGCAGCCTCTCTTTCGGACGCCGTGAAGGCAACCGTTTTGGTGTGTAATAGTGCTCCACTGTTTACCGGAGCAGCTGCACCGGATGGTGACCTTGATCTTATTCCTGCCCATCGCGCACTCAGCTCGACGTTCGCATTATTTGCATGCCTGCGTATGGGAAGAACGTCATCGTTAGCTGGGTGTTCTCTGTGCCTCTGGTTGGGGGGGGGGGGGGGGGGTGAAGGTGGAAGAAGGGGGGGGGGGGAACATTGGGACGCGGCTTCTCTGCAGTCCGTTGTAGTATGATTGTCGTTAATTAACATGATCCCCGTGGCCATATTTGCAAATGCGGTGTTTTACTCACAACCATGAGCTGGCCGCAGTTACTGACGGTTTTTTTTCCATTTGGATTTGTATACACCGCTGATTGGATTGTGAGCTATTGTATGTGTGTGTGATTGTTATTGTTGTTTTTGTTGTTGCTGTTATCGTGTGTATGTTGAACTCTTATTCGATTCAGAGATTGTTATCGCATTCTAGTGGATGTGTGTGCGACTCTGTATGTGCGACTTTGGCCAGAGATTGATTGATAGTGGCGGGGAGGCTCCATGTGGGTAGGGTGAATGCTCCCACGCGTGTTGGCGAGGGGTGCAGTATGATGGAGCACGGGGTTGTTTGCACTGGGAAAATGCACCGTGTGCACCCAGAGCATATGATCTGGCAGGCATTAATTAATCGAATCGATGGAAGGCTGGGTGTCCCGCTTGTACGTTTAAAGCTCTGCCGTGTTAAGTGCAGTTTTGCATCCCTTTTTTTTGCACTGTACTGTTTGCTTGCTGGTAGCTGCATTTTCCCTTTTTCATATCCCAATAATCGTGCTGAGAGTGATAACACTACAGCCCCACACACCCACACAAGGTGCAGGTGTGAAATGTGACCCAAAACACGTGTTCTCTGGCTCCAGGTGCTTATCGCGAGCGAGGGTTCGTGTGCTTTCCGCTGATCAAAGTGGTGCACGGGCACAGGAGTTGCAGCAGAAAAATAGGTGCAGACAACAAGTGCATTTCATGGGGAAGTTGTTTTTTAAGCAGCAACCGAACAACTACAAAACCTGGCGACTGTCATCCATCATTTTAATTGCTGCACGTTCTTCTACTGCCACGCAAAGTTCACACTTGATGCACGTTATCGTGACGCTATATAAAAACGATTAGTGTGTTACACAAAATGTAAAAACCCTCCCCCACGAAGGACAATAAATCAACCTTTTATTGCCCATCGCTGAATTAGTGAGTTGAAATGAAACATACACACATACACACCAAACAGATGTAACCAACTTTTAGCCTTTTTTTTTGCCCACCCGCTACTCTTCTGCACCCTGCATGCATGCATGCATGGGACCCCCCGAGGACCTTGAAGACGTTAATGAAAGTAAACAAACTTGAAACCAAAGCTCACGTCGCCATATTGCGCCGCTACAGTAGGTGCCATGGCATGGGAGTTTGTGGTAGAAGAAGTAGCAACAACCACACAAAAAATGCATACATGCGCCACACACTGTCCATTACGGTTGGTAGCAAATTATGCAAGCAAGACTCGGCCCGTACTGCTTCGTTGTGCATGCATGTATGCAGCTTGGAATGTGGGTTTGGTGTGCGTGTTGTCCCACTCCAGCTTACGACTCTCCGTGTCTGCTGTCTAGGTTCGATCTCGGTCACACTGCCAGCCCGATATTCGATCAGTTTCGGGACTGATGTGTATTTTTGCCGTACGTCCCTGATCGGGTGAAAAGTGAAATCCACGGGCCTTCCAAAAAATGACAAACCATGTGCCCGGAATCGTTAAAGATGTGCAAATACAAATGCTTTAAATCGATTCTCATTTTTGGATTTGCTGCCGGTTGGTCCAGAGATTAGTGTGGATTTTGGGGTAGCGCCAATGAATGAATAAATAAACGGTTGTAAAACGTCATCATTTACGACGCAAGGTGTCTGCGCGAGTGTTTGATGTGGTCACCGCAATGGGTTGTTTTTTTCGCTGCTTTTTCACTGCAATAGCAAGTGAAAGTAAGGTGTCGATTTAATACCACGCATTACACGATCAACGGTTATGGTCGATCAGCTGCGGATTGTCGGTGGCTGGCCGTGTAAGAATTCCGAAACAGACAGCCTTGCTGTGGCTGTTGTTACGCGGTTGCCACAATGTGCAGTGGTATGTTAAACGATTTGCATAAGGAATCATTCGGTGCGGTTCAAATGATGTAAGTCGTACAAGTGACTAAGTGACTCGGAATAGCCGAAAGACCATCCAGAGTGGGGCAATGCTCTGAAACCTCTGATGAAGGAAAGATGATCCTAGCTCATCAAACTTAGAAGATATAGGCACTTACGCGAGTCGATAAGAAGGAGAGAAGCTCGGACAGAATTTCCAATATTTCTATTGCATATTATTTGTTTTAGAGGTAATATTTGAGCTTTTTATTATGCCTAAGTAGACACATTAAATAATGCTTTGAACGTTAACCTTCAACAAAACGACCAACACACGAACTTTTAACCGCTACGCACGCAATCAGATTTACAACCGTCTGAGTTGGTTAATTTCTGTTTAAATATGACCCATTTTTAGAGGTTTGTTATTTTGCATTGCCTTGCTCGCCCGTGAATAAACGCGAATAAACAGGCGTGAGCCTTGACTTTGAGAAGGCACTTCACAACTGCTACTGATTAGGGCGGCTAAGGCAGCTTCTTGAGCGCGTCTTATCAGCCAACGGCCAGCTAAAAGCACCTGACCGCAACATTAACATAACCGAAAACAAATGGTTCGATAACCAAATCCGGGTGGTTAGGGGAAGGGAACATGAGGTGAGAGATTTTGTATGTGTGTCTGTAAAACCTCCGCCCAGTATCATCGCCCGTTGTTGACTTTCGTCGATAGTGAGGCGATCACATTTCGGGTAGTAGCTTATCAGCCTACATACAAAGACACACGAGGGGGGGTGATGGTAGTGGAGTATCATGAAGAAGAAGAAGAAGAAGACAAAGAGCAACAACAACTAAACAACAAACGAAACAAATGTAGGGGAGCTGGCCCCAACCAACTCTCGCTCCCCGCCCCCCTTCCATCCACCCTGCTTGAGGTTTTTATGGCCCTTTAAGTTGCACAGTGAATTCGCGACCGTTAAACAATCTGCAACTGGTGGTGTGGTTTGTGTATTTTCCTACGCGCGTAATCCCGATTAGAGCGCATGATAAGGTCGGCGGAATGGTGGTTTGTGGGTTTTCTGGCTACTGCTGACGCGCTACGCGAGGCCCTTGCCCTTTTGCCGGCCGACCGCCACCATTGGTGAAGTGTTTTTTTTTCTGAATGAATTATTATTTACCTAGACGGCTCGGAGGCACGAGTCTTATGGGTATTTTCCATCGCATTCCGGTGGCTCTCTAGGGCGTTCAGGCCTCAATCGTGGTGATCTTGTGTTGGGCGTTGATAACGGTTGGAAGGGCCCAAGGTGCACGCTGGTTTTACATGCGCGTGCCATACCATGGTGAGCGAGGGAGATCTACATTGATAAATCGATTGTCGATCGACGAAGGTGCTGCCGACTGTTGATAATGTTCAAAGGGACGTTAACCTTCATTTTGTAGACCGTTTGCTGACTGAGCAATTGTAAATCTGACGTTTAACGGCGATTGCCTGGAGTTGGATGTGTAGTTATCTCTGTGAAGCATCACGGCCTTGTTTGCATGTTGGCTTTTACAGCGTGTTAGTAATTTTCTTTATTACCAATCGAAGGGAGGTGATTATAAACCTGAACTGAATCTCCAGCTATGAAGTCTTCATTGCTTAATGACTTCAGTATTTGACAGTTATCTGAGCAATCACTGCTGGGATAGAGCTTTTTTATATTAAAGTGGTCTTCATACGGCATGATCGGATCAGAGAACTGACTATCCAGCATCGGATAAACCAAGGCCATGAAGCCAGAAATTGCAAACCAAGAATTCATGAAAATATCCCTTAAAACTCTCCATGTCTCCGTCTTATTCCTAAAAAGGAAGAAGAACTTGAGTAATCTATTTAAAACTCCACATAAAACTTTGAGTTCTTGTAATCGTTTAATGAGCATGACTTCATCAAGTCCCTTCCTTATCGTCGTCTTATCTTCCTGGTCTTGCCAGTACTTGAAGTGATTTGCAAAGGGTAGTTATTTTAATAATCATCTAATATTTGGTCCCTGACTTAACAACAACGACACTGGCTTCACAATTAGTCGGCAGTTTTTCTTCTTCTTCGATCTCTTAGGTCATGCCAGCCATTTCTGGCTTACTAGACTTAATGATACCACGTAGTTTGATAGTCAGTCCGTCCTCACACTTCGGGAGAACGGTCCGGATGGGATTTGAACCTCCGTCCTGTCGTATGAAGATCGCCGCCGTTGTCGGCCCACCCGATGGCCCGTCCCATAGTCGGTAGTTAATATCCCTAAAATTAAATTGATTCTAAGACTAACTTTTTTCTCGAGCGACTCAAGATGAGAAGTTCAAAATTATAACAAACCGATAACATCGATATACTATCCCTCACAATAGTGTTTGAAACATGCAACTTTTACATCGATCGCTGCATCGTCCTTCGAAGCCTTCGCTTCCCCTGTGACGTTCCTAAGCGTGATCACGGTGTTGATGTGTCACTGATGCCCTAAAAAGGAAAACTCACTGCAGAACTGTGATGTACACGTTACTTGTCGGCGACAGGTTGTCGCTGGTGGTGTTTTTTTTTTGTCTTCCGTCCCTGTTCGTGATGAGAAACGGTGGACGGAAAAGCTACCAACAGAAAAAAAACCGGCCGGTATTTGTTTACCTTTCTCTGTACTGGTGTGTAGATTGGGTTGAAGGAACCGGTCAGTTCCGCTCCTCGTTTCGAGACCGAAAATAACCACCGAAAGGGATGGTGTCGTACCGGCTGGTGGGCCGATCTAAAGGATGGGCGACGCCTCGCAGCTATTGAAATGTTGGTAGTCGACCAATCAAAGGCAAATAAAAGCAAGGCAACAACCACCAAGTGCGCCAAGACAAACACGCTACGGCACGAAGCCTTTTTTTCCATTGACGCTCATGTTATGTGGCAGGCATGAGAAAAATTCACGTGAACGGATGGTGGTGATGGTGGTTCCATACGGAACTCGTGGCGCGTGTCATGAGTTTTGGTAGAGTTTTTTTCCAAAAACTGTCAAACCATGCGCTGATGGTATATGTTTAGGGGTAAAATGTGAAAAGTTTTCCATACAGCGAAGGAACAAAAGTTTAATGTGTAGCAAAAGCTCACGTCACTCTCGGGGGTTCATTTTCCAATTTTCAAAATTTTTTTTCGGGTTTGCTGTAAGGAACGCTTCCGTTTTCAACTACAGACATCGCTTGATTGAGACAGACATTGAGCGAACAACCCCATGCGCGTAGGTGATGATAGGCGACCGGGCGCTGATCAGTGCAGTGCAGTAGACGTTTCTTGCCAACTAGGAAAGGAATTTGACGTCGTCTCCCTGTCATGCGTGTTGTTTCGTCGTTTCGCGTTGAATCACCTTGCGCCATCGTAAGCGAGTGATGTGCAAAATCGGGACCGAGAATCGTCAAAGATGGAGTCAGACAATTACGCTCGAACGATCGATCGATACTTGATTTGCTTTTCGTGGTGGTTTGCATGCATTGCAGCCGTTTTCGAGGATTGGGTCTCCCTGTCCCATGTTGATGGCATCCCGCACATTTTAGCGATGCACCTCGCCGTCCACAACCAGCCAGCGAATGTGACAGATTCTACCGTCCCGAGTGCCTTTTTTTGTCGCGCTCACCGGTCGCAAACACATCGGTGTACAGAAATAAGCGCGGATTCTATTTTTATCCTCGAAAACGTTGCGCGAAAGGCTGCTGCTTGCTGCTACTGTCCTTCGTCGCTGTCCTTCCCAAAACCCGATGTCAACCATTTCTATTCAGCCGGTCTTCCTATTGCCACAACCGGTTGAACCATGGCCGGTGCATAGAGTTCTTTTTTTGTTGTTGCTTCTCATTTTTTTCTCGCCAAGAAACCACACCAAAAGAATGAGCCAACGAACGGAAGGAAACCGATGCTTTTGACACAACGGTTTTATGATAGTGTCCCGCTTTATTTCTGCTATTTCACCCTATCATCAACCCCTGGTGCAGCAGCTGGCACAGACAACACGAAAAAAATAAAAACACGTAGAGCAAAAAACGGGCGTCTATTGATTTGAGCGAAATGGCCACTGTTGCTAACAACAAACCGTTGACCAAACGTCAATCGTCATCTTTCACGCGACCAAATCGTTGCTCGGTTACTGTTCGCCCGTGTCGTGCACCAACCGAGCAGAAACCGAGATCCTTGAAATGGCCAGGGCTATAATGATGCATTCCGTCCGGCTTTTTTCTCTCTCTCTCTCTCTCTCTCTCTCTCTTTCTCTCTCTCTCTCTCTCTCTCTCTCGCCAGAAGTCTTGCCAACCAAACCAAAGTATGCCTTCGGGGGCTAAGAAAAGGTCAATCTATCAGATGTTTGCTATTGTTGGTGGTGCCGGTTGTACGAACGGCGTTTCGGGAAGGCAAGATTACTGAATCAGAGTTAAATCTTGGATATCTTTTATTTCATAGTAAAATTTCTGTGAAGGGATATTTCACTAGGCTTCAGAGTTGCTTATTTTTAATATCCAATAGCTCAAATCACTAAACTCTCAAACAGCTGTCAAATGAAGTCTCTGTCGGGAGTAGCGTGGCAAACTGTGTCCTCTGGCTTTTGCTACAGTTTTCGAGTCTTTTCTTCAGTACAATTGCCTAGTTGTGTGTGTGGCCGTTCGTGCTCCATATGTGACACCAGACATTTATAATTAAATTGGCGCCCAAGTACATACACACACAGACACTAGGTTCAAAATGAACGCCTGGGTCACCACAACGAACGTACAGACAGGCCGCAACGTGCTAAACCCTCCGAGCTCGACGGATGGGGTGGAAAATGGATGTAAAAGGTTTTTCCGACCGAATCAAGCCGGGCGGCTCCAACCGCACCAAACATCAGCAGCGACTGACTGGCGCGGCAGGTTGCGGTGTGTCGATCAATAGTGCGGGGGGGGGGGGGGGGCTATGACAGCGAGCGTGGCGTAGCCTCGCTTTTCCTACTCGCATGACGTCCAGATTGGAGCGTTTCGCTTGGCACCGATTTATGTTGCAGCTGGCTTGACGTGACAGTAGCGGCAAGCTTTCGAGATGGCTCAATTCCGGAAAAGTTTTGCTTCAAATAAAAAAAAAAAATGGGCGACACGTTATGGAAATTGGGCAAGTTGCGCGTTGTTTGTGTTGCGGATTTGAAGAAAAACGAAACAACGAAGCAAGCAACCACGTTACGGTTTCCTTTTTCTGTTTGCTGCAAGAATCGGATTCTCAACGAGGTCAGAGTCACGTGTGCTGAACGTATGGCTGGCACACGCACACTTTCTCTCTTTCACTCTCTCGCTCTGGATGAATAAAATTAGTTTTTCTTTTCCAATCGATGTGACGTATGTTGCGTTTGAAGCGGCCAAGGAAGTAACCAGTATCGGGTCCGCATCTGGCGAACCCTTTCGCTTGGTACATTTCCACCCAATTTTCCTCGAGCAGTAGCGACGATGGCGCCATCGATATTTCGTACGTGCAGAATTGCACTTGTTGCTTATCCCATTCGTGTCCTGCCGGGCTCCGGCCTGTCCAGACGAAGCGTGTACACGGCCCAATGCAGGTCAATAATGTAATCCGGCCGTTTGCCGAGGAAACGCCGAGAGGCGTCTGCTGAACCTGCCCAGGGTGTTAATCGCCCGTTTGCATGGGCTAAAGTCGTTAAAAGCATCATAATGGAGGGGGGAGTCCGGATGAATTTCTTTTACGATCCTGGTTTGGTTAATTGCTTCACTAGCAGGAGATACGGTGCTGGGGGGGGGGGGGGGTGGTAGTTGGAGAATTGATGTCCGGTTTCTGTCTTGAAGTGTTGTAGTCATGACTTTTTATGTGCCACATCGTCTGCATGATTGCAGATTTTAGTTTTATTGTATCATTCAACAGATCATATTTAAAGCGGCTGAAGATTCTGGTCGATTTAATTTCAAATTGATCGACGTTTAATATCTATTCATACACGAAAGGATTGCTCTCACTCTCTCTTTCCTAACTCGATTGCAAAATTATCGAACTTGCTACGACATTGCTCAACAGGTTAAACGGAAAACGGTAGAATTTTCAATATGGAAGGATGGGTTTTCGGTGAGCGCGTTGTTCGCATCGCTGGCATTGTTTTGTTTGCCGTGTTTGCATCGTGCTCCTAGCATTGAGCATGAGATCCACCGCTCGAGTTTCCCGAGATAAACTCTCAAAGCAAACGTGCACTCATCGGTCACTCATTTTCCGACCGATGAGCGCCGCACAAGAGAGCCAATTGGAAAGTGCGATCGGGAAATTTCTATCCCGCAGAGAACCGCGGCTCACAGTTCTAGCAATTTCGAGAGTGAGCGATCGGTGTGTGTGTGTGTGTGTGTGTATTCAGATCTCATCAGCCACGCTCTTTGACCGCATCTCACCGTGGAGCGGCGCGCAAGTCTTGTCGACCGTTGTGCGTGTGGGCGGTCAAGGAAAATTCACCCTCGAAAAGCATGTCAACGCGCTGGCTGTGTGCTGCAGTGAAAAGTAAAACCGAGAAGAACGCGCTACTGGTCACTGGTGGCGTTAAACAGTACGACAACGTGGAAAAATTGCGTCTTCGTACGTACGGAAAGTGAAAACTCAGTGGAAGTGAACAGAGAGACACACACACACACGCACACGGACGCGAACTCGAATCTGTTAATTTGTGCCGCGCTACCATATGGTAGGAAAATTTGACGCTTTTCACGCATCGATGTAGGGCCCGTGAATAATGGTGTGAATCATACGCATTGAACTTCTTCCGATTTTGCGAGTGTTTATGTTCTGAAAATAACATGTATTAGGTGGGCGCATCAGGAAAAGTGGTGTGGGGTGTTGCGGGGTTGTTGTTTTTCATTTCGGTTGCTTTTTTGTTGTTGTTCGTGCGTTGACCAAGAAGTTATGCTTGCTGAGCTGATGTTTGTATTTATCGGGTTCCTGGAAACATCCCAATCGATCGGTGACTGGCGAGCGGAAAAGCCATAAAATAGTCATTACTTTTTGGGTGGAAAAAGTATGGGAAATTGCGAGTGAAAAACGGGTTCGATTATAACATATGGAACGGGTTTGGGGTTGTTTATTGAGCTAGTAGATCGACTTTTGATCAGTTTTTGTGCTCCAATGTGTGAAAGTTTGTGTCCTCTGAGCTTCTTTTACTAATAATTGTTATATGCTTCTTTCTCATTACAGGTAAGAACTGATTAATGTTTGTGATTGCGTGGACTATTCAAAACTGGTCATCAAAGCGCGGCGTCATTGCTAGTGGTAAACATACTTCAATATTATCTCATAACGACAACTGTTAGGGCGCTATCAAACACTCTACTGCAGGGTGACAGTTTAATCCCTTCACGTGGTTTTTGGTTAAACACAGATGTTTTCAATCGCTCAAACTGGTTCAACATGGAATGCAGAGTCAAGACTGGACGAGACGAAGGCCGCCTGACTACTTTCACTTTTGCACCTGACGAAATCACAACTAAACGAGGACGGAGCTCGATGTTCAGATCGTTCAGCGTGTTGTTGTGCAGCATGCAGACTGACACACAAACACACGCGATGAATTTATTGCGCAATAGCGTATCGGAGGAATCCCCGATGGGGGTTGTCGCGGGTCGTCAGGAAGAGGGTGCACCGGCCATTATTACAGCGGCGACACCTCCTCCAATAATTCTGTGGTTCGGTTGCTTTTGTTTTCTTCCCGCCGACCTTGACATTTGCGCCAGTTGGTTTGGTTGGTCGAGCGCGAGAAAGCAAGTTCGTCAAGTTACGGGCGATGATGGCTGGATCTCAGGCATGGCATGTGGTTAGCTGGTGGATATTTTTATGACAAAATGTAGCACCAGCAATGGAGCGAAACAGATTTGCTGCGGATGGAGGTGTTTAATTAGAAATTTATTTGCAACACTCGAGCTTGGGCGAGTTCTGGTTTTGCTCTTGGGAGCCTGCACTTGCTTGCGGGGAGGGATTTCAAATAGACAGGAATAAACACAGACTAAACCAACACACCTCTGGATTGTCATCCCATCCTGGGGAGCACCATCCGAGGTGGAGTTAGGATAGGGAAGGGAGTTGACATTGTTTACGAAAACATAAGAAACCGCCCAGAAGCGATACTGTTACTATCCGAGGGATGCGCGAATGTGGCAACAATGTTTTTTGTTGTGTTTTGTTTAGCTCGCTGGAGGCAATTTCTCTTTTAACGAGAATCGTTCAAAACCGATGACCTTTAAGTAGATTGATTCGTGCCGTGGGACTGGACGGGACGCAGGCAGTACGGGGAGTTATTCTTAGATATTGGATTGTTGATATAAATTCACGAGAAAATCCATTTCTCTGGAACGATGATTCAAGTGTATTGGATGGATTGATACTTTTTAACCGCCCTTCGGATATTACTTTGTATCGCAAAGCAAGCAGCGCGAGTTCCAAGAGAGTTCTTATTATATTTTTAATCTGTTTGTTTTATTATTATACAAGAAAAGTTTTTTTTCCTGGAGCCAGGTTCTGACATCGTCAAAACAACATTTTATTGTACAACGCGGCTCGTTCCTGATTGGGACCAGTGACATAAAGCGAGCTGAGCCTCCCGGATTTTCGTTCCTACGCGCAGCTATGTCACATTCGGCAAGCCTTGGAAGCCTCGAAGCGTGAACGAGACGGCTCCACACTCCAACCGCTAGGGTTAAGCACGTTAGCAACGTGCCGGTTGCACATTTAACCAATCACACGTATCCATTTTGGACGGCTGATCTTCAAATGCGTCGTTCTACGCGTTCGGTGTGTGACAACTTCTGCAACCCCGCTCGCAACATTAATGTAATCGAATGGAAGCATAATCTTTTTCTCTGTTTTGAAGTATGCTGCTTTTTGCAGCTCTTTATCCTCCTACCGGCAAATGCCAGCTATATGTCTCGGCAGCATACAGCGCTGCTTTGATACACCGTTTGCACACATGGCGCGGCTCCCAATCAATGCACGCGAACGGCAAAAGGGACGACGGGTGTATGGTAAACAAGTCATTTACATTACAAATCGTCATCCCTCGCATCGGCTGGATGTTGTTGTGTGGTGTTTGTTCAGCTTAGCAACAAATCGGTTTAAAATATGCCTTTAAAAAAACAATAGCAAATCATCAGAAACTAAGGAATCGGTGGTAGGATGTCGGTCTGAATTTTCATTCAAACAAATAACGACGACGTTGATTGAAAGAACGTGCGAGGTGGTGCATCTTCTGGAAAATCAAAAACAGACAGACAGACAGGCTGAGAGACTCGGCAACTAACCATGGTGCAACGTCAAACAGAGAGCAAGTGCAACTGTTCAAATATCGTGGGCTCGCGGTGTACTTATCTTCCGAGCCACGTGTGGAAACCCAACGCAAGACGGTGTAACGATCTCGGTTTTCTGTGGCTGGGGGGCTTTTCAATTTCTATAAGGCATTGAGAGCAATTTTATCGCTTGTGAAATCGAGGACTACAATGGAAGATTTACCTGGGTGCTGCGAATTTTCGGCGCTTTATTTAAGGAAAATTCGTATACACTCTCCCTCACGTTCGCATGGTAACGGTGCCCGACGCTTCCTGACGAGGCACCTCCCATGGAAGGTGCCTACATCATCCGTTGACCTTTGCCTAACCTTGGTTGGCGCAGAGCGGTTGCAAAGTCTTGATAATTGAGTTGGAAAGATACGCCGGTGCGTATCTCATAACCCCTTTTTCTAATGCTTCTTTGGCGTACGACACGACCAAATGTCAAGCTGAATGGTACTGAATGGAAACCGGGAAGGATGTGGGCACATAAGTGGGCACATAAATCAGCGCTTGATAAATGGCTTCGTTAAGGAGTTCTTCAGTAGCGCTATCTGTTGGTCGTTTAGGTCGATGTGTGGTTATCGCCTGTTTTTCTTCGGTGCTTAACAAATCATTACAATGATGGCGTTAACAATCGTAGCTGACTCGATTGTATGCTGTAAGAAGCTTTTTTTTTGCTGTAAGAATCCGAAGAGTTCATTCGAAAATGTGTAGCAGTAATTGGTGGATAATTGCTGGTGAATTTTTCCTGTGCTGGTGCCATGACTGCGTACTTTGGTGAAAAGTTTCGATTTTTCCATCCGCTAAAAGGAAAAACCGCGTGCGTACCTGCTGCTGATTGGTTATCCGTAATTGTACAATTCACTGAGGTCCGCAACGCCATTACAAAATAGGAACAATCTAATGAATGGTGGAATGTTATTAAGAACCCGCTTGAGATGTGATAAAAAGGTACGTCAGGGAAAAGAATTTTCCTTTCTCTTTTCGATTGTTAGCTCTTCTCATTACGCAAAAGTAATACTCTCCAGACGTGGACGCAAAAAACTGCACCACACTTTGGGACGCTCCATTGAGTGAAATTACGTTCGCCACTATAATGACATGTTTGATAAACTTTCGCCTAGATACTGGAAACGCGGAAGAGTGTCGATGTATCAGGTTCAACAACGGGCATCGTTCATTAATTACGCCTAGACTCCACAGCGCCCGGTCCGCACCGATAATGGTGTGTCGATAAGGTGGCGTTGACGTTGTTGCCGGTTGGTGGAAAGAAGAACAGCTTTCAGTGTGTTTTCCATGCCTTGATGCCTTGGAAGATATCGAGTCTGAAGTTTTGTTTCTTCTTCTGGTGTCTTTTTCAACCAACTCCCAACTAAACACAGCCAACTTCTGTCTCAGTTTGACTAGACATTACTTTTTTTTTGGAGGCTTTTCGGTGGCCGCAACAAACAACAACCGAGTTTTTTTTCCTCCAAAATACTGCCTAAAGAAGAAATGTTTCGAAAGAACGCATTATGTTTACTCTCTCCATCCATCAGAGAGACAGTTGTGAAGAGAAAATTGGACAGAGTGAAGCTATCCAGTTGTGGCTGCTCTTCATAATGCAGACTTCCTCACTGATGTCCCCGTAATAAGACAATGATAGGACCGGCTGGCAATACTGTTCGGGAACCATCAAACGAAATTGTCAATCAACGAGAGCCTTGTTCTTCGTTTCATGTTATTTTTTGTGTGTGCTCTCGCTTTCTTTATCAATTAACTGCCAATAATTGGTGACATGAGCCATGTCCAGGGGTTGCGAACCAATGGCAGATAGCAGATGGGTAGACGAGGGGGAGAGACCTTCCGGTTTGGCGATATTGTGCAATAGGGACGACGCGCAGTATCGCGCACGGTCGAAGTGCATTGGACCGGCTGCACAATATCGATATCTGCGATCGATTAGATCATTGAACAAATGGTGTTTTTTGAGCCCAGAGAAAGTCTTCCCCCCCGAGTGGACAAACCTCCGGTGGTATTGGTAGGAAGAAACACTTTCAAGGACATTCTTGATTAGCGATAAATCGATGATGCAATGACGCTGATGCATTTTAGTACAGTTCCGTACAGAGCGCTCTGGCAAGAATCTGGCTTTCAATTAGCCAAATAAATGGGTAGCCATTTGTGTTTTGGTTCCCAACCATTACACCCTTTTGCTTGGTTTGTTCGGATGAACAATAGTTGTGATTTTCCCTCCATCAGTACTTCTTCCAAAGCAATTTGCCGCTTTGACTAGAAGTCGGGTAACAGGAGACTCTTCTAATGCGGTGAGCGTCAATGTTGTCTTCAAGGTGAGCTTTGGTTCGGTTTCGCTGTTATTATTTTGCGCAGTTGAGAGACAGGTTGAGAGACCCATTCACTGGCGACGGTGGGATACCCTCACATGCTATAATCTCGCCCCCGGGGTAAACGGTTCGCGAGAAGCCACACCATGGTTAGCTGACGATTCGGTCGTAACTCTTCAACCCGGCCAAAAGGGGCACGGGGCACGGTGCAGGGGAAGAACCAAGCGTTACCACAAGCCTCGGGAAGAAGGGTGGACGGATCATACTAATGCCGGAGCACGGCAGGCACGACATTCACGATCGGAAGACATCAAGGTTAGCCACTTCTGGTGAGGCGTGCGCTCTAGCGGAAAGGAATTTCTTACGATCACTTTTCGAAACCGTCGAACACCGTGCCTTGCTGTGCGCTTTTCATTTGAGCAGTGGAACCACAGCCCGGAAAGGTGTCTCCTTCCCGCCCGAGGTTTGTTTTTCTGTGGCGTGGCCCAGCCAGCCAGCCCAGAAGGGCTAATTATTGTGGACCGTTTGCATAACGTACCTTGGCGCGCGCACATTGATGGGCCGAATCTTGTAACGGCAGGAATGTCAATGTTTTATGTGTCTTTTGTTTGTTTTTGTTTCGCTGGTACTGATTCGCTTGTTCGAATGTGCTGTCAGGTTTCCTTGCCTCGTAAGTTATGTGTCGTATCGGCACTATCGCTAACCGCTAACCGACAAATGTGTGAAACACTGATTGCTTGCTATGGAGGGGGGGGGGGAGGGGGGATTTGTGTTTCATTCTTTTCCTGACAAGTGCAGTGGCCAACGGTCACGTGCCGCGGCCCCGTGCATTTAGAATCGGATTAGGACACACAAGCCACTTGGCGTCTCCATCGGTGTTTACTGCTTTTTGGTTATGTTGATTAGGCACCGCCTAGAGTGCTCGTTGCTAATGTTTAGGCGAACAGGCGCCATGTTTATTTGTTGTGGTGTTAGAAAATGTGCTAATGATAAATTCTAAGGAAAATGGAATTAGTTTTTACAACATACTATTGTCGCGTAACTAGGTGAGGATTGGAGGCTCACGAACAAGATGTTTTATTATAGGAATTTGCTCTGTAATTATTTATAACCAGATGATAATACATCTTTCGCTCTATAAAATGAAACTTTTTAATCACTCACAGACATGCTTCAAAGGAAGAGTGGAACGGAGTCTTGCAAACAGTAAGGGGAAATTTGCAATACGATTGAGTATTAATTGGTGCTGACCCGTGACAGAAGCGACAGCAGAGCTGATCTTCACATGGCAGTACCGAGGTTCAAATCCTATCCAGATCGCCTCCCTTTACGCAGGACTGACTATCCATTCGGGTAAAATCAAGTTACAGAAAGCCAGAAATGGCTGTCCGAGACCTTTCGAGGTTTTATTGCCAAGGAAGAAGAAATAGATTAGGAAACTGATAATTTAAACAACATTTTCGATCAGTTTTCGTGCAATACTTGATTGAATGTAAATGGTATGGACATTTTACTATTTTATAGTTCACTCGGCAGAATATCCACAGCTAATTGCAATGCCCTGTAGAAGTGATCAAACTCTCCCCTTGCTATATACAAGTCTTCATTATATGATTGCAAAATTCCACAATGAACCTGAAATATTCCCCTATTCGTTTAAAGCTCTATCCAACACGTTACTAGAATGCTAATCATGATTTCTTAGCCCATTCAAAAGATAATTGTCAATTTGCCACTAAAACCAGCTCATAATGAACTCTTAATCTTCATGTAACATCGAAGCACGAAGTATACAAAAAAAAACCCTCGTTTTCCTCATTTCTATTGTTCGTCAGCAAGTTTGGAGTGAAGTACCCATTAACTTTAAATTCCATTCGCGACCCTTTTTTTATGTGTGGCTAGTAGCAACGCAAGAAAAAAAAATCACACACAAAGCCTATCAATAAACAATTCAGCTAAATATAGGCTCCGGAATCAATCGGTTGTGCTACATTTCGGTCAGCAGTCAGTGGCATCGGTCGGTGCGTGCTTTTTTTTTACTGCTCCTCAGTGCTAATCGTGGCACCGGCATCGGTTTGGACGGCTTGGCCCGAAACCATCAAACTGTCAAAACTAATCGAAACAGAAACGTGCGGCCTCTGACCGATCGGATTTGTCAAGCTTGTCCATTCCTCTTTTCCTGCACTGTCCTGTTGGCTATGGGGCAGCTATTTAAGCGAATAGTGAATGTATCACCAATTGCCTCATTCCAATAAACCACACGCTGTCCGTGTGTCAATTTTTTTTGGGACAATCTGGTGCTTTTTTTTTTGGTTGGTTGTTGTTACTTTAGCTCACTCGTTGTTGTTGTTTTTGTTAACTCTGCTTGCAGACGATTTAGAGAACGGCAACAAAACACGCACACACAGGCGCGTGCAACGTATTAAAAAAAAACATAAATTTGGCAATTTCATTCGGGCTTTCATTCGGTGGTTTCGCATTGCACAAGCTCGATTTTAGTACGCTCGATTGGATCAGTGTGTGTGTGTCTGAGGGGACTTTAAGGGAAGGGGTAGGGAGGGCAGGCGTTGAATAAAAACCAAAACTGACCACCTCATTTCCTCTTTCCACCTACCACTCCCCATCCCCCCTCCCACCTCGCAAAACCTACCCAAGCGAAATTGGGCGTTCGCGTTCGCCTTTGTTCGGTTGCGAAAGTGTGGAAATCAGCGCGTTTTCAGGCGTTGGAAATCGAGCGAAAACACAACAATTTTGCTTTTTTTTTTGTTGCGTGGTGCGTTAGACGGATAGTGATTCGAAAAAAAAGGCTCAGGTAGGAGAATAAGAAGCAGCATGAAAGAAAAACTGGCCCCGGTAAGAAGCGGTAACCTATTCCGAATTGCGGAACACTACAAACCGATCGTCGGAACACTTTCGATGCAAGAAGCTCGAAGCGGTTTTGTGCGGTTGGTTCACTTTCAAAGGCGGGGGTAGAGCTATTGCTTTCGATAGTCGAAAGTTGTTATGTGTAGAACCTATTAAGTTTGAGCTGTAGAGAAAAAGGAAATCGAAAGTAAAGAACTGTGGATACGCATAAAGTGTGCCACAAAATCGATCGCTAGCAGTAGTCACATTCCGTTTCCTAGCAGCTGATGTTGTTTCCTGGTCTTCATTGACATTTTTAAATTTTGTTTATGCTTTGATCAAATTCAGAAAAAAATGTGACTGTTTACAAAACAAAATCATCTGGGGAAAAACTCAGTAGAGAATGTTGAATTCTTCGCTAGGTTTCCTTTTCTTTGGCTTGTTTGAAAAATTTGCTATAGACAGACTTGTGGTACGTTGCTAACCCAAAACAGAACAAGCTCAAGCACTAAGGGACTTTGAGCCATCAAAAACTCCGCTCCAAATAGGCACACGAAACGCGAAAAAAGGGTAGCGAACACACACAAAAACGAGTTCAACGTGCCGCGATCGATTTTTGCCTTGAAAAAAGAAAAAACTGGTGCCTTACACCATTTCAGTCGCCAGGGCCGGAACGGAACGGAAGTTCGATGACAAGCGTCCAATCTGACCTAGGTGCGCACTGCTGGACATGCGTCTCGGTAGGTGTGTTTGTGTGCAATTTACTTGCCCCGGACCAGATTGCGACCCGCACTAATTGGGGCACGCTTATTATCTTAATTGAAAATTGTGTGGCAACTTGCACTTGCTTGCACTCAGCTTAACTTACGGAATTTTGTGAAGTGTCCTGGCGCCGTGTCTTGCGTCTGTTGCCCAAAGATGCAGTCGTTGAGGGAATCACACACAAAAAAAAACCCCTGATGAGAGAGAGAGAGAGCCAGGTCGGTAGGAAAAAATCGGACAATCGGTGCATTTATTGTTTGGGTCAGTAGGCCTTCGGACGGCGGGTGAATGCACCAGATCAGCCGGCCAGCCAGCCAACGGAACGTGCTACTACTACTGTATGTGTGTGTGTCTTGCTGTGCGCGATGCATTAGCGTGCACCGGTGCAGTTATGCAATCGCCGGGCTTCTCTGCGGTATGCGGTGAAAATCCAGCGGTGGGCTCCATAATTTCTACGGCGCCGCGTCAACAACCGTTGTTAATCCATTCGGTCGGTCGAAAGCGTTCCCTGCGATTCATGATGGTTTACCTCCCCCTCCCCCTCAACGGTACTAAACCATATGCCCCAGTGCATTGAAGCTGGTAAGGTGGGTAGTCGATGTGTCGAAAAGTGTGTTGGGCTGATGAAAGAGCACCAGCAAACGGCGTCGTAAAGCGTCGTAAAAAGCTAGGATAGCGAGATGCCAACGACGACGACAACGACGACAGTGCTGGTCACACTGTGGCAATATCGGTCGCATTGTGTCTTTCGGAGCTAGTGGTTTATGTTCAATCGCGCATGGAAGCATGTTGACATGGTTGATTATCCACCGCACACATGCACCCCGCAATCGAGCTCCTCGTCCCTGGACGCCTGGACGACGGTCGATGGCTAGTAACTCGGCTGACCAGTCACCAATTGCCACGTGCGATTCCACTAAACGCGCATAAAATTCACACATCATCGCGTCATGTCGTCGGGCTGCTTTCAAACAACAATTTCCTCTATTGCACAAAAACCGGCAGCTCGCGCTCTGCTGGGAAACGATCGCGACATGAATGGGTCGGGATGATGATGATGGCAGCGGCGGCGGCGGCGATGATCGTCATGTTGTTATTGCATTAGTTTGCTTCATTCCGATTTTCCGAATCGCAGTACTGGGAAATGTTTAGTAATTTGAGCAATGTCTGGACTGGTTGAGTGTGCGCTCATAGCCTTCAATTGAAACGGCTCGAGCACGTGCTCGATTTTTAAAACGCGTTTCCCGATTAAAACGTATAAAATTTAGCCTGTTTTTTAGAAGTAAACAAGAAATAATCTGGAACCGTTTGTTGTTTGCCTTCCTGCACAGAGCTCGTCAGATGAGTAGAGCAGAAGCTGAGCTGCTTTACAAAACACACAGACACGTTTCTATGCGCCATTCATCTGTTGCATCCAACACCGGCGATGAGTGCTGCTGTGCGGCAAAGCGTCTCCCGAGCGATTGTCACCCAACTGTCGTCGTGGCATTCGTGGGTCGTGCTGTTGCCGATCGTTTACGTAACACGCCACACCATATGCCGGTCAGCTGTTTTTCTCATCCGCGAACCGTTCGGTCGCCATTGTCATTCGTCGGCCACGACAAACTGGGCTGACTTGCTGTGTTGCTGGGAGTTTCTGGATGGGAGGACGCCGTTGCGTTGCTGCGCCTCGTCCATTAATCGAATTAATCATGATGATTTTCTAAATGTAATAATCGGCTGGCTGGAACGACCGACTGCTGTGTGCGCTCGGTGAAAATATTTACGAACACACACACACACAGGGAGGTGGTCGCACTGTCGGTGCTCTCGGAGCTAATCTGCGGCTAATGGCTTATCGGAATATAAGTGCTGCTGAAGTTGCGGTTAACCAGCAGTAGTTGAAGGTTGCTTGCTGTTTCATGCGGGAGTGGTTAATTTTAGCCTGACAACAACACACTTTAATGAACGTTCTACCACTGTTTGATTGCGGAAAGCCAACTGAAGTCACGCCTTTTTTCGCAATCAAAGCTTTGAATAATTATTGTTAGAAATTTTAGTCATAAAAGTCTTACATTTTGATCATTTTCTTCGTGCAAAACGCGATAGGTTGTTGTGGTAATTGAGATAAATTGAGGCTCATTAATTCTAACCTTCGGTTTTAGTCGTTGTACTGTTCCTTGAAATTTTGCACTGCCTGATTCAACCACACAGGCTATATTTATTTCCACTACTGTGAACTGTTCTATGTGCGGTCCGCCACATTTACCGGCCATGTCCACGACACGACGACGCATTAAATCGAACCGAAAACCCCTGTCGATGGCCGGGCGATGAAATTATCTCATCGCAAGCGTGACATTTAATCTAAAGCCACCCACGAAATATCCTGCCGGTGGTGAACCGCGTCCACCTTCTGCAGCCAGTCCACGTCTCTTTCTCCCCTTTTGCTGCCTATCACCGAAGCGTGTTCGTGAAACTCACGTAATCATAAACCTCACGGTCAGGGTGTGCTATAAAGGAACGAGAAGCAACAACAGAAAAAAGCGGAGCAAACAGGTTTCCGGTCCGATACGCTCTCGGAGGCAGGCTGGGCAGACCTCGCGGGCACAGTGCACAGTTTTCACTGTCAAGTTTACGATAAGCGCTCTGCCGCGTTGCCACCTCTCCCTGGATTACCGGATGCAAAAAGCCCAACCGAACCACCCCAAAGGAACCGAGGTGGCTAGCGATGGTGACAGGACCGGTTTTTTTTTCGCTGGTCGAGTTGAGTTGTTTCCTATCCCCGTGGCTACACACCGTGTGGACCGTGTGTAGGTGGAAGTTATCCTGCCCGGGTCCGGACATTACTGTCTCGTTTCGGGATTGGGTTTTGGATAGTGGTGTTTTGCTGGGACTGCTTTTTATGCCTTCACTGGACGAATGGGGCGGCATCTGGCATCTAGCTCCCGGTACCGGTTGGTCGACCACGGAGGGCGCGGATTATTTCACCGGACCCGGCCCTAAAGGTTGTGGCGGTAATAAATTACGCGATTATTTCTCACTTTTACGCCCGACTCCCACGGTTCAGTGACCCTTGGTCGTTTTGCATGAATAATGTTTGCCAGCAGTGAGTGAGCCCGGTCGTGTGACACGCGGGGATTGATGGGTCGGCGAACTGTTTGTGTAAAGTGGTGGCTGCTGTCCAAAAAGCGCTCCGGAGCTATAAAGTATCGCCCAGGTACTTTTCAAGACGGTCCGAGACTAGCGGTCTGCTCTGATGCTCTGCCGTTCGGGTTCGTTCAACAACCTCCAATCCTAAGACCTACATATCGTACGGCTACAGTATCTTATGCAACCGAGAGCGTCCAAGCGAATGTTTTGCATCGAACCCTGATGCTGGCCAGCTTATCCGTGCGGATCTTCAGCAAGCGGTCTGCGAAATTGGTTGGTGATGGTGGCTTTCGTATCGCTGGCGTTAGGTAAGATCGTATAATGAGTTTCAGGTGGCCGGCTTTACATGGAGCCTAAGCGTCGCGATTTTGGAGAACCAGTCGGCGGCATCACAGCAAGTCGGTGATGAGTTGGTTGATTGGATTATTTTTACTTCAAATCTACTGTAAACAGCCGCCGACTGGGGAGCGTTCAGTGAATGGAGAGTTTAGTGCCTTTGATGCCCGCTTATATCATCAATGCTGAGTGAGCGGGAAACGCAAAGAATCATAATGTGGTGCAAGAAGATACCGATGCTCACGGATAGTGAAAGTGCAAGAGTTATTAACGGATCATCTGGCAGGAGGGCATGCCGCGATTGCAGACATTGCGTTCGACATGATGTTCTTTGTTTGGAGAAGTGACATAATGCTGCAAGTAAGGGTTGAAGTGTGGACAATTATTTACTTTTAGATTTAAGATTTAATTTACGATAGATTGAAGCCACGTTAAGCATACTGAAGTTGATCTTAGATCGGTCTCGTAATATATTTTTAAAACCAGATTTGCCGAGCCGGAATCATTGCAGCAGAATTAATTCGTCTTCCAAAATACATGCTACCCATAGCATTTTCCAATTTCGCATCTTCAACTGTCCTCTATTTGCTACGACTGTGAGGCTTCCTCCAACTCACATCGTGCGGTCTACCGAACTCTTTCGCACGTCCTAATTTATTTCACTGCAAAACACAAATTGATCAAATAGCTCTTTGTGCTAAACCGGACTTTAAAAGTACGTCAGCACACTCCGCGACGTCACTGCGCACCCGCCGTCAGTACGCTTGTTGTGAACCCGGCCCGAATGTCTTTGTACCGCTGTCTGCTTTTTTAGCCCGGAAAGAAGCCAAATGATACAGCTCCAAACACCAGGGTCTACTAATCGAAATAAAGCGACAGTGGAACAGTGCAAGAACGCAACAGCCTTAACCAGATTACGAGTGTGGCTGGGCCACGCACTACCCAACGGTGCACATTTTGCCATTCCTTCAGCATTCACGTGATGCGCGCCGGAAAATGCTCACTGCCCAGCCTGGCACGGTGAACGCGGTGATAAATAATAATACTGTATCTCTTCCGAACGTTTGTTTCGATTCGAGCCACCCTCAACAAAGGTTGGAAGGGGGTGCAAAACACACACACAAAATACAAAACGTGACCATCCTTAAGCCCGTTGTGTTGTGGTACGTCACACGGTACGGCTGGGTTCGGTATCGTGGCAGGAAGTGAGCTGAGGTTGCACGGCACACGCCGGAAAGGAAAAACCAGGAGGCAAACCAACGGTATTCGATTCCACCGGTTTCGTGCTTTATCGTTGCAACATTTCACCGGGCGGACGGGGGAGGTTGTTTCGAGATTGTTAATAAGCTGTGGTGGCCGTGGTGGCTCGGTACCGAAAACTGTAGCCAAGAGAAATCGCGCTTTCCATGTTCGATCGGACGGAGGAAGTGGAGAAGGTAAACTGTGCGGGTGCTGGTCACGCAATGAGTAGCGCCAGCCCGTCGTGGTTGGCAGCACAAATGCACCACAGCTGCAGGATTGATTAGAAGACATAAATTGGCTCATCGGTACCGATTCAGAATTCAAAGTATAGTCCGTGGTGGATTGATCGTTCAAACGCTGCCATGTTTTATGTACGAAAAACAGGAGTGTCCTCTACTTTTGATGCTTGATTTGTCAGTGTTCAAGGATATTGGAGCCGACAGGCAATTTGACATCTGGGAGTAGAATTTGCATTTTATGTCCAAGTCCTCAGAGCGTTTGGGCGTCGCACTATTCCGATCTCCCCCGTTCGGTAGGAATTCATTTCAATTAGCAATCGATGAGAATCATCCGACTCAAGAAACAGGTTTTGAACTATCGATTCGCTTCATTTGCATTGCAGCAGCATCAGCAGCAACAGCTCATGTTAAACCTCCAGCAAAACCCGGTTCGCTGACATTTAAGCTGCGCCCGGGGAGTTCCGGTTCTAATTCGTTTTGCTCTGACATAAAGTCACCCGTGAAGGTTACCCGTTGCATCTGTCCAAAATGCTTCAACAGCTTCCAGAGTTGCAGCAGCACAAAGTCACCACCAATTCCCACTGTAAAGTGTTCAAAAAGAGTGTGCACACTGTTTAATAACCCGTCATTGTTGTTGGTACTCTGGCCCACTGACATTAGGGCGATGAGTGAATGGCACATGTTTCGATACACTAGCAGCCGGACGCATTATGACTTGGCTAGATCCATCCAGCTATACAATCTACACCAATTACATGGCCGCGCGCACACACTCTAGCCCAGCTCAGCGCTCACGGGCTAAGTGCGGCTAATTCGAGTACTGGACACACGCGGCGTATATGGCGATACGTTCGTGTCCAATTCTGTTACTGCCTTTAAATACTTGAACTCCAAGAGAAACCCACTCTTGGAGTGTGTTTACTAAGGATTAGCGTTCTTCAGATGGTGAAGTTGCCGCGACTCTATAGAATTTAACTGATTTATTTACACATTGCTCTGATTGAAGGGGGTAGTGCAGCTGGTATTGGTTCAATGATAGTCTAAAGATTGAAGGGAATATATTTTGTATAGAAACACATCACTTGTGCTTTTTTCATTCAATTCTTTCTTCTCAATGTTGGCTCTGATGAGGATTATGACTCGCCTATTATATACGTCATCACTTCCACACGGTCGTGTGTTGTGCGATTACGGTGCAGTAAGCAACCGGCAATTAGTTCCATATTTCACCTACACACAGCTCTGCACAGTGTGTTAGTGTGTGCATTCAACAGCTTTTCTGCTTTGCAGGCTACCATTAGTGATTGCCAGTTACTAGTTGCTAGAGTTTTTTTTCCTCTGTACTCGAGGCAGATACAGGGTTATAGTTTCCATCCTCCAATTTCCACTAGTGATGGCGACAATATAAAATAATTTATCAAGACTGTAAATAACATCCCGTTTGATGTCCCTCCATGAGAGCTATCACGGGAGTAAGGAAGTGGTGGATCTAGCCCCGGTTCCCAGGCTGACAAAACTTTCAACAAATGATTCATCAAAGCAAGCAGGCTTGAGGGGGTCGTTGTTGATTGACGAACAGTAAGACACCGCCAACACAATGTTGCCCGCGGGACTTATCGCGCCGCGCCTGGAGATAAAACCGCCCACGTTGGTAGAAAATCGCCTTAGATCCCGATACTAACAGGATGGCCTATAGAGTGTAACGGCAAACACAACATTTCATAACCTCACACTGCCAATTCAATGAACAGTCCTTCTCCACCGAGGGTGTCCGATTGCTGTTCCAAGAAGAAGAAAAGACCGCCAGACAGCAAGAGCATTGTTTGACTGCGGCACGATCACCGATGGGCTCAAAGCTAACAGTAATTTCCATCAAACGTGTGTCCCTAGCCGACTCCACTCGGCTAGCATACTGATGGTGTGCGCAGAGTGGCTTACCGGACCAGGTGTCTGTGTGGTTTAGTGCAATGTGCGCCGAGAGTGGAATCAATAATTAGCTAATTGGATAATAATTGGGCCTGACCGTGTGTGAAGCTTGCGCTTGCACACGTACCGCAACCAGCTGCACGAACTCGGCGGCGAACATTGGCTCGACGAGACTTTTGCCGAAGTTAGTCGCCACGCCACTCACTCTCGAGATATTGGATTTCATTTTAGTTTGAGTGAACTTTCGGTAGTGCTAGCTGCTGTGTTTGGGAGCTGTTTGCTCGCCCTGGTATACACTGATATCCTGTTGCAGTGCTTTTGACGCACGGTTGATTGACGCCGTAAGTTCAACCGGAGCGAATGCTGCTAGATGCTTATCAGATGCGTGTCCGCAAGTGTGAGTGGCCTTGACGGAAATATTGTGATTGATGGCTTCGAGTCATTCGCTCGCCTGTTCGAGTGACTGAATTGCACCGCCGCCTGTGTATGTAGACCGTGACGGAACTGACCGAAGATACATGAGATCTCATTTATTTCCATCAGAGGGAGAAGTTGGGAACGACTAGCCCGGTTAAGAACACTGCACTGCACTGCATGTTTTGGCGCATATTCTCGTTAGGGATTTACAGAAATTGCGCCCAATCAGCATGACATCGGATTTATGTCAATAGTCGGGTAAAACATGGCTGGTGCTCAATACTCCCATAGACGTTCGAGGATCAATGGCGTTTTTCTCCATTTTAAATGTTAATCACTTGTCGAATGGTTGCGATCAAACTTAACGCTTCCTTCTCGTTTCGGTTCACGAGCTCGCGCGCAGCTGAATCCAATCCGATCGAGGGAATGGATTGCATTAACTGTCAGATCGTAGTTGCATTCCGCTCTGCACGCAACATTTACACCGTGGTCTATTTTATTGCTGTGGTGCACCTTCCTGTCCGCTAGTTGCACACACACACACCATCCAGATCGACAGCAGCAGTGGAGGGACGCGAGCTATTTTCCCAGCTGCAACTTTGCTGCCTGCGCACCGATGCCGGGAGTTCTAGCTGCGTGCAATTCGGTACTTGATTGAATCGCTTCCTGCGGGATGGGCCGGGCTCCACCTATCTGGAGGGCGTATCTGAAGTTAATTGAAAGCGGTACATGCGAAACCGAATGTTTTTGCCCCCTTCTCGCCCCCTACCCTGGTACCTTCTCCACCAACCCTTCACACCAACCCCGGCGCGAGGGCACGTTTCCGCCACGACGTCCGCGTGTGTCACGCTCCCCGGTTCGCGCCGACACGGTTGCGGTTCACGTGTTCCGGCGTGAGCCCGGTTTCCCCGAGTGGGGTGTACTTTTCCGCACTTTCACCGGCCACGATGACGTGCGCTCGCTCCGCGTTAAGCTTTGCGGAAAGTGTAACCGGAGGGGGTGTCGGTTGCTGTGTGTCAATATTGATTTGCGGCACGTATGGTTTCAGTTTCGGAGTACCGGGTGCAATTAACGATGCACCGAGAACGCGCCGAGGAAGCGCTGTATTTTAATGGGTGCTGTTTTGGGCCACCTTTTTAGCATTGCAAGGCGTGAGCACAAGCACCTGACCCGATGATTTCGATTCGAAGCCGGAACAAAGTTCGGCAATGGAAGGGACTTTTTTTTTGTAGTCGTTCTTGATGAGCGGAACGAAGAGTGTAACGCATTTGCTCTTAGTTTTTTGATCAAGTTTCAAACAAATTGGGGTTTTGAAATTGAAAATGTTTTTATGCAATTATGAAGGATTAATATTCAGAGAGAGAAAGAGAAAAAAATCTCAGGAGAAAGTAGATAAAAGAACTCGAACTTAAAAAAAAAAACTCCAGTTTTTCTAGCTTGGTCCTATTGGGAGAAATGAGCAGCTGCTAATTTCATTACATTACGTCGTTCGCTAAATCGTACGGGGAAATCCCGCACCAAACTTCCTGTGCCTTTAATCAACATCGGACGATGGTTGATAAAAAACAAAAACACACCTCGACCAGGTGAGAGATAAAAAGCTTGCCCGCTACTTAAAACAACAGCCACCACAATAAGGCCATTTGCCAGTGATTATAACACACGTGTTGTTTTGCTGCGTAAAGCAATCAGTCCTTTTTTTGGGACTTTTTTTTCTCGCACCGTACCTTCTGTAAATGGTTAATGAGCTAATTGATTAAAAAAAAAAACTTCCTGCAAACTCAACCAAATTTACTCAAGAATTTTACCCAGCTGAAACGACGCAAAAAAACCGGAGTCGAAAATCTATGAATCGAAAAAGGCAATTGAAAAACACATTCATAAATCTGCTAGAAGTACCGTAGCCATGATGCGCACACTAGCCGCGACCAAGTATACGTTGTCCATCTTGACAATATGTTTTTTGCGCATTGGCTAGGTTCTTGTGTTTCTAGATGCTTTATCTAGCAAATGTTAGACATGAGACTACCTTTTCTCCGATAAAACACATTCCTTGTCGTACATGGTTCGTCTCCGGGTTCGGAGTGTTAGGGGGTCGTAGTGTAGGGAGACGTTTTATCGGATCCGATCGGCGCAAGAACCATGTTTACGGTCGGTCGCGAAAAGTGTCGTTCGGTCTTGTTATGTGCCCGGTGAACAAGATACACCCCATTACATTACGCCCAGTTCCTGCAAGCGTAGTTGACAGGGCGAGATTGAAAGTTTGAGACGGTCGCAGACATAGGGCACGACGGGGCTCATTTGCTTCAGGACGGGCACCGTTTAGCACCGATTGATAAGCGACTAGTTGACAGTAATTATCGAACCCCGTTGTGTCATGGTACACATGACAGGTGTCTGCCATTGCGTATCCTGCCAGGAGGTGAAGTGAATTTTGAGTGTTTCGTATCAAGTTTTAGTAGTATTAGGAGAAGTTATAATTAAAAGGATGTAAGTATGTTGTAAAGGCTTCACAGATGTGAACAAAGGCAAAGGTCAGCTTCTTCAACAGAGCCCAACAAGACTCTTCAGTAATCCTTCTCCAATTTAAATTGCTACAACAATACCTAGGGTTGCATAGGCCTCCGCTCAAGATCATCAATATCTTCAACCTGTCCATCTTCGGCTCGGACACACTTTCATTGATCTGTGAAGTTTCACATGGAATATAACAACAGCAGCAAAAAATCGAGAAAAAAAAACCATAATTAGTGACATGGGCTGAGAGCAAAGAGAGAAGACCTTGAATCTCGCACCGGTCCGGTTATCCGTTGCCGTTTCTTTCAATTTCGTTCTGCGTCGCTGCATTTAGTGGTGCCGCTGCAGAGCGGACAGCAAACCTGCCCGCATCAAGGCTGTCCAGGGCTGGTCGTGTCTTTAGTTCCCAAGCCAAAAGGCGTCACCGAGGGACGGTTTGTGTGTCTACTGGTGAGCTAGCTACTTGCCAAAAGGGGGCAGTTAATTTCATTTACTACTGCATCCACTTTCGTTTGCACTATATGTTTTTTCTTTCCTACACACTTATGCTTCCTTTTGTTCGCGTGGGTTTTTTTTCCTATTTTTTTCTGCTGCTGCTGCTGCTGCATCGCCTACAAAAGGCATGCAAGGGGGGCTATTACAGTTGTGCCGGTGCCTTTTATGTAGTTGCAGTAGCTGCGTGCTTCCGAACTGGCATGACTTGCCCTTAAATGCAAGCACATCCAGCGTTTTTTTTTCTTCTCTTCGTGTGCTTGAGATTCGAGATTGCAGCGGCCCCACCAATTAGGCCTTTCGTGCAAAGAAAGAAGCATACCAAAATTGAGGTCATTTCGGTAGCCAAGCCCCGGTGGCTCCATGTTTTTTCGATTTTGATTTAAAACGAACAACACTTTGTTGGAGACACACTTACCTGCTGCCGGCTCTGATGTTTTAAACTCGTACGGGATTTTTTTTTCTAAAACAAATGTCGCGGTTGTACATCATGTTTACAAATCCTCATTACAAGCATCACCCAGCAAAAGTACAAACACAGCAAGAGCGTGTGGCCACAAGCGGGGGTCCAATGTCCCTTCAAGACACGGTAATATGCATAGCGCCACACCGACTAGCAGTGGTCGATAAATTATATTGCCCTTGCTCAACCTTGCCCATTGATCAGAGCAGCACACGGGTTTTGATCGATCACGCCTGCCTGGTACAGCAATAATTGCATAATGTCCTGCAGCTGCTGCACGGTTGGCTTTGCTCCCCTATCCTTAACGATGGCTGTAAATTCGCCTATCGCGCGTCCAAACTATTATTAATTTTCTTTACCTCGCTTCGGCGAGCCTAGCCAGTTGTCCCGCTTGGCCGTGTGGACCACCTAAACACGCCTAAGCACACGGTCCCGTCAAGGATCTCGGTGCGAGGCCGGGCCCAGGTGAGCGGTGAGCGAAAATATAGGTTAGATTAGAACGCGCACCACCGTCACATATCTTCGAGCCGGGCCGACCTTCGTGCGTTGGTAGCCTGTTTTTTTTCTGTTTGTTGGTAATATGTTTTATTATTAATCTTTCACCTGAATTGATCGAACCCGCCAAGACGTGTGCGCGTGTGTGTGTGTGTGGGACTGTAAGGTGTACAGCTCCCTTCGCCCTCGGAAATCGCCCTCGGACACTCTAATGGAACTGGTTTCGGCCGCTGGTACTTGCACCAGTTCGCAATGCGTTAACTCGGTTGAGTCCGGTCCGAAGGCAACCTTCACGCATTTGATTGGGTTTTTCCTCCCCTACCCGAGCGGGGTAAAAGCTGCACTAGGTCACATACGCTCCTTGGGCATGAAGTGTTGCTCCGTGCCGGGCAGGAGAGTTAGACAACCGTAAAACATGCTGCTACTGCTATCCCAGTTTCGTTCTTGTGGAGGCTTGGTTCTTGAGGCTTATGCAACCAACCCGATCGATGAAATCACTTATTATAACATCCGGCTAGTTTTGTTTTTTATTGTTTTGGTTCGGGTCACGTTTTACCTCCAGGGCCACACACACACATACATCGAACAACTTTAAACATACTTGAACGACAAGCGTATCCGATCGTTTTCTTCAGTCATTCGTCCACGTGAGACGCTTTAATTGTGCGGACACCGTCATTTCAGAAGAAGAATTTACCCTAAACTGCTTCCGAAAACACAGAAACACACTACCTTCGCTAATTTTAATAGATCATCTAGAGCGTGTACGTTCTTCCTTCTTTTGCAACCTTCGCTACCGGATCTGGCTGTTTTGTGTGTTCCACTTCCGATCACCGATCGTCTCAAGAAGATCGGTTCCTGGCTTCATTCATGCGAATAGGTGAGCGCCTTATAGCCGATCTTCTTGTCCCGCTCCTGACATTGACCTAGTGTTGTGCATGGCATGGCTCGCGATGGATGGAGCATGGGTGAGCAGGGACGTGGTAACCGCCCCGAAAACACTAATCGCACGATCGGCAAAACACCGTCACCGTGGCAGACCCGTCCAAAGAGGCCTCGCGGTCGTCCTAATGGCTTGCTAACACTCTGTCGCCGTCACCGTCAAGGTCTGGCCGCAAGCGAGCTCGTTCGTTCGTGCACGTACCTTGCGTCTCACGCAGTTTTGACGCATATAACAACAACAAAAAAGCGATGGTTCCGAGATCGCTCGCTACCGATCTCTGTAACGAAGCCCTTGGGAGCGGCCCTGCGTGTGATGATGTCCGTGTCGGTGGAGATCTCTTGCTTGGGATCTTGGATCGGCAACACTCGCTCGCATGATGACTTTCTGATCCTTGAGCGCGCATAAGTACATCCGTTTTAGACGAAAAGACGAGAATAGATAGGATCTTGACGCGATCTCCGGTTTGCCGTCTCGCCAAACGAACGCAGTGTCTTCCCGCTCTGAACCGTGCTCTTCTGGTATGTTGGGTTCGTTTTTGTTCACTTTCTGCGTCGATACGGGTGCCGAGGACGTTGCACTGGAGGTCGAATTGAAATGCAAAAAAGCCCCCATCCCCTCCCCCCCCAAGGGGTGTTGGTATAACTGCACCAGATACGCGAGGCGCACGACTCGACCTCCAGGATACTGACGCTGGGGTTGGGCCGCTCGGTATGTATGCAGAGCCGTAACACACACCGTAAGAAAACACCGTCCCGTGCCGTCTGGGTAAAGTGAGGCTACCATTCTAGTCAGGTAATGTGTGTTACGATCGGGCACCGTTTTGCATGCAATTCCAATTGAAGTCAATCCTCCGCCAATGGTTGGCGTGCGGGTATCAGAGGTGAACCGACCGTCCGCCGTCGTCACCTGTCAACCTTTGCCTATCTACACCTTCGTGGTATTATGTCAGACGAGAGTGTGGGACCATGGGGTTTTGCTTTATTTTTGTCTACCCCATTAAAACACGGCACTCTGTTGCATTACAGCGATCGATGCCTGTTGTTGCACCCTTGGAGAGTTTTATTAATCGATATACTTTGCTCGGCGCTCGGTCGATTGCTCCTATTTCTTGATGTGCCGTACGCGTATTTTAAGCAAACAAGTTAAAATTTAAAAACCCGCTCAAGGTTTTATTTATATAGCAAACAAAACCTTTGACGAATTGGTGGCTGGAGAGCAGGGACGAACACAGTGTCTGCAGCACAGTACGGATCGGGTGTTTTAAGTGCCTAGCTTTTGGCGAACTAGTGCAAACAGCTGTGTGCTTGGAAGTGTTTAAACGTAACGAAAGGCGGTTCTGTTCAAACAGCATCATTCGAAGAAAACACTTTGCTGTTGTGACAGCAGCGACCGAAAGGGGAATAAGCTGTGCAAATTATGACACTGTCTCGGGGTTTTCGGACTATTTTATCTCGCCAAGTAGCTAGTTCTGGGAAATAATCTGCACGGTCGCTATGTTCTTGTCTCAGTTGTCTCACACAAAAAAGCTCTCAAGGAAGGTTCGCATAAATGGTGTAGAAGAACTATATCTCTCGCCCAAAAAGTCGTCCAATTCGTGCTAAATCGCGTTTTTTATGCTAATATATCAAACTGCGACTGTTGTGTGGTGTCGATCAATTTTGACCGGATTGAGTAATGCTTTTCCGGACGAGTTGTAAATGAAGCTGTGTAGTTTATTTTTGCTTGCCACAAATTAGCACGTTTCTGGGTCTGGGCCCCGAAAGCGCCAGGTAAGCGAGCGAGCGGAATTTCGCGTCAACAACTTGCTCCTCGTAGCTTGTGCTCTAAACTGTCTAATTGATGAGTAATACATGTTCGTTTTAGCATACTGCACCATCTGTGTGATGGTGGCCCTTTTTTTGTTATTGCTCTCTGAGACTGGGAAAACTCAACCAAGTCACCACCAATATTCACTCTAGACAACAAAAAAAAAGGAAATTTCCCCAAGCTCTATTAGCCCTCCTATTACCAGGATTCACATTTACGATGTTTTGGACGACAGGTCATGAATCTACCGTACAGAAGAAATCATTTAAACCATTACGAAAAGATGTCCGCATCTTGGAGGCTGCTTTAAGCTCCAAGCCCCAAAGGAAGGTTTGCTGGCTGGCAGGAGAATGCTTAGGAAAGCAGGGAAACGACACACAAAACACAAAAAGTGCCTAAACTCAGCGAACAATATAGCAAGCGGGCACAACAATACCGCCAGCAAAACGCGTCAATAATAAGTGTGGACACGGTGCTGGCTAAATAGGAGGAACAACAGCAACAACGAAAAAAAAAACACACACACAGAAAAACAAGATCTCTGATGGCCGCTCGGTGCGCTCACGAGACGCAATTATCGGTTGGTCGGTGGAGCGGTCTGGTGTAAGGCAGAGAGGAGGGCAGAGCGGGCACGGGGATGAACGAGTGGCGGTGCGACAAGTGGCGACGTCGTTTTGTTGTGCAGGCACCAAAAAAAAACACGCAATGTTGTGGTGTATGAGTAGTATGATGGTGCGTTTTAGGGGATTTTTGTCTCCATCATTATTGGAGGCCCAGGCATGCTTCTGGCGGGGTTCGCGATCACTCGCGAGTGCCTTCGCCGCGGTGAGCGCGTACATATACGTATGTCGCAAAGGTCGCGCGAGAAGAGAACCTATTTTGTGGGGCTGCTACAGGGGCCGAGCAGCAATGGCGGAGACGTAGTGCCGCCGATCTCCGCCACGGACTGGGTGCCGGACGTCGGTGTATTGGTGTGTTTGACTATGGCTCTACATGCTCTTCGGGAGCAGTGGACAACACGGCAGCAGCGTCGTGGCAGCACCCACGACCCCCGGGGGGGCAACCGGATCCCTTTACCCTCCCCCTTTGTCCCCTACCCAGTCCCCTCCGGCTAGGGGGGGTTTCTAAATTGCAATGTCGACCGCCAACGCGAACCGCGCAGAGAAGCGGCCCGCTCAGTGTCGTTTCGAACGACGACGCGAGGTGGTGCGTTTTCGCGAATTCTCCATCCAGACACACAGACACACGGCATAGCGGTGGTGTCCGCAGTGATTAGTGGACAGTTTTATGTTCCAGTGTTCCGCGTTCTCCGAGCGGGCACAACTTGGTGGAAGACTGCGAAGTCCTACCAGCACCCACGGCACGTTTGCAACATTTTAGTACACGTGGAATAAGTGACCTTTGTAGTGTGCGAGAGCCGTTTTTTGTTTGTGAAACAACGCGACCGGAACAGCCCATTCACGTGTATCCGCGTTGTACCGATACTGATCGTTAAGCTGCATACGCGCAGCGGAAGTGTCACGGTGACCGGTCGAAATTGTACCGATCAACATCCGCAAGGTAGGATGGGAGATGAGTTGTGGTCGTTGCAGTTGAATGTATTTTTGACGCAATTTTTGGGGACAGTAGCAGTGATCTTGGTGGTGATCATGCGAATGTGAAGCTCTTGTGGCATAGTAACACAATAGAAGATATTGTAAGAACCTTTTCAAAGCTAACGTCACCAGGTGTAGTCGAGGTCCAGCAGTGAAGTTCAAGTGCATGCCAAACGGCGTATGAGTTTGAAAGCGCAGTTTTGGTGGAAGGAAAAACGAATGCGCATAACCAACGTAAGCAATTGAATTATAAAGCCTGACACACATGAACTTTTTCTCCGCTGCTTCCGATGGCTTAAATGGGTAATGATAAGCGGCGTACGGCGCCTGTGTTCGTGTGTGCTCCAGTCTCGACGTCGTACAATTCGACGATCGTGTACGAAACGTGTGCCGCGAAGTCATCGTGTCGTCGTGTTGCTCCAGCTGGTGTATGGAAATTACCGGAAGGAACCACCGATAAAGTGAGGGTTACAGTGGTCGGTGATGTGTGTAATCCCGACCACGAAGTAGTGACGTGTGCTGGAACGACTTTGCTAGACATGTGTACCGGACTGCAGCGCATCTGGTACAATATGTTTCCTTTAAAGTGTTAAATATTTTAACAAACTGTACCCACGTTTGTACGCGGGGTTCGAGTGGTGCTGGCGCAACACAAACAAAGCTATTCGTGTAGTGAGTTAATTGTAACACAACTAAACAGCTGCTCGGGGCACAGCTCCGCAAGTAGTGGCACGGTGGTACAACGTGATGTGGTAATCAACCGACCTGTACGCGCGTCAGCTAATTTGTTTTGCTCTCCCATTCCTCCCCAGAGCACCCCCGCCACTGTGTCAATAGATTCTGGGATTTTTCGCGATGACCTAGACTGCGTGCGAAACTTGACTATTGTGGAGTGGAGTGGCGTTGTCTCGTGCCGTTCCGTTTTACTAATGTTCGATTTGCCTTTCCTCTGTTTTTCATTGCAGTGCGGAACTTTAAAAGTTCCCGACTCTTACTCCCAACGGATCATGGACAGCTATCATGTACAGGCGCATCAGCAGACCAGTTACGGCAGCAACTGCTCTAATGCCTCCAGCCGCCATGGTGCCGCCGGAGGTGCCGGAGCGACGACGACGACGACGATCTACACCAATCCACATGCCTACCCGGTGGCCACGTTCAACTACACGACGATGAGCTACGCCCATTCGGAGGGTGGTTCGGTTTCGCCACCGCCCTCGCCCCGTTCGAACAGCTCCATCTCGTCGGCGTACTCGTCCTCGTCGTCGACGACCGCATCGCTGGCCGCCTCGTCCGGTTCGTCCTCATCGTCCGCTTCGTCGACCTCGTCCTCATCGTCCTGTATCTCATCGGCCGGTTCCGAGACCGGTGCCTCGTACGAGCATCTGGACATTTCGGCCCAACGGTTGGCGGTGCTGTCCTTCGAGCAGGTGATGAAGCTGAACGACGTAATGAACGAGCCGGTATCGATACACGGCCGCGGTAACTTCCCTACGCTCGAGGTGAAGCTGAAGGATCTGGTGAACATTGTGCGCGAGAAGCTGGAGGCGGAGGTGGTCGCCGGTGGTGCTGGAATGACGGTAAAGGACATTCGTCTGAACGGCGGTGCAGCTAGTCATGTGTTGGCGTCCGAGCCGCAGCCATACAACGATCTCGATCTGATTTTCGCCGTCGACTTCAGCACCAGCCGGAGTTACGATCGCGTCAAGTCGGCCGTACTGTCCTCGCTGCTCGACCTGATGCCGGAGGGTGTGGTGAAGCGCAAGATCACGCAGTGCTCGCTGAAGGAGGCGTATGTCGGCAAGATGGTGAAGGTGAACAGTGACGGCGATCGCTGGAGCCTTATCTCGCTCGGCAACTCGCCCGGCCACAAGAACGTGGAGCTGAAGTTTGTCGACACGATGCGCCGACAGTTTGAGTTTAGCGTGGACTCGTTCCAGATCGTGCTCGATTCGCTGCTGCTGTTCTACGACTGTGCCGAGATGCCGATGATTACCGAAAACTTCTATCCGACCGTGGTGGGCGAGTCGGTGTATGGCGACTTCCAGGAGGCACTGTACCATCTGCAGAAGAAGCTGATCTCTACGCGCCAACCGGAGGAGATCCGTGGGGGCGGTCTGCTCAAATACTGTAACCTGCTGGTGCGGAACTACGTGCCGGTCGATCCGCAGCGCATCAAGACGCTCGAGCGGTACATGTGCTCGCGCTTCTTCATCGACTTTCCCGACATCGGGCAGCAGCGCAGCAAGCTGGAGTCGTACTTGAAGAACCACTTCTTCGACGAGGGCGAGGAGCACCTGCAGCACCAGTACCTGATGCATTTATTCGAAGTCGTCGAACAGTCGACCGTGTGCCTGATGGGGCACGAGCGCCGCCAGACGCTCATGCTGATCGAGTCCCTTGCCATGGAGATCTTCTACCGCGATCACCAGCAGCACCAGCACCAGCAGCATCAGCACCACCAGCAGCAGCAGCATACGGCCGGTCTGATCAGCACGGCCACCAATGTCCAGTCGTCGGCCACTCACACTCAGCAGCAGCAGCAGCAACAGCAGCAGCACGCTACCACGCTTCAGCTCCAGACGCAAATGTCCCATCTGTCGCTGTCGCCCCAACAGCTCTCCCCGCAATCGCCCACACTGATGGCGGCCCATTCGCCGAACCACCATCAGCACCAGGCGCAATCGCAACAGCAGCAGCAGCAGTCGCAAGCATCTCCACAGTGTCCGACCACGGCACAGCAAGTACAATCGCAGCAGCAGTCGCAGCCGGCGGCGCAACAGCAGTCGACCGCCCAGATCACCCAGACGCAGGCGATCGCACTCGCCCCGCAGCCGGGACTGCTGTACGCGAACGGAATCTACTACGCACCGCTCATTCCCTACACCCAGTGCACGTGCAACAGCTGGATAACGACGTGATTGGTCAGTTCGCTGCCGGCGGTGGCAGGCCCCAGTAGCAGCATCATCAGCATTGCCGGCACCACCGACCTTTCGCCGGAGCTGGCCGCCGAAACATCACCATCCCCGCCCTCCTCCCAGCCCGCCCATCCACCACCACCACCACCGTCACAGTCTCCACCATCGATACTGGTTCCCTGCTCAGCGAGTGTGTCCGCCCCGCAGGACTGTCCGTTCGCCTGTACCTCCCTCTATCCGTCGCAGCCATGCCTGTTGACGAGTGAGGTGGGAACGTCCCAGCAACCGATCATCCCAACCAACCCGACCGTAACGATTTCGCCGGTCGAATTGCAGCAGCCACCGCAGACGGCGACGACCACGACGACGACGACTCTGTCACCAGCCTCACCTACACCGTCATACGTGTACGCGGTTCCTGGCGAACACTGCTACTACTACTACCCGTGTCAACCAGGGCTGCTGCTGGAAGATGGTGGCGTCGAGCGATGATCATTCACTAGCGTAAGTTGCTGAGTCCTACGTGGCTGTGACAAACAAAAAGCAAAAGATGAAGGAAGCATAAGCATGCTAAAGCCACACACCCATACAATGCGTACAGGTAGCACGCGGGAAGCAGAAGAATCTTCCCTGGAAGAGTGTGTGTGTGTGTGTGTGTGTGTGTTTTTTTTCTCCACACGGTGCGGTCGCGCTCGCAAATAACGACTCAATGCGTGCTTGCAGTGCTGCAAGCTGCGTCTTGAACGTCATCCGTTCGTACGGTACCACCACCGTCTAGCGTCTAGTGTACCGCCACTCGGTAAGAACCAACACAGAACTACGGTTCAAACATTTTAACCACACTAACGGAAGACGAAAGGCAAACAAACAAAACAAAAAAAAGGATGTAAAATTAAGTGGAAAGAAGAACGTGCCCCAAGTGAAAACCGAAAGCCACAACTAGAAAAAAGTGAAAAGAAAAAAGAGAGAGAGAGAAGGCAACACTTTAAAAAAAAGAGAAGAGAAGAAAACTTGTAGTACAAGAAGCAACACAGCGTACCAGGCATGGAAATTGAAATATCTGTATGTTTAAAAAACAGTGAAAATATAAATTTGAAGTATTTTACCCGAAAAAAACACAGAACAAAACAAAAAATCAGGCAAGCGCAACAATGCAACCTAAGTATGAACGAAATGCGAAACACGCAAACATTCTCGCAACACATTTCTCGACCCGAAGCAAAGAGGTTCTTGCTTAAATTTTGTTATTTTGTTATCCAAACACTTCAAAACTCTTCAAACCTGTTCCAGTGTCCAGTGTGTGTGTGTGTCAATCACCCGACACTCGGATGGGTGTGAGCTGGGTGAGGATCCAGCTCACGATCAGTCTGTTTGCGCATGAGCAAACATGTAAGCATCCTCGTTTGATGACCGTTTTTTTTTTGCCGGGAGGGATTTCCCCCTTTTTTATTTGAGCGAGTGGAGAGAGTGGACATTTTGTGTGCGTTTGTTTGGTGTGTGCGGGCACCGCGTGAAAATGGCGCGGGACAATCGAACCGGGCAAACCACTTACCGATAACGAAGCAATCCATCCCACGAGACACTTGCGCGGGAACGTGTTCATTTCGATGTAACTGTTTTGTGTGTTGGTGTGACCGTAGTGGCCCGTTTTTTTATGAACTATCTATGTTTTGTCGCTTCGAAGGGTCGCCGTGGCACATGGAGGCGCCTTGTCTTTGGTTCGCCACTAACTGAGTGTGTCTGTGTGCGTGTGTGCGTGTGTGTGTATTGTGCCATTATGTGCTAGCAGAATACCGAACAAAAAACCCCCGGTCGCATATTAAGAAGCAAAACGAGAATTCCCTTCGATCTGCATGTACTTACGATCCTTAAAACAAACGATTTTATGCCGCCCGTTTACGCCGAGATGATTGCGAGAAAAAAGCAAATTCAACAACCATTTTTAATCGATCCCGTAGGGAAGTGTGGGACAAGCCACAGCACCTGGGCACCTGGGTGTTTGGCAAAAGCTGGCAAAATGCTGTAAATAATTGTAAAGGAATCATGTATTTGAAGACTGCTGTTTACGTAAGAAAAAACAAAACAAACAAAAACCCCTTAACAAACAAAAACAAAACAGGATCACGCAATTTAAAGGATGTGCCGTTCAAAGGGAACTGAGCGCCGTCCGGGTGTGCATATTGAAGCGAGTAATCAAAACAAGCGAATCAGTGCATCAAGTGGTAGTTCGAAGCGCTAAGGATGCACGGGAGGATCTCACTCAACGCACGTGCACGTCACAGCATACAGATCCAGCTGCAAATGAGCACACCCGCGGCACCTGAAGCTATAACGAGAGAAAGATGTATAAATATATTTTCGATTCAATGTTGGAATGCTCTGGCGCTGGCGTTTATTTACCGCAAAAGGACTCCCTTGCAACATCCCACGTGCGAAGAAGGGATATTAGGAGTCAAGCGGAGCGTATGAGGAGGATGTTTGGTTGGGCGATTGTTTAGTGGCGAAGAGGTAGTATCTAGCAAGAAGATTGCAGAACATCAGGACGAGAGAGAGAGAGAGATTCAGAGAGAGAGACAAAAACAAAACAGAAGAAAAATCTAATTACTGAGACATGGCTGTGTTTATTCCTCCTCACAATTTGTTTTTAAGATGCTATAGATACCAGCGACGATGCGTAACCGGGAAACCGGGTTGAGTGAAATTAGGCGGGTTTAGAAGTGTCTACCGGACACACGAGGTTGCGGTGCAGCGAAAAAAAACCCCTATTCGGAACGGACGATAACAAGCTAATCCATTGCAGAAGAAATTTAAAGAGTTTCCGTCGGATGAGATCACTGGTGCGGACAGGCAAACGGAAAAGAAGTAACCTGACTGTCTGAGTGTGTCTGCTGTAGGTGATAACACTGGGCGGACTGTCGGACGGGGAGACGAACACGGCACTCATTGTTAATGCATAATATGCTTTTAAACTAAATATTTGTCCAACTGTGTGTGTGTATGCATGACGACTGTGGCTCGTGACTTCCATTAGCTCCAACTCCCTCCCACTGGAGTTGGGTGGAGAGTGTTTTGGGGAGGAAGGGGGGGCAAAACTTGTCGCGGGCAGGTTGTGTGGCGATCAGCGAGATTTCAAAACTGTTGCAAAGAAAGCGCTACGTATTTTACTTAATAATGGGAAGGGGGTGGGGAATGATGTTAAATCCTGGTTGAAAAGGAAGGACCGTCTAACAACGAGAACAATATTTGGATATGCTCTCTGGATAATGAAGAGAAAGAGAGCGGGGGAAAAAAGGAGTGAGCAGGGAGCGCATAACAAACCGTATACTAGTGTCTGAAGTTCGATAAATGTGAAAGGATTGCAACGGATGCTGCGCAGAGATAGTCAGAAGAAATCAAACACAGGCCATGCCGGTTAAAGAAGCAAACATAAGAAGAAGAAAAAAACAACAAAAAACTACAGTAAAAACATGCAAAAAAAATCATTACAATCGAAAACAAAACACAAATCAAGACATAGAAATACAGCAGAAAAGCATACAAGAGAAAAGTCACTACAAAAGTAAAGCAAAGCAAGCAAGTAATCATCATTAAAAATAGTTGTGTAAAGCAAATCCACATACAAAATGACTACTTCTATACATTTATACGATTTATCGCAAAAGCTCTATCGCGCCACGGATGCGTTAGAATAAATCGATGTCTTGCCAAAAGTAGGAACACAAACAAACCACTTTCAGCCCACTTTCTTCCTCTCAGGCATTGACGGCCAAGAGGAAGAAATGGGAAAAGAAAACTACTGACACAAGAGAAGAAAAGGAGACAAGGAGAGAGAGAGAGAGAGATACACAAATACACCGAGAAATCAAAGCTGAGGATCGCGAGGATCGAACCGTATTCTTGTCACACTAACTAACGTCCAAGTGTAATTTTTTGTATCGCTTCTTTCCCCCAAGAGTGTCCTCCTTTCAAGGGGACTACAGAGGACTACTCCGCTACCATGCGGAGGTTTTTTTAGGCAGTATGCTATGTTGATTAATTATTAGGTTAAAATGTTAATTGCGCTACACAGGTCACGAGGATACAAAGCACCTCGGAAGGCCCTTTGGTAGGAAGTCCTGGTGTTGCTATTCGCTTCCTTTGTGCACACAGGAAGCCATCAACCATGTAAGGGATAATGGAAGGAGCTGGCCGACGATTTCTAAACATGCGATATCGACGTGCGATGGAACACTGAATGGCACCGAACCAACCAAACAAAAAAGCGACTTACTTCAATCTAAATTACTGACTCACCAACAAATCAACGACTTTCACGATCGCTTGGCGGTGATGGGATCATGATCACCCCAAGCAAATTCCATCTCCCGCGCACAATGGGCAGAAGATGGTAACGGTGGCCAACGCACGACACGGCCTCCAATGACTGATTTTTTTAAACATCCTGATATTCGATGAATCACATCCTTTAGTGTATGCCACCAACTGCGACAGAATACGGTTAGCTCTTAGGGAAGGAACTGGCCGGTAGGAACACTTTGAAGGAACGCAGGTAACACACGCCAGACACGACACAAACGACACGGAAGGGAGAGACGAACACCGTTTTTTTGCATTCCTTTGGTTCTTTAGTTTGTAACTTCCAATAACTACTAGCACTTACAAAACAGGTTCACCGACACTGGCACTAATCAGTGTGGTTTTAAGGGTTTTAAGTTGATTTGCAAATACAAAACACTACCAAGAAACCCCAGCGAAACACACCTGAAAACCACTGCAAACTGCAATAGAGAAAAGGGGACAAAGCAGCTCAAAGTGAACAAACTGAACTCCCAAACAAACAAACAAACAAACACACAAACAAGCAAAAGGTAAACAGAACATAGAGACAAGATGGAGAAAAAAAAAACAAAACAAACAAATCGACAAAAAAGATGATAAAAGAGACCGAAGCGGAGGAGCTTTGAAGGAAACAGAAACAAAAGAAGAAGAAGAAGAAGAAGAAAAACAACACACATAATTAATACCTTCTACTACTTTACAATGGATGTCGATAATCTATGCGAGAAAGAGAAATATACGTATGAGAACAAAAGAAAAAAAAATACAAAGAAACAAACAACAAACAAAACAAAACAAAACAAAACAACAAAAAAACTAAATAAACAAAGGCAATGTGTCTAATGTGAGGGTAAGGTAAAAGCAAAAAGCAAAACAACCTTACACAAAAAAAAAACAAACAAACAAACAAACAAACTATAATTGCAAAACTGCAAGCAAAAAAAGTACATTCAAAACTGTGTGAAAAATGTGAAAAAATACATGAACTTGTGAAGTTATTACAAACTAGAAGTATATATACATATATACATAAATATACATATACAATATATAAAATAGCTAAGCAGTAGGGTAACCGTAAGAGTAAATGCATCATCCGTATTGCGGTTTAGGGGCACGCGTTTTCCTTTGTCCGGTTTTTCTGTTTTTGTTGTTGTTGTTCTCTCCCTTCACGGGACGACGGGGGGGAGGGAAAGGGGAGTTGAAGGTTGGTGGGTGGGGGGGAAGGGTTTGTTATCTGGAAGATTGTTACGAAAGACGTGTATATGTTTAATGAGAAAGGATGGCGAGAGAGAGAGAAAGAGATCGAGAGAGAGATCGATCGAGAGACATCGATCGAGGAAAAACACAAACAAAACCGATGGCAGCGATTAGCAAAGCAAGAATAGAGCGAGAATGCTACAGAAAGTCTCCAGACTCCCAAACTGAAGCCTCCGATCGATGCACTAAAGCGTCCGTAGTGATTATTATGGCAACATCAGCACGCAGCAGCAACAGCAGCAAACAAATATCGGGCTCACACATACAAAATCACAGAAAGGGAAAAACAATCACACAAATCACAACACCCCACGAAACGGGGCAAAAGTAAGGGTGGAAAGCTTTAGGGACAGGACAGAACACACCGAGACAGTAATTGGAGGAAGAAACATTCGCTCGAGGAGCTTGTGAATGGTGAACGCGCGTGCTGTAAACGCAATACTTGATGCACTATCGTATCGTATGTGTGCGTGTTTCATTTCTCTTCACCGATAGAGAAGCAGAGATTTAGGGAGAACGGAGAGAGAGAATGCCGGAAGTGGCTGTCATTGCCAGCCACCAACCAACCAACCCCACATCTCAAAGGGTTGGAAAAGGTTCGTAGCTTTGAGTCTTTCGAAGCCACCCAATCATCCCAATCATCCAGCGCGAAACCCATCCTTTCCATCTCCGAATGTCCCTGTTGCCCCATGCAAATCACCCTGGTAGACGGCATAACGGCCCTTCCGGTGTTGCTTTTGGTTGGGTGAGTCGATCGGATCGGAAGCTAATATAAAGCAAGCGAAGCATTATGATGGAGGAAATGGTGAAGGTTGGCGGAGAGAAAGGAACGACGGAAGAACATGAAGCATGTGTCATTATATAAAACATAATTTAATTTACTATTATTACTATTTGAAATAGAAATAAAGATTAGTTTTTTTCTGAAAAATACCAATAAAAACCGATAAACAAAATAAAAAAAAAGCTACAAAAACTACAAAACACTATTCTGGCGTTGGTGTACTCTTTCTTGGTTGCGGTATACTGTGATGACCTGAAGAAAGCCTAGTTGAAGAAAATTTTCATCGATTTTGGTAAGTGGTTTTTTATATTAAATGTGTGATGTTCTTTGAAGTAATTATTATGTACAAGGGGATGGTTCATGTCGCCAGACTCAAACTCTCAAACAAAAATTGGAACATTTTCTTGACTTGATCTCAGGACGATTTGCTTAGGCTTCACTATTCTATTCACTCATTTCTTTGTACACTTTTCTGTTAACTACTAACAAAAAACCAGTCGAAATCATAATGACAGAAATGGGCAAAAGACGAGTAGACAGTTCCAGTTTTTTCGGTAATATCATTCAAAATGAATAGAAAATTTAACTTAAAGTGATTACTAAAGCGGCAGGCCATATTTTATCATTATTTTTACCGGGTTTTCTTCCTTAAAGTGCTTAGTTACAGAGCATGACAGTTATTCTTTTTAAAAGCGTTGAGGAACGTATTATTCTGCGGGAATTGAATAAAGCAGATGGCTACTCATAAGCTCATGCAGTTCTATCATGAATTGCACATTACCAAGGTTCCCTATTCATTCAATGCAACTTTTGAATGGCTTGAAATGAATAAAGTCCATTGTGGAACTTTTCAATCATATTATTGAGTCTTGCCTACAGACAGGAGAGGTTTGCATCACAAATTTTGATGTCTTTTGAAACAGAAATCACATGTCCATCGGACCGTTTTTCTTTATGGTCAAGCTCCACCATCGAAATTTGGACGAGTTTAAAGCAAAAACTAGTCGTGAATGTTGATATAAGAATCACTTGCTTTATCGATAACTGGTATCATAATTAAATGATCGCATCAATTTTCCTCCAAATGCTAGAAACATTCCATTAAACGATTGCAAAGCTCCACAATTGACATATAATATTCCTCTATTAATTTTCAACATTCCTATGAGTGTGCAGGATGTTCAGTAAAACCTAAATCAGAACCCCCAAAAATATGGAAAAAGGTCCAACAAAAAACTTTTACCATACCCAACATTTTCAGACGATGGTATGTTCAAACCATCGACAAACATCGGCCTAGGGACCAGGATTGCTTTATTTTTTGGAAGTCATAATAAACAAAAGCCATTGAAGTGATAAGTTAAGTTAGAGCTTATTAAAGGGAATTCTGGAGAAATAGGTTTCATCTTGAGACTATTCTTTTTTCTAACATCTAAACCGTCACCGGAGCGGTCCGGTCCGGCGGGCCGGTGGGATAGCGGCGCCGTCTTCTTACGGCAGGGACCGGTGTTCCAATCCCATCCAGACCGCCTCCCCGTACGCAGGGCTCTGACTACTTCACTCTACGGGCAAAATTAAGTCACAGAAAGCCAGAAATGGCAGACCAACACCTCTCGAGGTTGTAGTGTGCCAAGGAAGAAGAAGAAGAAGAAGAAGAAGAAGAAACCGTCACAAAATTTCGTTATTACAATGCATGTGGCCATGGGAAAACACTCATAATAATGTAGAAACAACAATTTAGAAAGCATGGAAGTCACATTTCTTGCAATTTACATCAACCCAAGATCATCTTTTGGACGATTGGCCATACTGTGTGGTTAAACTGTGGGGAAAATAGCCAAAACCATTCATGAAAACATCAAAACAGTGGTTGAAATAGGTGGAGAGAACTCAAGATTATCCAGCCATAATACAAGTAAAACGTCCTCAAGTTACAAAAAAGTGATCAATTTCATGGTTTCTGAATTTTCGTTTCGCCACCGGGGCGGTCCGGTGGCCGAGGCGACAGCGGCGCCGGTCTTCACACGGCAGGGCCGGGGTTCAAATCCCATCCAGACCGCCTCCCCGTACGAAAGGCTGACTACTTTTCTACGGGTAAAATTAAGTCACAGAAAGCCAGAAATGGTGGCAGGCCGAGACCTCTCGAGGTTGTAGTGCCACAGAAGAAGAAGAAGAAGAATTTTCGTTTGAGTTACTGTTCTTAGAATTGTAAACAAAGCGAAACGATTCCAAATCGCCAAATTGAAATTTTTAGTAAAGTGGTAGAATTTCAAGTAAGTATCATAGTAAAGTGATATTAAGTGCAAAAACCTTCTCAAATTAATATGTAAAAGTACTAAAAAATGTATATTGATTCAAATTTATCACACGTATCGAATCCATCACAATTTCAGTCCTTCCAGGAATACATAATTTCACACAACGCAATAAACTCCCCCATTTTGCTTCCGTATCGCTGCACAAACAACCAGAATCAAGGTCAAAGGGAAATAAGAAGCGATCGCATGTAAAGTGCAGAAACGTAATCGTGCACTCAACTGTGAACGACGGTGGTTGCCATTATGCAACTAACCATGGCAACGTTTCTTCACGAGCCGCCCGTCCGGGGATGGGATGACCGGGGGCACGGGAGACGAACGGCTTAAAATGAAAGCAACGGATGGATGAAGGGAGGGTGAAAGAAAACCCAAAAGAAGCGGTTAAGATCGGTCGGTGGGTCGGTCGGTCGATCGTCGTGAGAGTGAGTGAAGATACTACCCCACCATGGGGCCAACTGACCTATAATGGTAGCCACACACTCGATCACTGGAGCAAACGCACAGGGGTAGTTTAACCCTTCGGTGCAGAAGGTGGAAAAACGAATGTTGCATGAAGAAGGTAAGGGACAATTTCGTGTGGATCGTACTGAAACATAGTTTTTGTTTTATTTTCTTGTATTATACTCTCTATGAGTAGATAGTGAATATTTATAATGTACATAATTATGCAGCTCTTATTTATTATTTTATTAGCAGAAGCATTAGCTGCAGGATTATTTTTCAAAACAAATTTCTACATAAATCAAAGAAATTGACTCCACTATTTGTTTGTTCAATGATGTTGTCGAATCACTTCGAATCAGTCTGTTAATCTACAAAGAATGCAGAAAATACACGATTCTAGAGCCGATACTGTGAAACGAGCGGTATCTCTGCTATCTGTTGATATTTTTGCTCGTGATAGAGCAAAGCAATCATTTTTGAATTTATCTTTGACACATTAATGTTGAGGTCTTTGAAAGTACTCCTAGCATTTCACGGATCAGAGTGGCAGATATAGCCTCGTGAGAGATGATCTTGCGTGATCTTGTAAGCGTTGGCTTCCATAGAGCTCCTCTCCTTAGCAAAGGAACGTTTGTGTGATGTGATGATATTTATCGTATCTGCGTCCATTGACTCTTTATTGGTAACTATACTAAAAATGCAGAACAAAGATGATCTTGAAAGTCCTTTCTAGATGATCTTGTATTGTCATGAAAAACATGATAATAAGTCCGTCAACCATTGGTGCCAACAGAGAGATTTCGAAGGCTGTGTCATGAATTCTGATAAGAACTTTGAGGGAAAAAATGGGGAATAAAGAACCGATATTAACATAAATATAGCATGATGTTGGTTGGCGATTCTTTAACAATCTGTGATATTAGTTTGGAGTTTGATTTGTTGGTTGGATATTTATTAATCTATCGCAATACTTCACTCCTTCAATACATCATATGGCCGATTGTTCGCTGCTCTTCGCGTTCTTTTGCCAAAATGCCTCATTGCAGTCTTCTCAGGAAGTTTTTCTAAATATGTTTATAACGAAGTAAGTAAGTAAACTAATGCATTGAATATTTATACCATCACCACTTCTCATACACCCCTCGAACTCCGCACGACCTTCGAGGACATGCCAGGGCTATTAAGTGAATGGGCTACGCTGATCAATAGCTTAAAGCACAAATGAAGGGAAAAGGGTAACGTTAGGGGATATTAAAGGAATACTAAATGAGGAAACGATGGGAAGATAAAAAGGTATTGAAATCCAAAATTACAGCTTATTTTTATGCACTTCATCGCAAGAAACAGACAGAGGAAAGTAGATCTGGAACATCTGTACATCAAATTTGCAAGCCTGCGATAAAGCAATTCCGAGTCACGAGACGTTTTTGGTGATAAGCCAAAAGGACGAGGACGAGGAATTCATGAGTCCAATTGGCTTTCCCTATGATCTCATCACCATGTTGTTATCCCAGATTAAGTAACACTTAATGATGCATCCGGCCTGCCATTTCTGGCTTTCTGTGATTTGATTTTACCCGATCTGGATGGGATTTGAACTCCGATCCTGCAGTGTGAAAACCAGCACCAATGTCGCCTTAGCCACCTCACCAGCTTCCTCCGATCATCCAACCCACCCGCCGGGGAATACGTCCCAGGCACCAGCTTCTTCCTGCCATAGACTGGGCGCCATTAAGCTCCCTAACCACACATCTATCTTTTCAGCTGAAGCAAAAGCCATCCGACTTGCCTTCGACGAAGGACTTCGGCCCGACGTTCTGAACGTCATCTTCACCGACAGTGCCAGTGTTCTGACCGCGCTCGAAAACGGTTTCTCTAAAGATCTTCATATCCAGATCCTTGACGACATGCCCTCAGCACCTGCAATAGTTTTCTGTTGGATTCCGGGTCATTCCGAAATCGACGGAAACGAGAAAGCCGACCGGCTGGCCAACAATGGTTTGGCTCCGTCCATCCGAACCACACAGCAGTCTTTCTCTACAAGACGATAATCCGCTTCACTAACGCGATAGTCGCTCAACACTGGAACACCACCTGGCACAACCTAGACCTTTGAAGCACAACACCGCATCCTGGGACGATTCCGATTTCAGACAAACTGATACACTCCTACCTTCTCGACCGATTCAGTCCTCTACTTTGCAGCTTCATATCACCATTCGCCACATCCTTACCGATTGCCATGGATACACTACACACCGAGCCTCCTGCCAACTTGATACCGGTCTAGCCAGCCTACTATCACCCAACAAACAGCAGCAGAACCGTCTCATCCGATTTTTACGCATCAGCAACCTTTCATAGCAACCGAGAGCAATACATTCATAGCACAATAGTTTTTACCACACAGATGTAACACATATGTCCCAAAGCCTCTACAAATATTCGAAAAAAAGCCCTGGCCACCGCCAGATCGCCCCAAAAGTTCAATATAATAGACTAAATGCAAGAAACTATTTTAAAAGTCACTCAAAAAAAGGTCACTGAAAAATTTTCTATCCCACACTCCCTTCAAGGGTTAACTCCTCCTCCCTCCCTCCCCCCCTCCCCACCCCCCATCCTCCCTCCAAACTACTAGCACATAGTTTTCTGATGCTACCCACCGCTTATTAGTTTGACAGTCTGGCGAATCAAACACAACAAAAAGGGAACCAGGTGTGGAACGGGGGCTGGGGAGTTACAAGCGAAACCGTCGAACGGCTTATGGCTCTCTCGCTACCGGATCCGAAACCCCAAACGAAACACGCGCAACGAACCGGGCAAACGAAGAAGTGTTAAGAAAGGAAATTAAAGGCACACAACATCCACTACGATGGCGCGGTGGAGCCATACAGAGGATCATTTTCGTCTTGGCAAAGGTCAGCTCTGGACGGCGTGATCGCAGGTCGATCCCAAACAGGTCAGGGAAAATGGGAACCCCGATCGGCGCAAAGAATCGCACAAATACAAAATGGCAATGGGAATTCGGTACGGCTACGCATTGTGTACGCCGGTTCGCCTGTTACCGGTTCCATGTTGCTGTGCGTTGTTTCGTTCGTTCGATCGTTTTTTGTTTTGCACTAGGTTTCTTTGTGTTTTGTCCCATTCGGCTGTGGGGCTGGGTCCGTGTGTCTTTTACTTGCTTGTTCGCCCTCCCTTCGCGTCTTCTTTGTTATTTTCATCACCTTGAGCTAGGGTGATGTTGTTTTTCCTGTTTCGTTTTCTTTTTTTGTTATCGTTTCCGAAGGCTTTATGCGCTAAAGTATGCAATTTTCAATTTATTTTTCAATCTTCTGCTCGCAGTGTGTATCTTATCCATATTAAATGAATTGTGACGCGAAATAGCTACCTCAAGCCACCCGTTTTTGGGCAGGGTAAGATTAAAAGACTTTAACCATTCTTGAAGCATCTCCCGGCCCGGCCTGCTGCGTTTGGCTGCGTGCGTGATTCTACGAGTGGCTGCGTGCGTTGCAATTAACAATCTCTTCAGCACTTGGTCAACAGTGCCTGAAGTGCCGCGGTCGGGTCAGACCCGACGGGGTTCTTGTGGCGGTGGGAATTTCTGTGTGTGTGTGTGCCCTTGTATGGATGGGCGCGGTCTCCGAAGGGGGGGAAGGGGGATTGAGGTTGGCTAGGGGTTTGGGTTTCTGCCCTTCTCTTGGCAAGCCGTGGCAAGCAGGGTGGGGGGGAGAGGGACGGGACGGGTACACGCAGGCGAGGGACACATCCATCGATGTCGAGAAGTGAAAGGCATCGTTCAAGCTGCGAGTTTCGCGAGGGCCTAGTCAACTTCAACCCAACCCCACCAGCCCGAAATGTGGGGATTGCGCCCAGGGCGGACAAAAGAGAACGGATATCGCAACCGGCGCGCTTCCTTCGCCCGGACCCAACCCGTTTGCAAGTGTACCGCGTGCATCCGCGATTGGTCAGTGCCAGTGGCCCGTCTTTGTGTCACGGCGTTGCATTTACTGTTCGTTGCCGGGTTGCTCGGTGTTTTGTTTTTTGCTTATTCCCAGCCATCAGTGGCGATCCTTTCCGAAGGGTGTCGGTGATGGTGAAATGTAGTTCAAATGCAGAGCTGGCGGGCTGGTATCCTACCGGGGAACCGGGGAAGACCTTGACGCGCAACTGTTATCCGACGCCGCCACCCTTTTTGGGGACCCGGGTGCGGATGGGTGTTGCTGTTTAATCCGCCGGGTGGCTGTGGGGTGGGGGGACGTGGACGGATGGATATTCGATGGGTGGGGGTAACAAAGGGCACTGAATGGTACAGAACTGGATGATGATGATGGAACGAGAAAACGTTCGGCAGAGCTGTCGTGCCTGCAGTTCCGTTCTCAAGCGGCTAACAATAATGCCTGGAATAGAATGGATGAAGCAAGCGGATCGAATCGATCCTTTGTGATAAATAATGATAAATTATTTATAAGTAAAAAAATATATATGCAAAATTATATGCAAAATTAGTAGTAAATTGAAAAAAAAAACAACTAAACGTTAGCTCGCTGAGAGTCTAGATAAAAGGAACCAAATCGATTGCTTCGTTGGAAGTAATTGTGGTATAACTTTGTTTAAATAAATTAGCCAAAGCTTATTACAAGTCATTTTTTCAATTTTTACTACCAATAATTAACACAAGTATTTCTTTTAAATAAACTCTCCCTATGTTTACAAAATAATTGCTTAAAGCTGTCAGATTAAGAGATTAGATATCAAATCATTGACATATTAATATTGAATAGACAAATAGTATTTGCCCATCCCATCCTCGTCGCCATTGCAATGCAAAATCTTTATTACTGATGTTGGGTACAAGCGAGGAAGAAAACTGAACCATTCTCAATGTGTGCTATGACTTGACTCTATAGCTACCATTCTCAATGAATGCTTTGATTCTACCCTACGCCAATAGTAGAATATAGGAATAAAAGATAAAATTTTTAATGAAAAATAATACTTTCTAATATTACCAAGCTTCTATATGAGAGAAAGACCGCTTTATTTAATATATTGCCTATAACATTCATACAGATTAATGTTAAGTTATGATCATTTTTAATCCGAAGCGTTCACAAAATCCATAGTACACACGTTTAACAGATACAAAAATACAAGTTTGCACCTGCCCCGAGTGAGGATCGAACTCACGACCTTAAGATTATGAGACTTACGCGCTACCTACTGCGCTATCGAGGCGATGTGTTAGTTACGGCTTGCATTAGAATCGGCGGTGCATCGAGCGCTTCACACAACGCTCGCCCTGCACTAATTAAATTTAAAACTCCCCTAGTTGCCAGTTTGTAAACAACTTTCTTTCGATAAGGTTCCGGGGGACGTGCCAGTTTATAATTAGACCAGCCGCCGTTGCTCGACCGAACCTGGGGTAGATCGCATGATCTTTCAACTGGTGATGCTCATCCGCGTGTGACTTACAGCACATTGCAGCATGGATTAGTGATTATAGAAGGCTTTGAAACTTACTGAGAGCATAACATTTAAATAGATTACAAAATAACCAACATCCCGTATTGTCTAGTGGTTAGGATATCCGGCTCTCACCCGGAAGGCCCGGGTTCGATTCCCGGTACGGGAAAAATCTCTTTTTTAATGGGGATTGTGTTTGTTCAAGATTGCATCTGTGTTTCGGTAAGTTCGGTCGGTAAGGTAAGTGCATCCAGAAATGGCTTCATCCATATAAAAGAGAGTCAATTATAGAAACGGCACAAAAGAAGCAACGTCAAATGTCAAACACTGATCTTTGATCAAGGTTTCGTTTAAATATTATAAACTTCTGAATAGTGGATTAATGTTGTTGCTAGTTAAATTTTTTCATAAGAATATTATTTTCAATTTTGAAAAACGTTCGATAAGAAGCTTCATTGCTTTTCAGAGCATCGTTTTTAAAATCAATTTTCTTAAATAAAAAAAAAAACATAAAATTTCGTTTCCAAATTATTTTATAAGCCTTTGTAAATCAGTTACGGTTGTTCATATGAAATAAAACAGTATTGTGAAATAGTTATACAGTCCCTGCCACAACTATGTCGACACTTGATTTAGAGAATTTAAAAAAATAGAGGCGATGGCAGAAATTGATGGTCCAGATATTGTGGAGTACCTAGCTGGGGCTGGCGGTGGGAATAATTTTGATATAATTTTCTCCAATATATTATCTATGTGAAAAGTGCATTTATTTTATTTTTACAGTAATTTTCCGATTTTACCCATCCATGCAATACGGCGAATATTTTGCATTTACCAAATTTTCTTTACCCTTATTCATTTGTTGAACATTTTATAGGTATCAGATCTGAAATACAAACACATATAAAGAAAACTTTTTGTAAAAATAGAATGATTACAGGGGAAAATTCCTGTCCTAGCAAAAATAATTAAAGTAAAACTAAGAACAAAAAATCGTATTCGGACCGTATAAATTACATGGCAAAGAGCCATAGACGTTTAATAAAATTATTCAAAAACATATTTGTAAAGTATGTTTGTAAAGTATGTTGCTTTATCATCCGTTTTAGTTCTTGTTTTTGTTTTATTTCCCAAAACCCTAAGTGTTCGTACAGTTGTGGTTAGGACTGTGTAGGTTCGTAAGTTTTATTCAAATAATTCGTTCACTTTTGTATTTGCAATTGAGTTCTTTTGTATCACTTGGCTTTATGAAGACATCTTATCTATTTACTTAATTTCAGAAAAAAAATTATTAAATAACCTCCTATTTCAAATCAATCAATGGGAACAATGAGAGAACCTCTCAGCCCAAAAGAGATCAGAGGATAATGATAGAATCTTGATATCGATGTTAACAGTCTATAGCAATTCAATACACAAAACTAACCGTATGAAGAATTTTTAGAAATTGCTTATAATATCGTCTGCCGTCTGTGACACACATTGACCGTGACGAATAAACCAAACAAACGAGTTCGGACCCCATACAGAGCGCGTGGATGATCTGTAGGCTTCTCAGACTTCGCGATGCGATTGCCACTCACCCACCTATGTCCTACTAATTTCGTAACATTTCCATCATCCAACACCGGGCAAAGATTGTGGCGATAAGCATCCGCGGCACGAGACATGCACAAACCCATCCCGCGGTACAGAGAGCATATTTAAAAACGGATTTTCTCAAAAACCAAAACCCTAAAATCTGACACCACCTTATGACACACGGGGTCAATGCTTTTGCTCACCGCAACAATCACAACACCCCATGCATTGTGTCGTGCCGTCTTTTGTTCCGTACCGGGTGGGTGTCTCCAGCCCAATGATTCTCCGCATAATTGTACGCTAACACACGGGGCGCGCACCTGCTGGAAAAGCGCCGCAGCCCACACCATCCGCCACATGGCAACACACTAATTATGATCATTGTGTTTGGTTGTTTCAGCCATACTATGGTGGTCACATTTACCGCCATCCGCAGCCCGAAAACGTCATGCACGGTAGGGAAGGAAAAATGTGAACACTCACTCGGCTCGGAAATGAGACGCCTACCCTCGAAAAACAATAAGCCTCGCGCTAAAAGCTTCCCAAAGTTGAAAATGAAAGGGTCGAAGGCCAAAATTGTCCGACGGCAGTAGGGGCAGTGCATCGGAGCGTTTTTGGACATTCCGTCAACAAGTTCAAGTTCAATGTCTCCTCACGCGGTGAAACAATGTGCCCGGTTGTGTTCATTTGAATAATAAAGCACGTATTACCGCAGACCAACGCGCGGTGAAGGTGTTTGTTGTGAGTTTAAAGTTGAAAAAAATCCAAATGCTTATGCACTTAACACTGTCAAGCATAAAATCAACGCACCAACAAGTGTGCAAGTTCACCAGACGACCGACGACGATTCTTTGTTGATCTGGTGCGATCGGTCATCAACCCAAACGGACGACAGATTTCCTCTGAGTGGCAGGATATTGCTACAAATGTCGATACGAGGCTTAATGTCTCTACTAGATTTATTTTGCAATTTACAGATCTTGGTAATGTCTTAATTTGCACAATATTACGAATTTACGATTTTTTAAAGTTTTTTGAAAGAGGTGACTCGAATGATGTTTTATCTTTAGAAAAAAAGAACATGTTTGAAGAACTCATTTAAAGGAGAATCAATATACCATAAGACTACCATATACGTTCGATTAGTTTGTAGGGTCAATACAATACTAAAGTTGAATAAAGTGAAACATGTGAAAAGAGTACAATCAACAGTTGAATGGCAATGATGAATGTAAGGGTAAATGGGAAAGCTTAAATCATAACTAAAATTAGTTTATTGATTTACGACTGCATTATTCACGACTGCCCGGAAATGTTTTTCTCTCGACCTTCCCGTTACAAAATCTCACCCAAATCCGTTTCCAGATTAATTAATTCTGCTATGAATTCTGAACAGTATTTAAGTCTTAATAATAACTAATGCACATTGGTTGCATTTTGAAAAAAATAATTTGTGTAATATATTATAGCCGTACAATTTTACATATTTTACAGACCATACTTTAACTTCGCGTTGCGTTACCTTTACTACCTTTACTACAATACATTTTTTTAAATAAACACTCACTAAATTTACAAAAGAAATACTAATTTTAATGGAAATACTAATTAAGCTGGGGTTGACTATTTCAACTAAATACTTATAAAAAATAAAATAAATACAAGGATCGAAAATGAAGGATCAGAAGAGAAGAAGTTTTTTTTTAAACCCTTTCATCGTCCATCGTTTATCTAAAATTTTAGGAATAAAATTTAAAATAGTTTTCTACATTAAAAATATGAAATTCTATCACAACGGTTTTCAGTGCGCTACCACAGTGTACGCTGGGAAAGCGCACAACGGTATTCCATTCGGTCACCGCAATGACAATCGAAAAATGCATGTTTTTGAAATAATTTAAATTTGAATTTAATTCATTTATTCCGTTACAATTTTTGAACTTGATAAATATAGGGAAAAAATTATGAAACAAACAAATGAAACACTAAAGTACAAATTACACGCATTCCATGAACATGTATAAAAATACATATAGTTCTTGTTTCAAAATAAAACAGAATAATAAACTTTGATGTGCAAGGTGCAGTTTGTAGACTGCATTTATAGACTGGACAGCAAAGAACCGACAGAAATATTTCTAAAATTATAGAGCACTCAGATACTGTTATCTGTAAACGTTAATCGAGAATTGTGTATTAAAGTTTATTTAAAGAAAATATTTTCCAAACTGATGTTAATTGAGGCTGCGTTTTAAATAAAACGGCCAGACTGTTTCTCACATTTATAAAATTTTATTTTATTTCTTTTTAATTTATAAAAATATCCAACATAATAACTTTGACAAACTCTATGTGAATTTATAACGAAAAGGTTTGATAATTGGTTACAATTAAATCCTCTAAACAAAGTGTAATAACTATTCCACTCAATAGTGTATTGTTGTTAGTAATAAATAAAAACTCTAAAAATCCCAATAATGGAAAGTGCAAATCCTTGGGCAGCCTTCCACAATTTTGGTAAATGAAAAGAAAATTTCAAACGCAAACCCGATTCCGCTATCTTCGACCACAGCCTCGACACCATCAACCGTTTTCTTCCCTTTTTGTGCCAACAAACTTTCCTTTCACCGTTGGGGATGTTGGGCACGTCGTTTCCGCCCCATCCCAAAAAAAAAAAAACGCCCACCAACTCCAACGCGCGTGGAGCGCAACGTGGGAGAAAGAGGGAGAGAGAGAGAGAGCGTTTGGCTCTCATTATTATTGGCGTTGGCGCTCCCGCTCACACGGCCGCTCAGTTACAGCAGCCCCGAATGTCCTTTTCACGATAGGAATCTCCGGCCCACTGACGATCGCAAACTCTCATCGGTCCGGTCCGGTTCGGTTTCGAGTCGTTCAGTGGCCGTCGTGCGAAACGGAAGTGCCAGTGCCAGTGCCAGTACCAGTGAAGGGAATCACGAGAAAGAAAATTACCAACAGAAGAAAAAAAGAAAGGCCAAACCGCGCCCTCCTTCTTCACCCCAACCGCACCAGGACCGTGCGTGCGTGCGTGTGTGTGTGTGGCTGTGCGTGTGTGCGCGCGTTTGTGACTGTGTGTGTGTCTGTGTGCTGCGTGACGTGTGCGTTCCGAGTGTGAGTGTGGGAGACAAGTTTTCCCGTCAAGAAAAAAAGAAAGCTTTCCTGTTCGATTTTCCCATCCAAACCAAACCAAACCAAACAAAAAGAAACGGAAGCAGCAGAAAACCAAAAACACCAAAACCCACCCATCATCATCTTTGGGGCTTTCATGAAACGCGCGCGTGTGTGTGTGTGTGTGTTGGGGTTTTTCGGTTGCGAAATTAATCCATCATCTGTCAGTCAGCCAGTTGATCGGGCAGGTCGGTCGGGAAAGCGTTTAATTAGTAGCACTTCCCGTCCGTCGAGTGAACCGTCCGGCCGTGCGCCGTTCCTTGCCCGATGTGTGCAGTGTGCGGTGTAAGCGTGTGTAGGGTTACGAAAAAAGGATACTCTCCCGGATAGGGCGAGTTGGCGAGTGCTAGAGAAAAAGCTTCGTCTACTCCTCTACCTCCTAGTGCCCGAAAAACTGCGAACGAAAGGAAACTCATCAATTGATTTTCGACCCAAAAGTTTCTGCCTCTGGCAGTCCAACTTGAATTGCCTCAATACGCCGTCCCCATAGAAGAACGTCGTCAGCCAAGTAACAACTGCTTGAAACGTGAGCAGAAAGCACGATTGAATTTTAAACTGGGCCACCAGTTTGCGTCCCAAAAAGGCAGCCAGGAATTAAATAACCTTCCACAACAAGGCAAGTTCCGTTGTGCCGTTGGGCCAGCCGTTTCTTAATGTCGTCAAAAAACGTGTGAGAGCCCCGCATTATCAACGATCGTTACGTGGCGCGATAATCTGGAAGTTGCGGCCCACCATGCCCCAAACTCCAGGGGCCCTTTTTTTGCCACTTTGCTTTGATGTCTTCTTGCTGGTGTGGTTGGGCAGGTTTTGTTCTTTGTGTGACATTTATGCTCCTGCCAACATCATCATCCCACGAGCTGATGGAGCTGGTGGGAGCAATCCTGTCACACAGAACACACAACACAACACCACAGTATCGGAGAGTTTCATACTCCGCTCGCAAATCGACACGGGGAGTATTCGACTGATAGAAAGAGAGGGAGCGCTCTCTCCCTAACTCAAGGACTGCTAGGATTGCTTTCGGGACTAGGTTATATTAAAGCAATACCGAACAGGAGAGACGACGACGACGGCAATCGTTTGTATCGAACTCCGTTTGGGGTTTTCTTTAAACGCGCTTTGAAGTACGGCATTGCCTGTACTTGACGTTCGCATTGGTTTAGCGTTTTTCCACCAAACGCTAATGCCTCCTAACGCAACAGATGATGATGATGATGATGACGATGCTGATGGTAATGATGATGAGGAGTTCACGTGTGACGTTCGCGAACACACCTCCCGCCAGCCGTCTTAAAGGTGGTGTGTGCCGCCGATCTTTCCCCAACGCCGACTGGCATGCCCCCAAACAGCACCACCGAGCCTATAATTGCTCGCCTCGAAAAAGGTGGGCTCGTTACGCAAGGTAGCGCTACCGATGATCCGGGAAAAATCGATACCCACATCAAAACATCAGGTGAAGCGAGTTGCCTTTCGGTCCACCGTGCGGAGTTGCGAACCATTTGAGCAGTTGTTCATCTCGGTTATGGGGGGATACAAAGCGAGGTACAAGGTTTAAGGGCTTGCTAATGGGTTACACAAGATCGAAAAATTTGTTGTGGAAACACTTCTCTGCTAAGTGTACATCTCTGTCTAAGTGATTTTGGGGCAACTTTAGGCAATTGGCTGTGAAGCGCTGGACAATAAGGCAGCACGTGTTGTTCTCTCGAGTATCACAGTACTGGATATCTGGTTGTTGAAGGGGTTGTGAGGCAGCTTACATAAACAATCGAGTTTCTAATCGATACAGCTAAGTGCAAAGCTCAAATTTTGGACATTGAGACGTGTTTTGACGATATTTGCGATATTTGCTCCGGTCTACACAAGGCAGAACCGATGTTCAAATCCCAACCAGACCGTTCTCCTGTAGTAAAGACAGGCTATAGTAAGCCACTAGATGGCTGGCATGACCTAGCAGGTTTTTTAAAGCCTAGGATAATAAGAAGAAAACATATTTTTAGCAAAGGCTTTATCCAATAACATAGCTTTCGTCTTCAAAAATAAACAAACAAAGATTTCGTAAGAGCAATATGTCTGGTTCGTCAATTTCCCTTTTTATAGGTTAATTAAAACAATCTTAAAAAATGGCGAGGCCGTTCCTCATGAAAAAAGTATCTTAAACTACGTACAGCGCTTTTTAACTAGCCAGAAAGTAAAAAATTGAGCATAAAATTATTCATGGTTAATCCTTCAGTCTAAACAAACAGTCCAAAACATAGGACAACCCCCATTAAACCACCAGGCACTATTAAACCACAAAGAAATAGCCTTCACAAACACAACCATTTTTATAACCCAAAAAAAAAACCTTCGATCCAAATCTAGCCCTCAAAAAGCTACGGCTTGGTCCACCTCGCTTCACTGTGACTGCGATTGTGAAGGGCAACCAAATGTCCTTTGTGAATGGATTAAAACGGAGTTATGGCGGGGGAGGGGAGAATAAATTTGTTTATTTTATAGACTGGAACGGTATCGGTGGATACGGTGGAATTGAAGTTATTTATAAAGCTTCGTATGGAAGTTAAAGCCTGCATAACAAAAATAGCTTCAAGCAAGATGAATTTTCAGGCTCATGCACTGCCGATTGAAGGTAAATCGTTTAAAGTAATGTCTATTTAGCTGAACTTCTTATTATGAAATCACTCACAGCGGCTGTGTCAAGTGTCAACAAACGCCTTTTACTCCCTCGTCGAATTCCACGATTTCGATCCTGATCCTGATTCTTCCTGGCGTCCCAAACGATAATTGTAAACTTCACCATCCCACACCAGAAGACTCTCTCTCTCTCTCACTCTCTCTCACATACAAATCACTTCACTCTCTCCCAAAATGTTCACTCTCTCACTAAAAAGCAATTGAGTTGCTAAAATCACTAAATGGAAATCTCTCTCGCTCTCGCTCTCTTATTTTCTCCCATGCGGTGGTCGCCTACGCACGCAACACAAACTGTCAATAGAGGCGCGTTGAAGCTTGCTCGTGCTGTTAAAAAACAAAAATTGCTGTATTTGTATTTGACGAATGATGACCACCCGACCGTTGCCCACAAACACAACGCAACCATCCATCCATCCATCCAAGCAAGCCATGTGGTTTGCACCTCCCATTCAGCACGGTCCTTGACGATAATCCACCAAGTACTGGGCGCCTCCATCGGTGGATGCGCACTCTAGTACCCGTGTGAGTGTACGTGTGTGTGGGAAGCTTTCATTCTGACAGCAAACAGAAACAATTTCTGCTCACTGCCAGCATGCCAGTGCCCCAGCCACCCTTCCTCTTCTTTCCCCGCGAGCGATTGAGTTCCCTATCCCCCGAAGGCTTTTGTTTCGCCGTGCTGTGTTGTGTCAATGTTTCTTTCTTTCGATTTTGCTTTTTTTCCTTTTCTTTTCTTTTTCCCCACATCTCCATGTACCAGCAGCCGGGGGAGCTTTTCGTTCCCGTGGTAGGAAATGGTGCAAAGCGTATGCACGGGATGTACATGGAGCGCCGGACGGAGAACACCCACTCTCGCTCGGTAGAGGTAAAGCGTGCCTCGGTCGGTGGTCGTGCGCTATCTTTTGTGCTATTTGTGCTTGGCGTTTTGTTTAGCGCGTTTTTCTTTTTCTTCTTCTCTTTTTTTTTTTTGTTGCTCTGGTGTAAAGATACTTTTTTGCTGAATGGAAATGGAAGTCCATCATCATTTGTGCGCGATGGGAATGAAAAGAATGAGAGAAATTCAATCCAAAAAGAAAATGGAGGGAAAAATCCCACAATCTCGCACACAGCATACCGCACTCAAAGGAAGGATGGTGAAAGGAGGACAAGAAAAATGCTGGGCCGGAGGGCGTGAAGTGGTTGGCGGCGCTGGGCTCGAAAGGGAAAAGGTCACGTTCGCTTTGATCACTATTCTGGGAATCTGTTTAGCGTGTATGTTGGTGTGTTGGGTTGTGTGTATGGGTGTGTGTGTGTGTGCGTGGCTTCCCCAACGCAGATGATACACACAGGGATGTAAAGTCGTTTCGAGATTATATGCGGACATCGTATTGGAATATAAGTAAACTTATAACAACTTTTCGAGGATTTTTAACGGCATCTCGAAAATTGCTGGTTTCGTAACAATATACCCACAGATAGTTTTGTTTTTATAATATTTTTTGTAAACTATGCTCTTGTGGGAAATAATTTTGAAAATTTATTTGGGAAAAGAAAATGACAATTTCCAAAAGAAAACAAATGTTTTTTTTGTTTAATATTAGATTAAACGTTAAGTATCAAGCAGAAGGATTCTTCGTTTTTGAAAAAGAATTATTTTTATCTAACTTTGTTCTTGTTCATTTATTAGAACATCGTCTATATTCATCCTTTCAAGTTTTTATTTCATTGGAAACAGAACACAGGGGTTGAAATAAATATTCAAACAAAATTAGTTTTAAAAAATTATGAAACGGAAACAACCACAAAAACACAGCTAAACCATTGCTCAATTCGGCACCCCCAAACTCCTTCAGCAGCTTACGTCAGAACGGCTCGAAACCACTGTTGTACTCGGCTCGGGAATAATGGTCACATAAACGTTTACAAGCTCAGCCCCTTCGCCTTGAGCCCTCGTTGATTCATCACCAAAGGGATTCCACCACCAGCACCACTCGACCACCACGCCCCATTCGCTCCGATCGAAAGATAAATGATGGTAATGTAATGTGGGCCCATCCACTGTCCTGATTTTGGGCTGATTCGCCCCATCCATCCATCCGCTTTGGCACAGATTATCTTCCTGTGGGCCATCATTTAAAATGCATACAAGACGATAATGGAATCCAGGGCAGATCGCGGGGTCGATAGAGGGCTAGGGGTGGGACAGGAACAAGGCAGTTCCACTCCCCGGTTCTACTCGAACCAATAAGTGGATGCTGGATGTCTTCTCAGACATGCCGGAGCCGGACGACGGTGCGGCTTTTAGCCGAGTGTCCTTTTACATTCGCGCACGCACGCTCGGTCGGTCGGTCGCTTGTCGGCTGTGTGCCTTTCTGTGCATGTGTGCCTGTATTTGATGAAGCAGAACGTCGCCATCAGGACGTCGTGTTTTCTTTACTCTTTCGTGCTTTTTTGTATGATCTTCTGTCTACCTATCCTCCGTCAACGTAGGCCCATATTCGTTCGTCGGAGTTCCCTCTATCCAATCACAGAAAGAGTTTGGCCTACACACACAGACGAAATACATCAAAAAGCCTCCCTTTTGGTTCGTTACACAACCGATTTGTACAGCGAATGATAAATTAGGCCAACCATTGCTACCAGGCCCGGCTCTACCGCTCTCTTCCCGCATGTCTTCCCTCCCAGGCAAGCAGCCCGGCTTTTGTTTAAAATAAATGGAATACGATGTTGATCGAATTTGAGATAGGAAAATATGATTGCAGTTTCGTCGGCCATGTCCATCCCATCCCATACACCGTGCGGAAGTGTGCCAGGTTGGCCCACGGTCGGATATTCCAAAATGTGGTGGTGCCATCTGCAGAGCCTGAGAAATGGTGCCGTTTTGTGAGGTTGACATTGCTATTCGATAAACATTTTCGTTTCGCACGACTGGGTCGGGTTTTGGGGCTGGTAGCTTGGTACTATTTCTTTTCCACTGGCGCAAGATGGTGGACAAACAATATTGGCATTTTGAGTAACTGCAATCTGTGGTTCGTAGTAAGAATAACTTACAGTATACAGGTACACAGTACAACTTTTGCTCACATTGTACTGTACTGAGAAAGAAGGGGGTTGATAACAAAAAGGTACCATATTTCAAATGTTGAATGCCGATAAGGAATTGAGTTTTATCCATAAGGAATTTGGAATGCATAGAAGCTAGTTTCAACATGCATATTTGATCGCAGCACGATGTAAAACAGCAAAATCGAATTGAAATTCAAAAATTAAAATTTGATTCATATTGTCTAACTAATTTTTACTCAAAAATATGATAACGTTCTATCTACCATTCGGAAACTACAACCCAAACAAACTTGAATATTAGGTGCTTAGTATTTTATATCAGTAAATGACACTGAATTCATTAAAAGCGATCATGCACAAACACTAACAAATTTCAAAAATAAAACGCTAGAAATATTTAAAATTTGAAGTAGATAGTTGAAGCGGTAGCGCCACCGATCTTCAAACGACAGGACCCGGCCACGAACCGTCTCACCGTATACAGGACAAACTATCTAGCTACTTGTGAACTAAGGAAGGCAGCCAATAATTGCACGCAGAGCTAAAGAAGAAGAATTATATTGACAGATTTTCTTTTGAACACTTGTTATGTTAAATTAATATATGTGAGTCATAAACGAAGCTAAGAATATAAATGATTATCTACCATATCAACGATTAAAATTTCAAGCATAAATTTCAATTTGATTCCTAAAAACACATTATGAGTAATACTATAAATACTTGTGAGACTAACAGGAATTGGAAACAAAATGCTCACTTTCTTACTGGAACTATTCCAGTTAAAGAACCTGTATCTCGAGTAGAAGCTACAAGCTCATTAGGGTAAACACAATTCATTGGAGCTATGTTGTGCTCTCCTAAAGAAAAATGTGTATTTATGTGTGCCGATAGAACCGAACTACATCCATCTTCTTCTAAGGCGCTGAGGGTTGAACACGGCAGTTTGACATGGCCAGATCGCCAAACCTTTCCGAGGAAAGTCAATCTAAGACGGCATTCCTCTATCCACGATTGCATTCGATCTCCGACATTTTAAACACCAATTGATCTATCCAACAAGCTCGCTATGATCTTCTACACCTCGTGCCTTAATGGAGCATAAGTCCAGTATACTCATGACATGCTCCAAGTATCGCATCCTTCTAACTTTGGCCACTGGCCACAGAATATCTGGACCGCCAAATAGCTTAGCTAACTCACGGACACCGCTCAGACACCGCTCTAAAATGGCTAGTGCAAATGTATCCTTTACCAGCATAGTCCAAGTCTCATGCCCGTCGCGGACAACCAGACGTATCAGTGTGCGATATTTCGTGTTTGCTGTGGGTCGCTGGAGTCTTATGAATCGCAAGAGTTTAGGGAGCTCTTAGTAGGAATAGTTCCTCTGATTCTCAACTCCTCAGCGCCTTTGGCTTTCGCTGCTACAGTTACTATCCAATGATACGGTCGTACCAAGATAACAGATCTCCTCTCCCACCTGAAGATCTTTGCCGTCAACTGATACTCTGCTTTCGAGATGGGCTCCATTATGGTGAGAGCCTGTGGTAAGCAGTTACTTCGACTTCATCGCATTGAATCTCAATCTAATCAAATTACATTCAAAATCATAAAAGGATTAAAACTCCGGCTAGGTAAAGAATGTAGAATTTCTATTGCAAGTTATAAAAAATTTGTTTTGCTATTTTACGTCTATACTCGAACGGTTGTATTCCTAGCATTAAACAGCGTGCTTTTCAACTTCTCGGACGAGAGACAAACACAGGATCTTGAGACGTTTTTCTTGTACTCTATGACTGTGATAAACAATATTAGATCAACTCTTTCCAATGATATTATTGATCGCCATCATTCTTAAATTAATTTGAAGTTAATTGACCAATGATGAATACACCTGTTTTTATTTTTTTGTGTATCTCTTCAAGAAAAGTGTACTTTTTCCAAATCTTTTTCTTCCTTGTGGCACTACAACCTCGAGAGGTCTCGGCCTGCCATTTCTGGCTTTTTGAGGCTTGATTTTAGCCGTAGCAAAGTAGTCAGAGCCCTGCGTACGGGGATGCGGTCTTGGATGGGATTTGAACCCCGGTCTTGCCGGCGCCGATATCGCCTCGGCCACCCACTTTTTCCAAATACTTAGACCAATATTGACCATTTTATGTAAAATGTTTACAATAAAAAAAAGGAAAACGTGAAGATTATTAGCAAAAAAAATAACCACACTTACTTCAATCAAAAAACGTACCCATCAGTTAAATCAATAAATTAGAAGCATGCAAACAGCAACAACGAAAAAAACCCACTCCAAATGGTTCACATACATAATTAATCCGCTTGATTCGCCACGTAATGTCGTTCAAGGCAAGGGAGAAACGTTGCCAACAGGTCGTTTTTGCAAACAGCACAACAACTTGTAACAGTCAGCCAGGGCTGGCCCAAGGCTGGCCGGCTGGCTGGCTGGCTGGCTGGCGCTCCAGCCTACGACTAGAGCTCGCTAAAGCCTTTGTTTAAACTGCTTATCATATTTTTGCATACATTATCACCGCTCGGTACAGTCACTGCAAGGTGCATCATCCGTACTGCAGGTGCATCATCATCATCATCATCATCAGTCACAACACAGCAACCGTACCGTCGGAACGCTTTTCGAACAATTAACTGTTTTCCCTTTAATAAGCACTTGTCACAAGTGAAAAATTTGCAAGTGAGCTTCTGTAGGTGCCTTACGCGTGTTTTCTGCATTTTTTGCACCAGAAGTTGGAGAAAGTGCCCAAAGGAAAAGCTGCAATCCTTGAGCGCGTGTGTGTGTGTTGCTGTATTCTGCCGTCCTTGCCAATCCAGTTCCGGTGATTTGTTACGATCCCTGGCTGGTGCCTCCACACTGCACCCGGCTGAGTGATAGCTTGCCGCAAAACGTTGACATTAACGCGTCATGTTCGCTGCAGCGAAAACGGTAAGTTGCAGCGAAGAAAGCACGCCAATCGATAAGCCGTTGCCGTCCAGCCAACCGTTTCACCCACTCGGCCGCATCGGCCCTCGGTGAAGTGGGGCCCGTGTAAAGAATGTTGTTCACACAAGGACACGGATTTCTTGGCGATCGAAACTCATCATCGAAAGGCGGAAAGCGTTTAACACATGTTACAATCAGTGTGGCTGGCTGGCTGGCTGGCTGGCTGGCTGGCTGAGGGAAGGTTTGCATTACTTACTGTACGTGTGAGGCTAATGGTTGCGATAAAATGTCCTCTTGAAGGCGTACAAGCATCTCGATGGGACGGAGAAAAAAAAAACAAAAAGCAGAACGTGGTGTGCTATTTATCGATTGCTTTTTTGTTGTTTCTAACACCAACTTATGTTTTTGCTAGTTTCCCATAAGCAGAGAAATTGCCAGACTCGGGCGTATTAAATGGAGAATGATTACTCTGAATCACCTCAAGGCACCGAGGCCGGAGTATTTACTTTGAGTCTCAAAATTCCTATGTCACACTAATCCTTTCGACATTTTAGACGATGACTTCCTTTCTTCTTTGCCGATAATCCACCGTGCAGCTCGTTCAACAACTCGTTCTTGACGGTTCGAGTCGACGAGTAGACAATCGTGGCAAAGCTAGTCTCGTGCAAGACGTGGCTCGTTGTAACCGTGCCGGTTACTTTACATAGTAAACCACCTGGCGCGACACGCTCGTGGCAAGGCAATTTTCCCCTGCAAATGGGACGGTGAAGCTTTTTACTGGTTTAATTGCTGGGCCAGTGAGGGGAGATTTGTAATGAAAGATGCAAATAATGTGAAGGTTGCATGAGGTACACGAAAGACTACGGGGGGGGGGGGGTTGTGTTTATACACAACTTTTTTTGTGTGAAGCAAAAGCCTTGTTATCCTGTGTCCTTCGACAAGCATGAATTTGATTGACCCATTTCCGATGGGGAGCTCTGGGAGGACTGTGAGGTAAAAATCCATAAATCCGATAAATGGTTTACTGGACGGAAAGCTCTGAGCAGAATTGAATCCTAAAAGTAAAAGACTGGGATCTCAGTTATTAGAAGCATGGAAGACATTTTCTTCAAATTGAAATACTCCTCCAGCTTGCCGTGATGGATGTTACTGCCGCAGTTGTTTTAATATTACTCACCTGGGTTTTACGTCCTCAGGTGCGACTTAGCTTCAAGAACTTCCGTCCGCTCAAGAAAAAACTTTCGACCACAGCCAAGATTTTCTTCATTCTTTCTTGGAACCCGTATTGGAGGCCATCAAAGATAGGCGAGAAATAATTCAAATCCACTTTCAAGCAGTCTTAGCTTTCCCGGCCGTTTGGGGTTTACCTTCACCGAATTCTTTCATAGCACAAATTTACACGCAATAACGCACTTTAATGTTTCCCAACGTGTAATTAGATGTTAGCAAACCCGAAAGGCCGTGCTTCTAAATCGGAAGCAATACAGCGAGGGGTTTTGCCTCAATTAGGTGGCTTTCGTTAAGCACGCGAGAAAAATGAGATTTTGCACCACCACAATTTTGTGACCAAGTGGTGTGGCTTCGGGTTCGCTTCAAAGCCAGGTCCAGCTGGAACATGGCAATGAAGAATTTTAATATTGTTATTATCGACCAAACGCTGCTGCTGCTGGCTGGCTGGCTGGCTGGCTGGTTGTAGCCTGAGGTCAAGAAGGTTAAAGCCGTGTATATCCTCGTGAGTTGGTGCTCAGGTGCTGCGGCAAACCGAACGACACTTGGTAGAGAAAATAAGTTGGCCATAAATTTGACTGGGAAGATGTGGTTGGCTACCAGCAGCTAGAAACACTCCTCTGCTGCTGGTGCTGCTCTGGTGCTGGTGCTAGTGGAACTTGTTGAATTATTGTAAGCTGCCAAGCCACCGGACAGCTTGATCGATTTCTTATCCAACAAAGTGGGTTTAAGTTTAAGAGTAAGTTGAGTTGCGGAACGGTATGGCTCCGGGATAAGTGTATACTTTGCGGAACTCTTATCCATAAGGATAAGCTGAGCTGGTTTGGGATGATTTTTATATGAACATTGAATTTCCTCTACCCAGTTCTTCTGTCAGCTCTTCCACTGATACATAGGAATAGGAACAAACTGTGATTCGCAATCAGTTCTGCATCGCTAATTAACTGACATTTAATTTTAGCCACCAGAGTTCGATACACAGCTGTTCGGAAAACGCCTCGCGGTCCGGTTTTTTTTTCTAGCCAAAGATCCTACCCCCGGGGAACGTGGACCGTGGTTGGGTTTTCGGTCCGCCACAGCGTGAGCCACAGAGCATGAGACTGAAGTATCACGTACCTGCTGGCCAGCGCAATATGGTCCACCGTGACGTTGGATATCAGTGAGTAGCATCTCTCGTAGGCTGTGTAGCATCTGCCTTCTGCCCGGGGGGGAAGCCAAAACATCCCATCCCGGCAACGCAACATGAACGGCACGAGCTAATTTTAATGGCTTAGGCACCTTCGCCCCAAAACCCCCAAAACTAATCACATACACCAAAAGTTGCAATTAAATACACTCACACACACACACACACGTTAACGGATGGGCACATATTTTTAGCTAAATCGAAGCATTGCTTAAATTAAACAATAAACCAATGGTTTGCTACACACACACACACTTGCTCTCACAGGGACACAACAGCTGCACAGCGTCCAGCTTTAGTTCTTATAAATCTATAGGCAGTTAAATTTAGTGTACTCAATCCTACACTTGCATTTTTTCTTCTTTTATCTTTACATTCAATTATTTCTGCAATACATTATATTACTAATCTTTCAGTGGAATAATTAAAAGCAAATTAATATTGTAATATCTTCACATCATATGGTCTTATAATTTCAATAATATTTTAATGAACTAAAGCCTTTGAGCTTTATCTTGGGTTGATATATACGTACCAGCAATGCTTTGTTTATTTATTAATTTCTATGTTATTAAATGCTTTTTAAATAAGTTTTTTATTTTTTGTAGTCATTTATCAAATTAAATAGTTTTAGAAAATTTGCTGAATATTTTATGTAAACTATTAACTAATTTATTTTAATTTGCTATGTAACGTTAAAACACACTCCATTATCAGCCCACATAAATCACCCAAAACTAACAAATTTTAGCGTCCTGGCTTACTTCACAAATTTCACGAATTTAAGGTTCATTGTGTAAAACAGTTTAAAGTTCTTTTAAAATATTTTTAGTACAGCTTAAAGTCATTCACCCAACAGTACAGGCTAACGAAACCTATCCTGATCGTTCCTTCATAGCAAGGACTAACTATTCATCCACCGTAACAATGGCACGTGGCGTATTTAGATCTAGTAATACGCCGGCATGTAACAAGTCTAGTAATTACATGGCCAGCTTTACCTCAAAGCTCGTTAAGCTAAGAAAAAGACAAGTAGAAGAAGTTTAAAGTACTTAAAACTTTTAAAAATAAAAATTGGGAACACCACATTCTACATATAAAATCCTTTTGATGATAACATAAGGCATCGATTCGTACTCTGGATTTCGAAGCATATAACTCGATGGATCATTTCAATTGGATAGTGGAACAGTGCAATCTTTTGTTTACAAAAAAAAACTAAAAACAGTTAGGAAAAATTTACGATTCGACAAAAGAAGTTTGTAAAAAGCTTAAGATAAAGGAAGTTATAATTAAAACAACATAGCACATAGTTTGGATACATAATTGAGCCAAACACTTAGCAGTATATCTACAGTCAACTGCAAAGCTCCAAAGTCGCTCTACGAACCTCCGCTTACGGTATGGAAGATTCCATTATATGAAAAATTCCATAGCGTTTGTACAATATTCCACTATTCATTTGAGACCAAATCCACAAGAATACTTTCGTTCGATGCCTTTGACCGGTTTGTGTGCTGCATGTGTTTGGGCGTTGTTTTCGTTATCATTTTACACGGTCCACGCGGCCTGAAAATAGCTCCTCCAGCGTGTGTACCAGCGCTGGAAAGAGAGCGCTCGTGAAGCGACACAAAGCAAGAGAGCGTCACAGCGACCGATTGGCTCTCCGTCTATGCGAACGCTGTAGGCTCGTTGATAGTGTGTGCGATGCATAAAACAACCCGAGCCCGTCGGTACAGCGACATCGTTTGCGCGTGGTGGGTCAAAGCTCGAGCGCCTTCGATGCGTAGTTGTGTCGCCGTGCCGCTTCACCATCGTGTGAAGGCGCTTAGCGGTGTCAAACCCAGGGGAAAAAATGTGGAAAATTTGTTTATAAAATCAAGAATTAATTTAAAATTTCGGAAAGCAGAGTTATTTTAAAATTTAACGATCAGTCAATTTGTTGAATAATCATCCTATTGATTGGGAGAATTTTTGGAGTGAACTAAAAATATTTAAATGTTTTTATTTGGTTGTTTGTTCAGCACACTAAACACTTGTCAGCTATTTTTTAAATATATTTTTCCTCCGGCCTTTTGACACCACTGGCACGTGGGTAGAATTCACGGTTCGCGATCATCGTCTTGCACGGTGAGCTGCAGCCGTTTGGTGTGGTCGTAGTGTGCGGCACACTTTGACAACCGGTCGCAACGTAGCAATCAACAAAAGCATTGCTAGTAGTTGTGATATGTGGGCAAGCAGCCGATGACAACGACGACTACGAACCCGCGAGTTCACCGTGTTCGAACGCGTTTTCTTTTCGACCAGTTTCCCTGTAGCATATCAACCGTGCGGTTCGCGTAACGGGCCGTCCCTTTTTGCGGCTGTGTTGTTGATTTTTTTTTTGTGGGAACAGCTGTGTTTGCTGTGTGTGTCGCAATTCCGCGGGTTGTATGATCGATTGTTTTTCGCGTGCACCGTGAAATCTGTGAAACCGTACAAGCCGTATCAGAGTACGGACGGTGTGTGGCGGCGTAGTTTATGCTGTGAATCATTCTAGTTTCGCGACTCTTGGTGGATGTAATTTATTCGTTATCGATAAAGAAAAGCCCCCCCTCGCCGGAGCTGTGTGTGCTGCCGTCGATCGAACTCATCCTCAGCGGAGTAAACGGTACGGATGTACGGCGATAAACAAGGGGTGATCAATGTAGAGTTTAAGTTGATGTGGGACTTACCTGCAAAACCGACGTTACATACGCTCATTACCATTACGATCGTCAAACGCCTACCTGAGCTGGAGCTGAGCGCACATTTCGACCCAGGGTTTATGTTTGTGTGTTGGATTAGTCATTCTGTGCGGTTCAGCACAGGTAGCTGCCGTGGGCTGTCCGTCGCTATGTTGGTGTGCAGACGGCTTAACGCACTGTGCCGTCGTCGTCGTCGTCGCATGCTTTGTTCTCGTCACCGTTTGAAGGTGTAATCGAAACACGCTCTTCTACGCACACCATAGCAACGGCGCAAACGATCGGACGCGGCAGTTCAATATGCAGCAGCGACTACTACGACTGGTGTACACCCACCCGACCCGTAATCGATGATGCATGATGATGACATTCGGATGTCGCGCACCATGAGTGTTCGATCAAACAAATTCATTTGCATGACGTACATATTTGCAAACTCGGTGGAGTGGCCGTTGTCATTCGGTTCGTTCGGTCACTGGTTTGCTGGTTGATTAGCTCCGGCTCGGTAGATTAAATGGCGCACCGTAATGGGAAGTGGGATCGTATTAAAACTAGTTACTATTAAGACGCTATCGCGATCGTGGTCGTTACGAGCAATATGAAAAATCCCAGAACTGATCAAGTTACAAGCACAAGCTCTTTTGTTAATAAAGGCCAGCTCCATACGGAATTGAGTCAGGTTACCAATCTACCTCAATTTTAAATTATGAAATAATTAACGCCCTTCTTGAAAATCACGGTCAGGCCAATACCGCAAAGCAGTTGTACCGCCTGATAACAACAACAACTTTTTGAAGTGATCCCCTCCTAGTTGATCATCGTTGTTTAGGGTCGTATTGCGATGAAAATAAGCTTCAAAATTCCGATAATTAAATATTTGTCGCATGGACACATGCAAAACGATAAACAACGTACCGTGTCTTGCTTGTTAAGACGTACGATATCAACAAACCTGTTTGCCTTTGAATTCCGCTTCTAACACGGTGCCAAACGGGTCTTTGGGTGCAAATAATATGACCAACTTCATGCCTGCATACCAGCTAGAGAGTGTAAAGCTCAAAAAACAGACTTGTCAAACATTGTCCATTAAATCAGGCCCGTAATGGAAATATTTATGAAAAACTGTGGCTACTTAATGTGTTTTACAAACAACATTCTGAGCAATTTGTCCATAAAATATAATAGCTGGACCGAAATAAGATCAAGTTTAAAGGCACATTTTTGGATTGAATGCGCCAATTAACGATGATCATCAACCAGGTCATCCATGCTGACTGACGATAATTGACTCGCGCAGAAGCGATGAAAACTCTTCATTAAGATTTCATGGTTAAACCCTGTAGTTATGTTTAACCCCAGGTCCATATCAATTATTCGCAAACTGCTCATATTCCAGAAGGCAATATTGCACATGCCATCAACGAGATTCCCAGCTCAGCTAAGGCGCCAGACGTATGGCGTGACCTCTCTAATGCACCAAACAAAGTCTAGACGACCATATATGCTTAAAATTGTGATTGTATTGTTAATATTTAATAGTCGGAAGTGTCCGCGAAAGCTGTTCTTGGGTGCAATCGGACAGTGACATTGAGTTTGACATCACTGATCTTATAGCTATCAAGAGAGGTTTCTTTACTATCTTATCGTCAACCGGCACTTCTTTCTGGTGCAAGGTCCAACTCTCCGATTAAAGAATGCAACAATAATTGTTCTGTTTCCACAAAAAACAAAAAAAAAAAAACTTCCAATGTAAAACCTGTATAAATATGCAAATATTTCTCTCTATTCAAGAGTCGTTCTTGTAGAATTTGTTTCCGTCCCAAATTGTATGTAAATTTAAAATCATTCCGAGATTTTGCTGCTGTAAATAACTTGCCACAAAGTTAGCCTGCACACTGGTTTCCCTTACGTCCACCACCCGCTACTGTACACATTTGCCAAATTAGCAACTCATGATTCCCGGTCCTCACATAGTCGTTAGACGACGACGTTGATTTGCGTCATCGGAACTCCACTAATGGGGGTCGCCGCAGCATCGCCGCTCACCAGTTTGTGACACATGCACGGATACGCACCGATGTATAGGCCGATACCGAAAAGGCACCTTTAGCTTGGCAGTACAAACAGAGCAAGAGCAAAATCGAAAAGAGGAATTTTCATCTTTGATATTTTGCCATAAATGAACCGGGTCAAACCGCATCTTCCGCATCTGGTTAGAAGCGCACGTGGGCGATCGAACTGAAGAGCAGCAGCCGAATGAATGGTTGGACCGGTTCCAGGGGCCGACCTGTACCAAGAAATCTCAGCCTCATTCCCATGGGAGAAGAATCTGAGGACCGCTCGATCATCATCATCATCATCGACAGGCGAAGCGAAGAGTGCTGGCCGCCGCCAGTTGGGTTGACACAAGATTTCAAGTGGGGGTTCTTAAGATATCGCGTGCTTTACCCGCTGCACATAACGCTTCACCACGCGCGGCACAAAGGGACGCACAAAGGACCGCGCACGACCGCAAGCACGAAAGCATCCCTAATATAATGTACTCGATAAATATTTAATAACACAACTTTGGCCCACATCCGTAATCGGGCGATGGCAACACAACAGGGGAACGAGCTCCCCGTCAGGTTGCTGCCCCAAGAACGTGTCCTTTTTGCTGTACTTCCTCCCTACACGAAGAAGTGTACTCTCGGTTCCATTAAACAGCATTTTAGGAATGGTTCCGGGGCACAAAACCATTGTAACCGCCATGTAATTAGACGGATGATAGGGCCACCACCGCGCACCGCATCAAACCGATCACCTCGCCCACCTTTACCATCCGGTTCTTCCGTAGCACCACAACACCGCACTGTTGTTGCCACTACTAAATCACTCCGGCTACATCTTACCTGTGTGTGTCGTTCTCTCTCTCTCTCTTCACGCTCGTTTCATTCCATACAACTTTCGCCCTCATTTTGCGCGCCCGGCGATCCACCATCGGCCACACCGAACGCGCCTCCTTCACATCACTCATTTCACCGTGGCCGTGGGATCCTGTGCAGAGCGATGAGACTAGTGTCCGACATCTACAATGAAAGCATTGAAACATCACTAGGAGGAATCGCGAAGCATCTAACGCAAGTAAATATTACACCAGGTTTTGTTTTTTGGCCAGTTCTCTGTCAGATTTTTCGTTGTTTTATATGGAAAGAATTAGAGAACACCGAAGGCTGGGTAGATTGACCTGGGAGGGAGTTAGCGGGGGGAGGTTGAACTAACCGGCCCTCGCAAGGTTGTCTCAACGTGACCTAATATTGAACGTTGCTGGACTACAGCTTAACAGGGGGAGAGACCTGTGTGCTGTGTTTGTAAGGCTTCACTAACTTTGCTTCCTTCTTTGTCTATTTTCAAATAATCCTTCCTTTGGGTAATGACGACGTTCCGTAGCCGCAAGAATCGCGAGGACTGCCCAACCTTCCCCGTACCCAGCAACAGCAGCAGCAGCAGCAGCAACAGCAACACTTTGTCACCTTAGGCAGCCTGAAGCGTTGGGGCGAACAGTCCGAAGACGACCGTGGCCAGCCTCGTCCGCGTCCGACCGATTACAGCCAATTTGCGGCCAGCTTTGAAGCCGGCCCGAAACACCCCGTCACACCGTTTCCGTGCGATGCGCAGATCAACAATCGTTTCGTAATCTGGTGAGTTGTCTGGAGCTGCTTCCCGACTACCCCCAACGGGGAAATCGATGTCGTTTGGATGCATTTTCTAGTGCAACAATGCGGTTCCGGACGTGGACGCATACCATTGTAAATTGAAGCAATATACAGATAGCCTAAAACCCGGCCAGAGTAAGGAGCGCTTGTCCTTGAGCGTAAAAATAACCTTCATTTCGGTGGATTAGAATACAAAACACGATAGTGGCCCCGAAAGCGTTTGGGCCCGAGCGATTCATTTTTCCCGCTCATCCTACTTCCGGGTTGGTGGAATCGGACCGCTCAACAGCATATTCAAACAAGATTGGCAGTTATTGATTTCCCCCCCCCCCCCCAGCTGAAGGCCGGCAGGGAAGGTGTTTTAGGTGGACAGGGTACGGTACGAACGAACGAACGGTTAAGGCCATTGAGTGCTCACAAGCACCATTGATGAGCCGTACGGGTAGCGCGTAACATTATCGTTCCATTGCTGCACGGCGTGGCACACGTCACAGTTCGTACCTCGAGGAGCAACAGGGACAGCGAAAGCACAAGGTTTTAGGGATTCAGGGGTTGGATTTTTGCCGTCTAAACCTCACCGACAATCCATACACCATCCACTGATCTTTTTGTCCGGTTTGCATGTGATTAATTTGATGTTTGTAAAACTCTTTCCCAGGGAAGGAGATATCTCGCAGCTGAAAGTCGATGCCATCACCAACAGTACGGATGAAACGTTGACGGAAAAGAATCGTGTGTCGAAGAAAATTTTCGGTCGTGCCGGTGCTGCACTAACCTCGGCCATCGTTCACGACGTGAGAAGTAAGTATGGCTTCGTATCTCGGTGGATATCGGCGGCTTTACGGAAAACCCCTGGCGTACGCGCGGGTTTTAATTAAAGTGTGTGGTGTACACGTTTCCCAATAACATCGCGTCTAATATTTCGCTTTGCCTTCCAAATCCATTCCGAAATAGGATGTAAGACTGGCGAAGTTCGTGTTACACCAGGATTCTTCTTGCCGTCGAAGTACATCATACACACCGTCGGTCCGATCTACAGTGAGAAGTACAGGACCGCCTCGGAAGCGACGCTGCATGCTTGTTATCGGTAAGAAGAAAAGAAAATCCGCCACGCACGCTAATGTTGTGGGGCGACCGGATCGGTTGACTGGAATTTCCATTCAATCTGCTCTCTGCTTACAGTAACGTGTTGTACAAAGCGCGGGAACTAGGATTAAGAACCGTAGCCCTATGTGATATTAGCTCGGTGCAGCGCAACTTCCCACCCGACACTGCTGCTCACATAGCACTGAGTGAGTATAAAAGCGCCTGGTGCAGCGCCTGTACGAGCTGTTTATTTAACGAAGCCACCACGCCTTTACCCCCTCGCAGGGACTGTTCGTCGTTTTCTGGAGCAATACCGTGCCGAGATTGTGATAGTTTGCCTTGAATCTAATGCGCGCAGTATCTACGAGGTACTAGCACCGCTGTACTTTCCGCGCGATCCGCTCGAGGAACGAAGTGCTTTGTGGCAGCTGCCGAAGGACATCGGAGGACTGTATGGTGAACCGCAGCTAGCTGATCGTCAGATTCGCATCATTCACAACCCACAGCATTCCGTCATGATAGAAGGTACGTATAGAAGGTGGTTGCCGCCTCGGGTTACACACTGTGTGTACGCCACTGCGCTGCAACAATCGAATTGATTAAACGAATCGTTGCCTTTGACGGGTTATGGTGTGCAGTGGAACATCGGAACGCTTTTCTATAGTACGGACGGGTAGCTACAAAACCGCTTGTTCTCGGTGTACGACAAAAATCCAAACAAAGAACTATTCACTTCCACCGTACCATGGATGTGTATGGATAGCGTAAATGTTCGTTGATTTATTTAGCTACTCCGCGTTCGTTGCTTGTACCGGATTTGTAAGGATAACGACTTCTTGAGTGACAGTTTTTCTTGAAACAACAGAAAACGCACAAAAACTCCCACCTGTCGCCAGAGGATCGCCACATTGCCTAGGCCCTAGTAGTTACACATCATTGTTAAAGGTAAACATCGATTGCCTGCCTGCATTTCACCGTCGATTCGAAGCGCTGCAAAGCTCAATATACCTCTCACAGTCTAAGCTGCTGTAGATAGCATCGGGCCTAACTGTTTTTTGTTGGACCGTTATCTAGTGTGCGCTCCATGAAGCAACATTACCATACGTCGATGTGTCATGATTTGTAACTGCAAAGGGGCAGAGAACCTGCTTCCCCATTACAACCATTAGTGAGAGAAGGGTTTCTTATCACTCTTCGATCTTGCACTAGATGGCTGGGTGTGTGTGTGAAAACTGTACCGTGTGCTCGTCGTTGATAGCCGCCGAACCGTAGCCGTACGGGACAATGGTTGACATATGCTGCTTTGTGCGGGCGATACTACACTTTCCAATCGATGCACACTACATTGTTGTGCTGGGTGGGACCCGGGACAAAGGTTAATATCATTTACGCAACTGTGGCTATGCTGTTGCAAGGTGGATGTGTCGGATACTTTTATCTGATGCTTCTTTCAGTACTATCCAAATCGCTCTAGAGGAGATTTTTGCAATGATAGGCATAAAACTTGCAAGCAAAACGTTCAACCCTGATGACGTGATGATGAATGAACTTAAAAAGCGGTTTATGCACTTGCCCGACATGTACGGACGCCAAATATTTGTCGCTCAAATAAACGTGAGGATCCGGTTGCGACGATGATAAGCGTCTGATATGTGCACAACACAATTAAGCGTGTTTACGTTTAAACGTTCAGCTATTCTGCAAGAATTGACGATAAGCTATTAAAAAGATAAGCAAGTGTTATAGGCTTACTCTACATCGCCACCTTGCCTATTACCTTCGTGATGTTTGTTCCAAATGCTGGTATGCGTTGGCAAATGATGGCTCCGCTGGAGTAGTATTTGGTTTGATGTTTGAGCTTTTCCCCGGAACGTAGAACTAATGCAAAATATTAATTCAATCAATATAGCTGCAGTTGAGCGCCGTCGTCTACCGATCTTTTATCCCTTCCATTCAGGGGGACGCGTCAACGCCATCACTCAGTCTTAGTTTGGGACTACCATGCCTCCGCTGTTCATTTGGCCGTCCTTTGCGGAAGGGACTCTACGGGCTGGACCATCCAATACCATTAGTTTGTATAGTTTAAAAAGACTTTGAGTCATTAGGTTTGATCTTCACTTATTATTGATTGAAAGAGTATCGAGTTCAGCTACACATTAACTACACTTAACATCTTAAAGGAAGTGTTTTCATCTAAAACAGTATCACGTTATTTGTCACGGAAAGTTTCACCGTCAGTCTTGCCAAATTACCAATTGAAAAAAAAAGGGAACTATATGTTTTTGATAACGATAATTAATCTCTTTAGAAAGTGAACGAACATGTCGATATTCGGTAAACGAATTTAAAAATTATTTTTAAATAACTTTTAGAACAAAGCCCATCAAAATGTGGTTTGCTTTTGAACACGAAAAGCACATGGGAGCGCCTATGGTTAGGCAATCCGCATAACACCTTCTCATGGATGCAGTTTCTTGCATTTAAATTTGGCTTTTTTTAGTGATGTAGCTAACTTGGGTAAATTAAATGATGTTAATTTTTAAATTGTACTAAAATTTCACTACTTGACCCTGATTTTAGGAGAATTAATGGATAACCTATACCTTTTGCATGACAAACGGTTCATGAAGCTTCTCACTGAGCTTTCTCACGCACATCTCACTACCACCGCGAGAGAGCACCGATCCGATCTGGAGATGCTGAGCGCGATCTTTGCTCTCTGAGGAACGCAAACGCATTCTTCCGTTGGCGTCCGCTATCATTGCGCTGGTGAGATGAACGAACGCCGTGTCACTAGTGGCTGACACGGACTCCCGAGCAGGTGGCGGTGCGTGCAAGGAAACGCTTCTTTCCGGTGTTGTTTTCGACGTTCGCTGGCAGCATCGAGGCCGCCGTTGTTGTTGTTGTTGTGGATGGTGATATCGTATCTCTCCCAGCGGCGTTCCTTAGTCCGTTTGCCGAGTGCGCATTTCTGTGTTGTGCTCCGATGGTGGATAAACGTGCCATTGCGCTTATCAACAGTGCTACAACGGCCTCTGTCCTCGGCAAAGATCCAAAACCATCCCCAGCTAGAGCCGTAACGCGGCAAAATTGCAACGCGATCTGTAGATCCACAGCCCGTCAGCATGATAAACGATTCGTTTGAGTTTTCCTGTAACGTTTGTGATGTGTGAGTTTTGCTGTATCCTGATTTGCGTTGCTAATTGTTTTCTATTCCATTTCAGCGGATGACGATTCTGACACGAGCCCACACGATCTGGAAATGGGGTCCGACGTGGAGTATAGCAATATAAACCTTAGCCTGGCAGCTCAACTATCCGGTGCCGCTCATTCCTTCACACAGATGCAGGTAATATGCGCGTTGTTATGCAAAGCGTGCCTAAACGTTCGATAAAGCTACTTCAATTATGAAAAATAAGAAACGATCTTCAGCCAGTCAGATAGATAGATGGTCGGGGCAACTTTCTATGCATCGCTACAGTTAGCAAAACCTGAGGATAAATGCTATCACTTGCACCATGTGGCTGTTTGTACGATTGCGATAAGATTCTGATTTACCTTTTCACATTGGCTGCTGTTTGTCTTTTGAATCCTTTCGCGAGTGTCACCGTTTGAAATCCAATGTCAAACAGGGGTGACGTGCGTTGATTACAGTGTACTACTACTGGAAAGTGTTTTGATCTACATCTCACTACAGTAAATAGCTGTGTACGTTAGCACTGTGGCTTATCGAAGATAGAATTGCAGTTTGCAATACGAAGTCTTTGATGAAAAATGAATTCTTTAATGGTGGTCACTATAAATCTTTGGCAGAAGATTCAGTCATTTAAAAGTCATTTAAAAAGATAAAATTATTTAATAGAGCAAGAATAGAAAACTAGTACACAAATATGTATAAAACTAGTATACGCATATGTCTTTCGTGCCTCAAATGATAATCTTGGAACATTATTTTACCCGTACTTTTATTAGGAGTTTGTAAAGTTGTCCTAGAAGCATTAACCTGTAAGGCAACAGCATATAATACCACAGTACTTAATTCGATTCCTTTTTAATGTTGTACTATTGTTTACAGGGCGACTTAGATCGGCAACGTCTTCTGGGCGATCGGCCGCGTATGGTCTATGAAAGCGTGCTTGACGATGGCTTGGAAGGCATCGAGCATCAGGAAAGGTACGTGAGCTTCCGTGTTCCGTTTCTTGCTATACACCTTGCTTAAATTATTCAGCAAATTTGCTTTAACCGGCAGTTCCGTTGCTTTGTTTGTAGAATAAGAATCGTTTTGCCAAGATTTTGTACCGTATCGTGCTGTGAAGTAGCAGCTTTTCAACCTACCTCTCGGGTACGGTTTGACACTATATGATTTAGATACTGCTTTTAACCGGTAATCCGTAATCATGATGTGTGTTGCCTTCGCTCCTTCGTATGCAATGAACTGATAAGTACCGCCGTCACCTTAAGCTTTGATTTGAACCGCGAGAGCTTTGCGCGAGCCATGACACCGTGTGCCGGGTTTTTATCTTCAAAAGCTTCTATTGCAAGCGCGCGCGCGCGCTCGCTCACCACCCCTTGAAGCTCGGAAACGTGCCAAAGCTTTCAGACTGTGTACCGCGCCAACTGTGTCTCGATTGCTCGAAGCTCTGCTGTGCGTGTGCTTTTCATTATCCTTTGATGAGCTTTCAGGATATCTTTTTAATGGGCCCAATGGTTTGGTGCCATTGCATAACTGCCTGTGAGTTAAACGATACCATAAAGGGGTCATTCGTTGTGCAAGGTCAAGCTGCTGCTGCTGTTGCTGCTGTTACTGCTACCATTACTACTATCATCCATGCTGGTGATGTGCTTTGCTGATTGCTTTCTGGAACAGTGAACGGCCTGTAGAGTGGCATCGGAATGCCACTGGCTGTTTGGTGCATTAAATTATTAAACTACGAACACACTCGCACCCAACCCACATAATGCTCACAAACAGCAATCCATACCGTGCACTTCGGCTGTGTAGTTTTGATTTGTGGACACAACGGTTTTGCCGGACGACCTCCCCCCCCCCACTTCCGTGACCGGCCAATAAAACAAAAAACGGTTCAATCGATTTTCATTGATCGCTTGCTGCTGGAGTAGTCCTATCACTGCAGAAGGGTCGTATCGTCATTGCATGTGTGTGTGTGTGAGTAGCGTGCTCCATAATTGAATTTTTTTCCCGATATGTCTCTGGCCTGCATGATGCAGTCCGTTTGGGCGTGAAAGTTCGTGCCCGACCAACGCGGCACAACATCTTCAGTAGTTTACGAGACGAAGTCGATCGAAAGCAGAATAAAGCTAATTTGCCCTAACCTTTTGACGCCGATTCTCCTGACTCCTGTCACTGACGCAATCCGTTCGTATGGGAGTAACAAGAACTTCCTGCCTGTCTGTTGGGATTAGGTGTGAGTCAGCGAATAGGGTAACTCTTTCTAGTGATAGAACCATTCATTCCGCACAGTATTATCCTTCCCCAAAAATAGCCTTCAACGTGGTCGAGACAATAACTCAGTTTTTTTGTGGTTGTTGGATTGGAAGTTATGGAGTGTCGAATACTGCCAAGATATTTTTAGAACACATTCAAAGCTTGTACGATTAATGTGAGGTGTTTTCTTTTGTTGCGTTAAAAGTAAGTAACCTCCGCATAGTGTAAGGGCTGGGCAACTCCTTCGTCGTGTTGAAATCGATGTGGCCTGCTTCCTTTGCGTCATCGTCCGGCAAGCACTCGCTTGTTGCTGTTAATTATCATTACTCACGTCATTGGTTGGTTCGTCAAGGATAGGCGTACTTTGCTGGTAACGACTATTTATGGAGCTGGATTGTTGTCTAGCGCTCCGTTCCACACATATCATCCTTTGTGTTCAATAGTACACGGCTCGTGTACCAGTAAGTGGTTAACCCAGTTAACCACGCAACCCTTCACGGTAGAAGCGCATCTCTTTAAATGCGCATCAAATTTTCGGCTTTGCCAAATATAACTACGCAGAATACGGGAAAAGATTTACAAGATCAGCAAATTTGCACCTAGCTACTTGGCAGCAGATAAAGCGAAATACCCCAGCGGCAAACAGCAACCTCCACCTTCATGTGATACGTGATACGAAGATAAAAACGGCACCTTTAGTTTCATGATTAAGCATACGGAAAAACATGTACCGTTTTTTTAAAAACAACCAAAGACGCAGCATCTTACGCTTTTATGACCCTCTGCTGCCCGAAACGCCATATCATATCATCATCGCTCGCATCCATCTGCAATACGACGGTTATCATTCTGCAGCAGTAGTATTCAGATTGTAACGCCCCATAACCATAAAGCCTGCGTCATTCGGTATGGTCACTTGCTAAACTTTAGTTTCATAAAGTGTGTGTGTGTGTTTTTGTTGTTGATTTTGTTCTTTCGTAAATTCGATAACCCACCACTGCACAGCGTCTGTTTGACGAAGATCTTAACAAGCGACCCCGAGATAACCAGTGTCGCGTTAAATTTTGTAGCGCAAATTCTGATGTCCCTTTGATTCGGTTTGCTGCTGCGGACCACCCTTGTACCGCTCGTAGTCGCTAGAATATCTATATGTACCTGGGCAAACCTTGGACCACCGCCGAAAATCGGTTTCGTCCCGTCCTGTCCCTTCGATGGTGACACAAAGCTGTTGTGTGGGGTGCCTAAACACTAATTACTAAACTATGTTTTCTTCTTCATTTCTTCTAATCCACCCACCCACCCCCCCCAAAAACCAACATCTTCAATGTGTTTAGTTCACCTTTGTTGGTGGATTGCGAGTGAGTATTTGCAAAATTTTTCCTCCAACTTTTTTCATTCGCCCTTCCTTCCTACTAGAGCAGTATAGTGTATTAGAGCAACGGTTGGCTCGCTGATCGAGCAAAAGAATAACTTCCGTTTCCGTTTGGCCACCTTCGTTTCTTTTATTAACAGTAGCTAGTTAGTGGTATGGAATTGTGTTTCGTTTGTTTTTTTTTTGGCTCTGTTTTTGAGTAAATGATTAGAAGTATAGAACTTTGAGAAGGCAGTTACGATTGTTGTTTTTTTTTTAAAGACTCTTTTTACGTTTCATTTCCCGGCGGATCATTTTCGAGAAGCATGTGTGCCTGTTGTGACTCATTGCAAACATCGCAAAAACCGCGATCGTCGTGCCGCTCCTCTTTGCCAATTATGTCCCCGACTGCGCTCTATCTTTAGGCCTATTGCTAATGCTCTGTTGTTTTTACTTACATCATTTTTCCAGTTTGCTTCCTTGTTTGTTTTGTTGTTCTGGTTGAATTTTTCTGCATTTACATGTTTTTCCTTACTAATTCTGTGTTCCTTGTTGGTACTTATTTATTATGTTTTTTTCCCTTCTGCCGCGTTCAAATATCGCATCTCGCAACTATATTTGCTTTTCAAAATTGGCTTTCACAGTTTTGCACATACTATACACAATCGCTTCCACTGATTTTATTTTGAAAAAGAAAAGAATCATTTTAAATGGGGATGAAATTCGTGTATGATGTTTAGAAGGAGACAAAACAAATCCAAAAGGACGATTACAGCCGGGTATGCCTCCCTCTGGTGGAGCTTTCTGACGTCATCGTTTTATGGTTTTTAGGCAGGAGAAAATACATGTCCTGAAGATGAATAAAAAATGCGCCCCGGCCCTTGCAATGATGAGAAACAATAGTAGCGGTTCGTTCACACGTGAGAAGCCGATCTCTCGGCATCGGAGAGAACCTTCTTCGTTATTTACTCTCTGTTGGCGTTTGTATGCTGGCAGCTCCTTGTTTATCATACACGAGAGAGAGAGACCGAGAGAGCGAGAGATCGATAGGAGAGCGTGAAAACGCATCCACAATACACGAAATCATATGTCGAGTTTTGAGGGTGAATGGGGGTGGGGGGGTTGGAATAAACCTCCCCCTCTTCGGTTGGGTCACGCGCTTCGTTCACCAGGAGAGCACCAACTTGTAACGCACTACGCTGGTGTGGTGTAACAACGATCACACTGGGCATAACGGTGGCGGTGTGCTGTCAGTCAGCGAACGACACTCGACTTTTCAACAGTTGCACCAGCATTTTTCCCCGGGTGTGCTGGGTGGCTGTCTGTAGTGGCCGAGCTTTTCGTTGTTGCGTTCGAAATATTTGGCACCCGGTGGTTTGGTCGCGTTCGTTTCCATTTTTCCGGCGGATTACACTGTGCACTGTTTTTGTGATTTTTGTTGGTGAATCGCAATTTGAGGTGATTGTGGTGTTGTGTGTGTGTGTGTTGGCTTCTTATTGCACAGCAAACAGACAACAGAGAGTGCGTCCGTGAAACAAGACGGTGGTGCGTGTTGAACAAGATTCATCGATTTTCACCATCATCATCGCGTTCGTCGTCCTTGCTGCTGCTGCTGCTGCTGGTAGTCGTCCTGTTTTCTGCCTCCCGCCGAACCCCCGGTGTTTGCGTGTTGAAACCCCGTGCCGGATTTTCCCGCTGATTGGGAGGAAAATTCTATTTTTAAACAGTGATATATTTCGCCTTCCTTCGAAGACGGTGCCGAACGCGCGAGCAATAGAAGAGCTGCTGGCAGTCGTAGTTTCGAGTTCGAGCTCATTTCGCTCTCGGTTTCTCGCAAGCGTGTCTTTACCAGAGTGAGCAAAGCGAGAGAGAGAGAGAGAGAGAGAGCGTCTGTGTGTGGAAAACGAAATCACTTTTCCCTCCACCAAACGACGCTTTTCCGGCATCCGGAACGATATACACTGCGAGCACGAAACCGCAAACGCGGCAGACAACAGACGGCCTCCAATAAGCCCAGCACACTACGCCAACGGAAGCCAACCGGGTGATCGGTGTTTTTGAGGTGTATTTTGAGTTGAAAATCGAAAGTGAAACACCGCGAAACTCTCACCAATTCAGTAGCCGATCAGTTTTATTTCTTTCGGAACCCACCAACAGTAAACGGCACCATCATCGTTCTGTGGATGTGGTGAACCGAGCTTTTTCTGCTTGGTCATATCTTGAACAACCGTTGCGGTGTTCTCTATTGTTCCACCGTGAATCATTCTGTTTTGGTGGAAGAGTGCAAAAAAGTGTGTGTGTGTGTGTGAATGTGTGCAGAAAAAGAGCTCTTCGTTGTTGTGGTGGTGTTGATATAAAAAGCCAAGCCAGCTCTTAAAAAGGCTCACCCAGGCTTATATTTGCCCAACTCATCATCATCGTACGAACGCAGCTGCGCCTTCCACCCCATTGTAAATATGGCCCAAATGGTGACAATGGAATCGATCGATCTGAGCGATGCGACCATCAGCATACCGCCCGAAATCCAGGTGGACCAAATACACATCGAAACGCCCGAGGAAAGGTGAGAACCATAACCGACGATAGCCGGTAGCCGGGGGCTCCCTCCAGGAGTTCGTTCCAGTGCTGTTGTGGAATCATCATAAAGGGAGGGGGGGGGGATGGGAGAAACCGCAAGCAGACACAATTTGCTTCTTGCATCTAAATATAACCCGTGCATCAGTGCCAATCTATCTCTCCGTGGAGCGTTGGAAATGAATCGAATCGAGTGCCCAGTGTTTCTGGTGCAACTCTCTGGCCATAAGCCAAGTGTCTGCCAGAATCAAATATCGGGTCGATCGATCGAGTGATGGCGTACTGGTGGTGAATGTTTGCTGCTAAGACGCAAATGCAATTGCTGCGATGATAAGAACATAAATTGCTACCAGTGGCGATTAGAGACGGGCGCCACCGGCTCATTGTGTCCGATTCGGAGTCGCGATTGTTAAGATTTCTTGCGCTTCGTTACGCCGCCAAGACGCAAAATCGTCCGTTCGTGTCCTTGTGGCAGACGACGACGGCGACGACAACGCCAGTATCATTATTTGCGCTGATATTCATGAATCATGTTTGGCACTTCACTCCATTTTGTAAGGACGAAGCACTGTTGTGGGGTGGACACAAGGCACAAGAGGTAAGGAGGCAACTAACGCAACAAACATCCATTAGGGATATTGAATATCATCTGCGAATGGTTGTTGTGTCACCAGCAAAAAAAAAAAACCCGGGCTCTAACACATTAATAATACATTGCATTTGTGCACCCACTTGCTCTGGCCTGGGAAGCCAGCGAAAGGAAAACATTTTTTTTCCCCCCGTGTGGCGTTACTTTGGGAAATGAAAGTCCGGGGTGGTTTTTTGGAACATAAAAAAGGGGTAAACATGTGGAACGATTGCCGTTCGAAAGAATACGTGATGTAAAATGGATTCATGAATAAATTTTACATTCCACTTCGCTAACAGTCATATTGGAATTGTGGATGGTTTGGGCGAACCTTGAAGAAGGTGCTCGGATACGGGTACCCGGGAACCCGGGAACACTTGCCATACTACAGGTGTGATGAATTGTGAGCATGCAAGTGACGGAACGAATGAGCTCCCGAAATTAGTTTTCGCGCAGTATTTTCTACTTAAATACCCTCTTTAATTGGGTTCCGAGTTTCAAGCCCACTGCCGTGTGAGGCTAGCTTTAACACCCCCAGCACAAACAATTGCGAATGGTGTCGACGAATAGCGCGCTTGAACCTTGTGTGTGCGATCTTGGCTTAGCAATGCTGTCATATAGTGTGATAACCCCGCTTTCCTAATTAGGCAGCTGATGTTAAATGGCTTTAGCAGCAGCAGCACCACCGCCACCCGATCGAGCCGGGGTGGAAAAGACGCGCTCTTGGATGCGGTGGAGCTCAGGCCACGAGCTCTCGAAAGTGTGTCCAAATGTAACATTTTAGTCTAAACATGGTAATGATCGAGTAGGAACATATTATCCCCATGCCGCTTTGCCGCACAGCTGCATGCTCCGTGCTGCCGCTGTGTTCAAGATCGTCTGCAAAACCTGTTGAAAACAACCAGTATTGGCGTGTGTGTGTGCGTGTTTGTATATGGACAACAGCCAAACACAACCCAGGGCAACTTGTTTTCGCATTAGGGAGAAAAAAACCCCTGTACTTTATACTACAGTTAAATTATAAATAATTTCATCATTCTTTCCTTCATCGCAAAACATCGAGAGTTTGGAGCTTGTGATGAATATGACGAGGGGCTTCAACGAAAACTTCCAAAAATGGTGCACAAATATTGCAAACATTTATGTGTGTGTGTGTGTGTGTGTGTGCCACAAACAACAACCCCCTAAACCAACCCTCCACCAGAGTCATTAGTTGCGACGCCACCTTTCACGTCAAACGCAGTCTGACGTCTGCTTCAGTGTCGGTGTGGAGCAGCACGTTGGGCATCATGCAAGTATCAATGGTACGGTTTCGGTTGAAGGCTTCGACCGTCACAAGCACACTGTTGTGCACCGGAAACGTGATAGGTATGGGCAGGTGTTGGGTTAAATCTCACCCTGAACCAACTTCGCCAGCGCCTTTACTTCCTTTACGTTTACGTAGGGTGGTCGACGAAGGGGATGGAAGTCCTCAAAAGTCCAAGTTCGGTTTCGGTGGGATTTAAAATTTAAAGCCAAAAAGACATCATTATTGCGATCGCTTGTTGTAGCTGGGATCTGAATGATCTTATAACCACTTCAAGGTTTCGGCATGCTATTTGAGGCCTTCCTCCAGCCGTAACTGAAGAGAGCAGTCTTGCGTACGAGGAGGCGGTCCGGATGAGATTTGATCCTCGGTCCTGCTATGTCCTGCGCTCACATCGCTTTGGCTATCTAACCGCCCCTATCTATAAAGGATCTGGAGAGGTCTTCTTGACCAGCCATTTCTGGTTTTCCTCGATTGAAAATTTCCCCGCAACTTGATAGTCCGCCTTGCGTACGGGGAAGCGGTCTGGATGAGAATGGATCCGCGGTCCTGCTGTGTGAAGACCGGTGCTGTCACCGCATCGGCCACCTTACCGGCCTTATAAAGAATTCGTCTTATGTGGCTTTACTATCTGGAGAGGTCTTGTCTTATCTTGACCCGCCATTTTGGACTGGCCTCGAATTGAGATTTAACCCGGAACTGGATAGTCAGCCCTGCGTACGGGGAGGAAATCTGGATGGGATTTGATCTTCGGCCCTGCCATGTGATGATCGGCCTCGGCCACAAGGCCACTCCTTCGCTGAACTGCGCCTTGATAACATACTCGATTTGAGTTCAAAACTCGAGAGGATCTTAACTTCCTATCTTTTGGGCGAAATGCATACAAAATCTAATACAATCAGTTGTCAGGCTATATTTGCTCTTTCATTCAGACTTCAATACTTTTAGCAACATACTTTCCAAACAACCATATCGAACAATGGACCAGTATCATCGTTAAAACAAGCAAACAATCTATTTACAAAAAGAAATCGTAATTCTAAAGTGGATCAATCAAACAGTATGATCCACTGCGCAATTACGGCATTGCAAACTGTTGGCCTATTCCTGTCGCAAGATTTCCTTATCTGTTGTGACCACTCTTAACGCTAATCGATTCGATGGCTATCGATGGCTGGGCTAACCGCCGGCCAGAAAGAAAGAGTGCACAAGGCTAACGTGGATTGGATGGAACGTAAAACGTCCATCCGTCGTGTGTACGTGAGCTACATAAATCAGCATAAATGCACAGCTCGGACAGGAGGCGGCAAGTTGGTTGGGCCTGACCTGGCCCACCACACACAGTGCCAAGAAAAAAAGCGTCCTTCAATCATGCCACACGGAGCTTTTAATCGGTCGATGAAGGACGACTGGGGCTGAAGTTGGCTGTGTGTACCTTCTCCCTTTGGAGTGCAGCTGTTGCTTGCACCAGCTCTCCTGCATGTGCCTTTTGTGCAACTGCTCCGGAAACCGTGCCGTGCGTCTCCAAAGGGGGGATAATTCATCATTGCGTCTAGAGGAGGTGCGTCCATACGCACCGCTACGATTAATTGTCTTCCTGCAGCGTATCGATTTTGCTGCTTCTGTTTCTGCCATTTCTTAAGCATCTTGACGAGATTCTATGCCAAGGTCAGGCTTAAGGGAATGGCACTGAAACATCGTCGTTCCATCTTTTTGTAACCTGTGTGTGTGTCTGTGTTGTTGTTTTGTACTTTTTACGTTCCACTACAGCACTTCAGTTTGGCACGGCTCATTCTGTTCTACTCTCCCCCCATTGAAATCGATTCATTATGCAGGTGATTAGTGCATGTGCCTCGTATTTGCCATTCCTTCCATATCAATTGGTTTCGTTGTTCGATAGGCCACGACTGCTCCTTGCATCGTTATACATCTCGTTACTCATCTCGTTTGCTTTCTATTGACTTTGTTTTTCCGTTGGGTGTGTCGTGTTTTCTGTTCATTTGTTTTGCTTTTAACGTTTCTATTACTGTAACATTTCAGAGGCCGTTTAGTAGGGTGTGTGTTTATAGCGAAAAGTGAAGGCGACGTCCAAATGTTCCTTCAACAACGACATCGATCGGCCCCAAAGCGAATCGATGCGATCGTTCCCAACAATCCCCATAATGTTTGCGCCATACGCACTACTGAGACGATTTCCTCTTCTCTTCTAGTACTACGATCGCAGAGAACTATTGTCCGGAGATGATCGGCCATGTGCTGGCGACGCACGTCGGCAAACGGACCCGTATACTAGACGGTTCCTTTACGTACGTCGAGCTGATGAAGCACTACCACTCGTCGCTCGACGAGAGCGAATGGCAAAAGGAGAACCTGTTAGTACTGACACACTACCTAGTACCTCAATACGCAACCGCCTTGTTCTCTTATCCTTTTTTTTGTTTGTATTAGCTTCGGCCTTTGATTTTTAACCTTTGCTTTTACAAGAAATGCGTTTTTTTTTTCGGTTTTCGCTTTTCGATTTGTGGTTAGCACTATCTGCTGCTTTAAAGTCTTCTTTCTATTTGCATCTTTTAAAGATACATTCTTTTTACTAAGATCTTTGGTTTTAAAACTTCTTTTCAAATTAATTCGTTTGCACGCACACTAGCTCCACCTTAGACTGAATTGGGTAGATTTGTTCACACTAGTAGTCACCGGTGACGAAGCGAAATGCTGGCCTGACTCATGTACAGAATTATCCATTCATTAGTAAGTTTATGGTAATTGACTAACGGACAATATGTGGTTGGCAGCTGCAGACGTTACTCATCGTCCGGCCAATCCATCTCTCCGAGCGAGACAGGCAAATTATTCAAAAAGCAAAAACAAACCTTACTAGTTATTCAAACAACTACTTTAAAAAATTGAATTTGCTGGGTTTTTTTTGCTACACAAACAGAGCGGAAAGAACCGTGCTCGATGAGGCCACACCACTACACAACAAGCTCCAAACCCGATTAGAAATCCTAAGGTCCGATGTATTCGGAATTTAGTCCCAAGTCCTAAATAAATAGACAGCCCAAAGGGTTTACAACGATACACGACGGGTGTGGGGGGCCAAATTTTACTGTTTTTGTTTGAATTTTCAATGTGATTCTCTAGTATGCAAACATCCATCCAACCAGCTACGAGAGAATCCTAGTAAAGCAACATATAACACGTGGAAACTAGTTTTCACACAGCCGTTCGCCTCCGAGCCCACCGTTCGGTTCAAGGTTCGGACGGAAGTGGCCCGGGTGGATAGATTGAAACCCCACATCCGGTCAGCTAGCTCTAGCGTGTATTTACCACCGGTGCCGGTACCGACCGGATGCTTTTTCCCGGGGGTTAAATGATGGCCCCAGCACCGAAACGACCTTTGACCGTTCGCCGCGTCGGCCGCTTTGGGTGGCTAAGCAGTGGTGGAGTAGTAAGCAAGTTTTGCAATCGATTGCTAGCAATTTCATGGCCACAGTTAGCCGTTTGGGGCTGCTGTTGCCGATTGAAGCGATCCTTCCTCCTCGCTCCGGTGGCATCAACGGTCCATCCGTAAAGAACTCTGGCACGGGCTTTGTTAGGTGTAAGAGTTATGCAATGAAAATTGAGAACACGGTGGCAGGAGAGCGAAACGAAGGAGATAAGTAACACAAGGGCCACCCAGCCCTTTGTCCTCTCACATTCGGTAACCTTCACCTTTATTTTTGCGTATCAACAGTACAACAGCCACAGCCCGGGTTCTGGGTCCGGTGGTCACGTTTCTCCTAATTATTTCATCCCACGTCCGTGCGCGCCACCACTTCACGGGGCCAAGCGAGCGAGCGAGATTGTGTGACATACTGCCCGACTGTTTACCCCGCTCCGGGATGCTTAGTCAATCCAAAGTGCCACCGGGGTGCAATCTTTTTTTTTTAAAACGCGTATTAAAAAATAGTTTTGCAAACAGGTGAGCTGCTGCTCGGATGGCATTCGGAGAGGACAAGTGAGTGGGATGCTTCGAGGAGGGAAAGCAGGAAAGCTCTCATGCTTATGATGGAGAACGTTTCATACCAATGCTCCGGAAGCCTTTAACGCTCGGCGAATGGAGGTGATTAAATTACCGTATGCCACCACGGGTTTGGAGTTTCTGATTTTGCCGGAGGATTTTCTAGACTTCTGCTTCGTGTTTTTTTTTTTTTAAAGCATCCAACTCACCCACTTCAACCAACAACAACCCCACCGGGCGAGCGGGCGAGCTCCTCTGGCTCGGTCCTGGGTGTTGATGATGAGAATTGCACAGTTTTGCAAAATAGGTCACCGTAATTGATTAAATTACGGTGGCGCGCGCTGAGCCTGAAACGGCAGCTGGCTGGCTGGCCTGTTTGATGAAATGCACCATTTATATGCGCGCCGCAATAATCGTTCCTTGCGCAGGACGAGGTGCACTATTGCCAGCCGCCGCTTTCCACGCGATTAATTCTAGTCTGGCGAGTAGCTCGTTCTGGCCGTGACGTGGTTGTTTATGTAAGAGAAGTCACTGTGGCTGGTGAGCCGGATAGTACAATCTACTGTTTTATTGGCTGGCGGCTTACGCTAGCGTGTGAGGTGTGCCGGAATGGATGTGGCTCGAGGCGGGCATGTGCCGGTAGCAAATGGCGATGATAAATAAAATATGACCATTTGTAGCCACATGTGACAATTAACCGCGGCAGTTAATTGCCTTGTTTTGCAATAACTTAAAATGGTGAAAAGTTTTCCATTCCGAACACAGCTGAATACGTATTAAATGATCTTCCATTGGAGCTATTAAGCAGTGTTATTAACTTTTCTCTTTTCTCTCTCGTCCTCTATCACACATTGTATACTCTGCTCTGCCAGATACGAGCGGCTGCTGAGACGCGCCAAAACGGAAGACCTGTCGGAAGTGTCGGGCATCGGATGTCTTTATCAGAGCGGCGTGGACCGGCTTGGCCGGCCCGTGGTAGTGTTCTGCGGCAAATGGTTCCCCGCTCACAACATTGACCTCGAGAAGGTTGGTATACATTCATACGAAAGTGCATCATTGGAGTGTGGGGTTGCTAAATTGAGTTGGATTTCTTTCCCATCATCGCAGGCCCTGCTCTACCTGATATACTTGCTCGATCCGATCGTTAAGGGCGACTACGTGATCGCCTATTTCCACACGCTGACGAGCTCGAACAACTACCCATCTCTGCAGTGGCTGAAGGACGTCTACAGTATACTGCCCTACAAGTAAGTTGAAGGCCAGCAACCGGTTAGCTGGCGCAAAAAAAAACGGATTTCCTGTCTCGATGCGTTTACTTGCTTTTTATATGGGGCATGTCGACCTAATTACTCTACTGTCGCGACATTTTCCAGGTACAAGAAGAATTTGAAAGCCTTTTACATTGTGCATCCCACGTTCTGGACGAAGATGATGACCTGGTGGTTTACCACGTTCATGGCACCGGCAATCAAGACGAAGGTGCACTCGCTCCCGGGCGTGGAGCATCTGTACTCGGCGATCGCCAAGGATCAGCTCGAAATCCCGGCCTACATCACCGAGTACGATATGGCGGTAGGTGGCGCAATTCAGATCGAATCATTCCAACAATACTTCCCCATTTACTAATTTTTCATTTTTTTCCCCCCAAATGTTTCAGACCAACGGCATACACTACTTCCAACCGATCACAAACACATCGTCGCCCGCATCCTAAGCATCACCACCACCACCACCACCCGATTTCGTGTGCACCTTCCGATCCTCCGGGCTGTTGATATTATAGCGATCATCCCCATTTTCTGGCAAGCACCTTCCCCGAAGTGATCCTTCCCGCGAACCACCACCACAAACTCCGAGCGCATTTAATCGACGGTACCACCGTTTCCCACCCGAACATGTTCGCCGAACAACTTCCTCACGATCGCGATCATACAATGGATGGGTAGCGAAAAAGACGCGAAGAGGAAGGTAACCACACCCACTGTTCTATACCGTTCTATCGATGAATGATCACTAGTACTGCTACTACTACTACTACTGCTACTACTATGAGATAAGCGGAACTGACAACAGAAAATCTTTGCTTCCCGTTTTCACCATTTGTTAGGTGTTGTGAGTGAGTTTGTGCGGAACAAAGGTGTGTTTTACTGTAAGCGACTAGCAGTGCGTTGCTGGAAGGGTTGGTCAATCAAAAACTAAAGTCCCCCTTTCTTCTGGTCTATCAATCCTGTTTCGATCCTAGACCGGGGAGAGTGCTGTAGTGTTGGAACCAAAAAAACAGAGCGGTGGTTTTGGTGCGGATTCGAAATGGGAAGTGGGAGTCGTACACGTATTTATCACTAGCAGGGCACGCGGTGTCCGCATACTCTCAGCTATACAATGCTAACTAGGAAGAAACTGACGCCTTTGCCGATCGTGCGCGCGCTAGCAGCGACATTAATCACAGTTCTCAAGCGTGAATGCGTAGCGAGAGAAACAGATAGCAAAAACAAAAAAGGAAGCCCCATATACATACACACACATATATACTATATATATACTGAGAAGCAATGTAAAATCCCATTTTTTCTCAACCACCCGTTACGAGCGGGCGAGAATCGTTGTTATTGACCTGTTGAATGTAGTGAGCCGGAGGAGGTGCAAAGCCTTCGCGCGCGAGGAGTATTATAACGAATTTATTATCCTCGAATGTACTCTTCCTTTAATCTTTACCGACTTTCGATTAGTTGCGTGTATGCTGCGCTGCTCGTGCTCATCCAAAGCCAAAATTTGTGTCACTACAAAACCAAACCAAGCACACACGGTAAACTCAAGTATAGCAATCTGAATGCAAATGGGTTAGCGTTCCAACAACATCACAACCATCAGAGCTTTTGATCGACCACGGGTTTAGCGAATCGTTCCCATGTTGTTCCATAGCTCGTGGCGTGTCTTGCCGATCACCAAAAAGTGCTGCGTTGTGTTTGATTTGCGATCCGCACTGGGTGTAAGCTTACAAACGATTGCACACCGCAGCAGCAGCAGCAGCAGCAGCAGCCAGCAATTCGTACTTAAGCAAGGACATCGTATTATACATATAGAGTGATGCATATTTTGCGTGTGTGTGTGCGTGTTGTACTGTTGAACATTGAAAATTCGGATTCGGCATCGATCGAGCTTTCGGTTAATGGAGCAGCGAGCATTCCAGCAGAAAAGTATTATAGCAAAACAGCAGAGTATATAGTATATAGAGAGCGAGAGAGAGAGAGAGAGAGAGCAAGGCAAGGTAGTAGCAATAGGAGCAAAGTTGATACATATATATATACACACGTACACGTACTGTATAATAGAAGAAGAAACAACACACACACACATACAGATTTATGAGTAATAATAAGTAGCAATTGAGTAGTTTAGCCGCCGGAGCGTCGTCATGTTAAATATCGGAGGGTTAAAGTTTGACGGGCCACTCAACACATATATACATAAAAAGCACAGCAATTTGGCGCGCACTGTGTAAGGGAGTGTTCCATCACCCGACTGCATCCCCTAACTGGCAAACCGCAATGCGTTCTTGTTAAGCGGCGAAAAAAAACCAACTGCTAAACTGCTCCCTCATCCGAAGAAGTGTATCGGCAAAGGTGTGATTAGCTTTTAACAGACCTCTAACCTAGACTCTATATTTTGCAAAGCAAGAAATATAAAGAATTGTTTTGTTTTCCTATATTTACACCCAACAAACGGAACCAACCGAACAGGCAGTGTTCCGATCGCTCGCGTTGAAAGTAGCCCTCCCCTCACAACGTTCTAACCTGCAATAAGCGCTACCGCTGGTACAAATGCCTTAACCAAGTTAATGAAGCTTTCGTTGCCGTAGTTGAGATGAGATTGATTATTTCCCTTGTTCTTCTTCCTTGGCACACTACAACCGCGAGAGAGGTCTCTAGGCCTGCCATTTTTGGCTTTCGGTGACTTGATTTTACTCGTAGTAAAGTGGTCAGCCCTACGTACGGGGAGGCGGTCTGGATGGGATTTGAACCCCGGATCACCGTTCCTTTTCAGCGTCTCCCCTGGCACACAAACCTTCTGCCACGTGGTCCTGTTGAAGGGTGTGCGTGTTGTGTGTTTCATTGCGCGTAATCGGAAAAATGTGCCAATTTGTTTTTTCTTCGTCACATCTTTCCAGCTCTGTGGTAATGAACGGCCACTACGACGCTAAGAACACCATTCCGGCAAACAATCATAATACTCTCGCCGTCGCCACACCTCTTCCCTTCAGGGCTTGTAGGCGGAGGAACCTAGGTAGTGTAGTGTTAATGCTAGTCAAAAGAACAACAAACAAACAAACAAACAAATGCAACAGCAGTAGTAAAACATGAAACGAAAAACTTTAACTCGATGCTGTTTTGGTGGGGGTAAGATTTGGTTAGCATGTAGTTGAAGACGGACGATGATATCTCAAACACGCCTATGTAAGAGCAGAACACACACACACACGCACACAAACACACTGCAAAAGTAGCAGCAAGTGCATAACATATTAATCGCAAAGTTGAACCAAGCAAACACCAAATTGATTGTTTCTGTTTTGTACTGAAGAGAAGAAGGGTGGAACAGGGGCGCGCGCTGCTGAACCAAGAGCTGTGCCGTGTCAACCCACGGTCACAAGCTATACATAGTTATGTAGTTAAGGCATGTTGTAGCTTAAATCACGAACAAAAAATTTGCGACGGATTATTTAAGCCTGTTGAGACCAACGCTCTCCTCAGCCGCTCCGTTAGGGAGATAGCAGAAGCAGCATGGCAGCCGAGAGATACACCGTAGAACATGGAGTTTGGAAGCCATTAGATAGCGGTAGAGCAAGAATGGGTTCACCCGATGCAATCACTCACCCCCCCTAATCCCCGGCCAACAAGCGGTACAGAGGTTTTTTTCTTTTTGGTTGTTGTTGTGGTTGTTGTTCTTGTTGTTGCCAGCACATGAGGTTATGCCCCGGGACAGGGTGAGCGCGCGCGGAGTGACTGACCAACACAGACCAGCAGGAGCTGATGTTCCGGGCGATGTACATACACACAACAACACCCCTCGTTTCGACCCCCCTCGCGTGAGGAGTGAGGAGTGTTTTAATTGTTTGCCGATTGCTCGTTTTTAGATTTGCCGCTGGAAACAGCCCGTAGATGTGTTATTTTAAAATGCAAACCACCCCCCGCGATTGGTGGTCCTTGCTCTGCAGCAGGATATTCCGCGGTAAAGACCCACACCGAAACAAAAAACTAAGTAAGAAAGTTAGATCAACAGAAAAGGCTCAAGCACGAATGCGTTTTAAACAACAACAAAAAATCACTGCTGCCCCAAGCAGCAGCAGCAGCAGGACGGTTGGAACGAGGATGAGGCATTGAAAGAATTTAAGATTTGAGCGAGTGTGATTCGGAGAAAATAAATATTTGGTTGATTGGAAACAAGACACGCATTGTAATTGTTTTCAGGTTGAGAAGATTCGATATGTCGGATGATGGCGCAACGCACCCTATAGCCTTCACTTCATCACTTCATCGCAACTTGAGGCCTTCTGCCCATCAACTTGGATCCTGGTATCCATGCCTTAAAACAGGCATGTCAAACATTCGGCTTATGAGTCATCGCAATCCGACCCGCAAAGGACTGCTGAATCAATCGACTACTACCTAGACAAGTCCATGATCAGATGATTAATACGTTGATTCGTGGGGAAGCAATGATAACCTGGCATCAAGATTTGGGAGTTTAATGCCGTGCAATTGACATGGTCATCATCTAAATTCCGCTAGACTGATGTGATTCTTATTCATGAAGGGCGTCCTGGTCGTATTGCTTAAACTAGAACGAATACAACTCACGGTGGGTTGGAGACATTTCCTTCTCCAAACTATGAAAGACCCCTTATCCCGGTTGAACTTGGCTGATTCGTTACTAATTTCGTCATCTAAATCGTGGTCCTGTCGATTGTGATCCTGTCTATCCTGTGTCCTGCGCGATGAGATCATCTGGTAAGTGTTTGTCTTCGTGGGTATTTCGTTGGGTTTCGAGAACCAGCGTTTTCCACCAGAACCGCCTTGTCTGCAATCGTTGATCATTGCTACACTTCATTGCAACTCTATAGCTTGTGATCCTGGATCATCCAGATTATCCAGGTTATGCTGCCTATGCCATACCAAGCCCCTCTATCATCGCACACATTCATTCATTCTTTCAGGTAGATATCTTCCCCGCCTCCCAGTAGACTTCGAATAGGAACGTTAGGCGTTCTGACGCACTCCTGAACTGCATCTAATAAGGAGCGAAATGGTTAGACCTAAGCCTTGACATCATTCAAATACGACGCTCGATTCGCTGAAATGCCATGGACCAGGGATTCAAGGACAAATCAATCTCCCAAGTTCATCTGTGTCCCACCGAGCCATGCAGAGAGACTATGGGGCACACATGTGCTCGTGAGGTAGGTAAAGCCTATCAAAAAGAGACCTATTAAAATTAAGTAAAATTTAACCTCTCAAATGCACGCCACCAACCAAAGATATTTAATTATACTGTTATTTGGCAGCAATCCTACCCGCGACTCAAAATGAGTTTGACATTACTGGCCTCCAACATACTCTACGGGCTGGGTCGTTCGGTGCCATTCTTATGACATGATCAACGTGTGCCGGTGCCTGGATTGTTTCTCATCTAATACGCATTAGTAAGGGTTCGGTGTAACCGCTTCTGGTAAAAAAATGAATCAACGTTAGGGCTCTTCCATTGCCTCCTTCCACACAAACGAGTGAGCGAGGAGGGTTACGTCGGTTTGCCACAGAGTCCATACTTTAGAGGCATTTTGAGTGCCGGAACTTTAGATGTTCTATACCGTGTCCTTCTCCAAAAGTATTGTGTATGGAGAATGGATTCCCAGTAGGATAATGATTTGGTTGACATCATACTTGGGATCAGCTCATATCATCATACAGTACAGTACAAACGAATACCTCAGTCAGCATTTGTACCTTGGGTCCTTCGGGAAACTTCTGCTACACAAGACAAACTCGCATCAACGATGTGTATGCCATCCGCGTAGGACAGGATCTCGAGCCACTAGCTGCAGGTGACTTTCAAAATGTTCATCCTCGATCTTCCATCTTCGTCATTTGTGGCCCTGTCTAGTCAAGTCTGTCTGTCTAGTCCAAGATGAAGAGAAGACAGGGAAGCCCATTTCCCTGGAATATGTTGACCGTTGGTGGTAGAAAAGGAGGTGAGCAGTCCGAGAAGACGATCTTGGTCAACTACCAATTCTACCTCAACAGTGTCACTACGAATATCTGGAGCCCCCAAGCCCCCAAGGATCGTCGGTATATGAGTTGATTCAGAAACTTCAAAGCTTTATAAAACCGATTTACTCTTACAGATGCTGCTTGCGTTAATGTACTTCGAAACCCTCAAATGCAATACCCCGTTCCCCGAAAAAAACCCCCCCGAGATAGCACAGACCAGCCATTTGCCTGGTCACATCCTCAGTAAACAGCAGTACAGTGAGCAGTAGTTGGGTCATAAGACACAAGGGGAGTAGGCTTCCTGTATGCGCCTGCTTACTGTACTTGTTGACATCTATAGGGTGCGCACTCGCTCTCCCCAGCTACCCCGCCTCTCCCCCCCTTTGGAGCCGTATCTGATTTTAATTTATCTGATAACAGAATCAATCGGCGACGGATGCTCGATATTGCCTATCACCGCACATCGTTGCTCTGAAAGGGGGGTGAGCGAAGAAGTTCAACTCGCCCCATCATAACCGTGGCCGCGGACAGTCGTTTGTGAGCAGTAACCGCGTACGGACGGATGTGAGTGCAGTACAGTTGGCTAAGAATTGCGGAAGAAAAAAGTTTGAGGAAACAAAAACACCGTGCGTCAAGTGTTCAAGAGTGTGTGTGTGTGTGTGTGTGTGTGTTCTCACTTCATGTGGTCTCACGTGTCATCTTTAAGCATCTGGCGGCAGTGCAAGCATGGGTAGAGGAAGTGAATGCGCCTTCAGTAGGCTTCCGTTAATCGTGATTCTAGCGTTGATGCTAGTGCCCGCTACCGTTCATGCGCAAGGTGAGAAAGCAATCGAGATTTTCGGTGCTACACGTGTTCTTAATGGCTTAGGCAGCTGCTCAGTGTGCTTCTTCCGGAAGGATTTACTATGAAGAGTGTACCATCGGTTAAGAAATCAACCTCCTTTAGTAGACACCCGACAAAGCAGGCCAAGCGTGCAGGGGGACGCGATAGAAACAACCTCATTTAGACACCCGACAAAGCAGGCCAAGCCTGCAAGTGATGATAGATACAATCAAAAAGTGACAGGCAACAATCATTACCCATTTGCTTGATTGCTTGTTAAAACAGGTGTCCGTCCATTAAAGCACGGTTTCGTCCGGCCGCGCAGTGTGTTGGTCCCTTTTTTTGATGGATTGCATCTATTCGCTCGGACTGTCTCCCTAAAGTGTCAGTTGTGGTGCCGGCTAGAGGGAAGCAAAAGGAAAGCCCATATCAGTGCACAAATGACACGCTTGACTCATAATTGTACGGCGAAAACACGGTGACAACCCGAATCACGTTTCATCTCGGTGCCGGGAGTGGGAGTTTTAAGGTTCCGTCCTATTTTTTGTTTTATCAAAATAATACCACCATCGAGTGCAATTAAATTAGTGTTATCAGGGTTAGTAATCGATGGCAGCGGGGTATTGTTCATCGGTGTTATCATTACTGCGCTTAGGCAGGCACCGTATTACCGCACGGTGCGAAATCTACATCCGTGTTCTATATTATCGATAGATTTCGGTGAGAGATTTGCCGTGCAATTTCTGGTGCTTATCGGACAAACCTCCGCAGCTATCTGTCTGTGTATTAGTCTAGGGTAGAGACAAGCGCGATCCTTCGTGGTATCGTCATTTTAAGGGTTTGGGTGATGAAGATCAACGTGTCTAGATCACAGTCCTTAATTTTCCCCAAGGGTGCTTAAATTAGATTCCAGCTACACTGAGCGAATTAAGTATAGACCCAGCGTGTTAGATTTTAAAAATTCAATTACATATGGACATGGACATAAGGATGGTCCGGTGATGGAGGCGATAACTGCGCCGGTCTTCACGCGGCAGGACCGGGCTTCAAATCCCAGCTCAAATTTATACCAAAAGTCTTTTCGGGCCTTTTTTTCGCTCAGTTGCAGTGACATTTGGGAGGACTGTGATGCGATATAAGCGACACATGGGAGACATTCCCTTCTTGGAGCTGTGAAAAGGCACCTTACCCAGCGTACGCTCGGTTGGATTCGGAACCCTTCATTCTGGTTCATAATTGATATGTCCAGTGACCAGAAGACATGTGGAGCAAATTTTGTCAAGCAACGAACGCTCGGTGCCTTTTAGAAGTCTCGGTCAGTTCAAATTAGCCAAAACGTCTTAACCCGATTCGGTTCAACATCGCCGAACAATGTATTTCCTCAACGGAATCTGAATGTAAATATTTGATCTTAATGGATGAAGTGATGTTCCACCCTCATGGTTTGGATTAGTGATGGGCAGGTCGACCCGAACCTACCGGAATCGTTCGAGTAGTATTGCTAGCTCCAACGAATTCGGGTCGACCCGTAGGTGCAAAGAGTTCGAGACGACCCATAGATAAGACCAAACTCGTTGAACTCACCGATCGCTCCGGACTCGCTGCACCCGCGGGTCAACCCGAACCTACCGGTCGAACTCGCGTATGCTTTGCTGCATCAAAGAGACGACCCGAACTCGATTCCTATAGGAACGAACTCGCCTCTGGGTCTACCCGTGAAAAGAGTCGTAAGAGACCCATCACTAGTGTAGCTAGTTGGCATTACTGTTGGCTAGCGCTGCGTAAAGATCCCAAACCTGATATGAGTTTGATAATTGATTCTAGTTCACGTTTTGGGGAGCCTTTCCCATTCGAAGGAAAGCAGCTAAAGTCGAAGGATAGCTCAATGTTAGCAATTGTCTCACTCCACCATGGCGAGCCTTATCCTTCCACAATGCATTTATGTAATTGCTCAGTTTTAAGAAGCTGTAACGTCGTACCGGTGAATGCTGAGAACCGATCGGGCTTTGTACTCTAGAACAAAAAACTATTTTAAATAAAATAATTTTGAGGGATTCACTCGTACATCTCTCTTCTCCTATCTTAAAAATGGTGGTGGTGCTATAATTATTTTGCTCAGTGTAATTGTACACTGGACCATCGCACCTGTGCGGTGTATCTGAGTGCGGTAACCTCCTAGTAGAAAAGAACTGTTGAACGATCTCACAGGTGCGCTCGCCTATCTGAACATCATTTGTTCTCCTCGAGCCCGCTGGTGGTCCGAAGGTCAGTTCCCATCTATGCTTTTAGCAGTTAATGTACAACAAGTCTAGCTGCCCCTTACATGATGCCATCCTCTCTGATAAGCTTCTGGCAGCACATCACCTACAGATGATGAGCGGACCAGACCAGACCAGAACTATCAGCATAGTAGCAGGGCACGAAAACATCCTTTATCACCTACCCTTCCTACCCTCTCCCCCTTTTCATCTCCGCCCCAAAATACAGAATGTTCATCACCAACGCTCTCGTTCGGCGGCCAGTTCCCTGTCGGGCCCGAAATTTCCGCCACCGTCGGTGCAGGCTACACACTAGCCCAGCACGACGTCACCAACGTAGCCTCCGTGTCCGTTAGTGCGACGGCATCCAACTTACCGGTGTACATTGAGGCTGTGCTCGACGCCGGCCGGCTGACGATTCGTACGAGCGCCCAGTTTGTCAACTACGAAAAGCAGGAGGACACGCTGTTCTTCCTACAGGAGATCCGGTTCACCTGTGCGTCGGGCTCGCTGCGCGACATGACGTTCCGGCAGTCGATCAAGGAGGAGAACAATCACGCACCACTCTTCTCGCAAGCGATCTACAACATTGCGGTGCCGCTGCCACTGCCCAGGGAATTCAACATACAACAGTTCATTGACGGGGTAAGGTTGCGCGTTGGTTGGAAAAGCAAAGGGCGTTTGCTGAAAAAAAACTTCCTCCATTACAGGGCAAGGGCATCGTGGCGCACGATTACGATATAACGAAGAACAAGGTATCATTTTCGATTGCCGAAAACGATTACTTTACCGTGCAGACAGCAAATGGGTCGTCGCGCACGCAGTTTCTGGCGAGTCTGATAACGAAACAAACGCTCACGAAGATACAGCCACCGATCACGCTGCAGATCACTGCCGTGGTAAGTAAGCTCCACAGCGATACGATCTGTGGGAAGGTCTACAGCGTCCCAATTGTGTGCCTTTTGCAGGATGAAGGAAGCCCTCCGAAATCATCACAGGCAACACTGAACATCGAAGGAGACCCAGTGATTTCGTTCGTACCGCCACCAGAGTTTGAGCAAAACCTGTACAGAACAGCGTACAAAATCGGTGCCACTTTCACTCCCGTGCGCATTTCTATGGCTCCGGGGACATACGATTCTACGGTGAGCTTCGAAACCTCCGGCGATGATGCGGACTACTTCACTGTCACACCTGCAGCGGATAGGAGCAGTGTAACTGTCAGCTTACGATCAGCCGCAACGATCGACGAGGGAAAGAAGTTGCTCACACTCACCATCGCTGCCAGTCGTTCGGGAACGGACAGCATAGGACGAACCGCGTTGGTAGTGGAACTGTCAACCGATCCGAAGGTAGTTCCCACCTTCGAAGCGTCGCTGTACACCGGTACGATCGATCGTAACAAAGTGATCAGCGTGGACAGTATCAAACTGATTCCATCAACCAGCGATAGTAGCGTGCGAGTGCAATTGACCGGCGAGGATGCTCAGTATTTCACTGCGTCGCTTGCCAGCAACCAAGTTACGGTAGCTCCAGCGAGCCAACTAACCGACGTGGTGCTGAAGGAAAAGCACTACTTCCTGGTAACCGTACAAGCGGATAAAGCCGACAGCGGGACGGGGGAAACGCTGCTGGTGCTATCGGTGGATAAAAGTGACCTGAAAGATCCTCGCTTCGAAAAGATGGTGTACGAAGGTACGATTACTGAATCGGGCACATTAAATGTCCCCGTGGTTAGAATTTCCCCCGACAGCTTCGTGTCCGGTTTGGAGTATAGCTTTTCGGGCGACATCAGCCTCCTGACCACGAACGCCGATAGCAGTGGCACCATCACCATCGCACCGAACAATGTCACGCCGGACAAGCTGCTCGACAAAAGCTACCTAATGCTTTCGATTGTTGCGAAGCTGGAAGGTGACGAAGTCGCGCACGCCGTACTCATCCTCAAGGTCCTGCGCACCCCGGTAGTGTTGCCACAGTTTACCCGGCCCCTGCTAGAGGGTGAAATGATCGAGAAAACGTTAGCGATCAGTTTACCGTACGTGGAAATCGTACCGGAATCGTTCACCGCCGACATCGCACTGAGCGTGGTCGACGAGCGGTACTTCTTCGACATTCAACCGTTTAATCCGCAGAACGTGTTCAAAGTGTTCCTCCGCGGGAACGTCACCCGCGGCATGTTGCAAGGGCTTGATCGGCTTACATTTACCGTGAAGGCCACCAATCCCAGCTCGGCGAGCGTGTATTGCTTCGTTGCGATCGACATTGTTCGCACGGCGGCGCCAACCTTCGAACGGCTCATCTACGACGGGGTGATCGATGAATCAAAGCAGCTAGCTGAGGAGATAGTGGCCAGGCTAACGGCCGATTCGACTGATGCAAGTGTCGTGTACACGCTCGAAGGAGAAGATGCCAGTTTGTTCGGGCTGGAAGCTTTGCAGCCGGACGGTGTGCGCATTAAGCTGAAGACAGAGCTGACCGAAGATGAGTTTGACCGTCGGGATCACTTCAGTTTGAATTTGAAAGCTACCAACCCACAGCTGCCGGCCAGCACGATCGTGCCGGTGATTGTGTACGTGAAGCATTCTTTGATCAAAATTCCTCGTTTCGAAAAACCACTCTACAAGTCCCGAATCGACGTAGACTTGCAGCTGGTTCCGTTCGAGCAAATCGAGCTAGAACCTGGTACGTACACGGACTCGACCACGGTTGCCGTCCGCAACAGCAACAGTGATCTGTTTGAAGTGAGGCTATCCCAGGGAGTGGTTTCGATACAGCTCCTGAAGGAACTGGATGCAGCGGCGGTGAGTGATATCAGCCGGTTCGAGTTTGTGGTGGAGTGCAGCACCCCTGGCCAAGCGTCCGGATTCACTACCGTGATCGTCGATATTGATCGTGCGCTTGCTCCTGCGTTTACCGATCTATTCTACGTTGGTGAGGTGAAAGAGGACGCCAAGCAAATAATGTTCAGCCAAACGGTAACTCTCTCACCGGAAACGATCGCGAGCAACACCGAGTACAGCCTGGAAGGGTACGACAGTACCCTGGTCCGGTACGAGAAACTGGACGATCAAAGCTTGAGCTTCTTCTTGCGCGATGAAGTGTCCAAAGATCAATTGAAGCTTCGGTCCGAAATCGGGTTCTTGATCGTCGCGACTAACCCAGCCGCTAGTCGGTCAGCTACCGTTTCCTGCTCGGTGAAAATAGTGCGCGAAGTTAAACCCACCTTCACGCGTACCTCCTTCCATGGGAAGATTGTCGAAGGCACTACCGCCGCGGACTTTGGAGATGCCGCAATCGCTTGGGAAGGTGGAAGCGTAAAGGAAACGACCTCATTCACCATCGTCGATGCAATGTCAAACAATTGGTTCGATGTTAAGCTGGCCGAGAATGGAAGCACGGTCGACATCGTCCTTAAGCCGGAAGTGAAGTGGGATCAGGTACGATCGTACGTGTACTATCAGCTCATCCTCCAAGCCGTCAATCCCGGTTCCGACGCGACACAATGTACGCTCGTGATCGATGTAGAAAATTTGCCCGCCATCACACCGACCTTCACGAAATCCATCTATCGAGGTGCGTTGCAGGAAGGTACGAAGGAGGTGATGTTTTCGGCTGCGGACACCATTACCGTACGATCGGACACGATCATGTCCACGTTTCAGTACGCCGCGGTTGAAGGTGATACCAGCCTGTTCGATGTGGCGCTGGTCGAGGATAACAAGTTCAAAGTATCGCTCAAAGACACCGTCGCACCGAGCGACATCGAGGGACGTGACCTGTTCAGCTTCATGCTGAAGATCAACAATGCGTACAGTGCGGACGATACCGCCACGATTGTGATCACGGTAAAGTTGGACGACATAGTCAATCCGACCTTTGGGAAGCTGCTGTACAGTGGCACCATCGTGCAGGGTACAGTCGAGGTAAGTTTGCCCGAGACAATCCAACTCACCGCCGGCAGCTTCACGGAAAACACGGAGATTGGTGTCGGTGGCACGGATGCTGCACTGTTCTCCATCTCCCGCGCTGGGTCTACGATCGAGTTAAAGGTTCGTGAAGGCGCCATCAACTGGGACGAGTTGGCGTCGAAGCACTACCTAAGCGTGTACGTGCAAGCGACCAATCCTGGCAGCGAAACATCGACCTCGTTCGTCGTGATAGAGATCACACAGCTGAGGCAACCTCGGTTTGCGCAATCTTCAGCCCACGGGTACATTGCTGCCGGGGAGCGCGATGTACAGTTTTTGGCAGGATCCGAACTAAGGATAGTGTCCGGCAGTACTGAGCCCGGCTATCAGTGGAATCTGGCCGGTGATGACTACCAGCTGTTCGATGGGGCGTTGGTGGACGATCTGTTTAGATTTAGTCTCCGGGAAGCAGCTTCCGAGGAGCAGCTTCAATCTAGAACCAGTTTCAAGTTCCGGGTCACAGTTAAAAATCCTACCGGAAAGGAAACTGAATCGGCCGTTGTGATAAATCGCCAGCTGTTAATGCCACAGTTTTCCAAACACATCTACACCGGCGCGTTTAGTGAAGATCTTCAGCTGTCGCTGACGGACGCGATAGAGCTAACACAGGCCAGCTTTTCAACCGGAGTCCTTGTTCGCGCGATTGAATCCAACGTTGACTTTCTATCGCTGGAGCAAAATGGGCCGAGTGTGCAGCTGAAGCTTTCCCGGCCAATTTCGACGAATGATTTTCAGGGTCTGGACGCGGTACGCCTTGTGCTGGAGGCTGCGGCTTCTGATGACGTCCGGAGCACGTGCACTGTTACGTTGATGGTTCCCGAAGGAAGTAAGTTTCAGGTTGCGCCGAGGAGAATGACGATCGCTCCTAATCTTTTGAACTCTGATTGCAGCACCTTGTACACCACTGCCACCGATTGTTGATTGCTCTAGCTGCTATAACTGCACGACGGGAGGCGTTCAGGAGGATGTGCCTGTGTTTGCGAATGGCAACTACCGGTTCCAGCTGAGGAGCGATACTACCGGTCCAATAGGTGCGGTGTCCGCTACGGTAAAGGACCCGACGGCCGTGGTAGAGCATACCATAGAGATGGCGGATGGTGAGTTGGAGAACCTTTCCACGACGCATTCGTGATGACTAACGCTCTCGTTTGAACTTCTATTTTTAGGCTACTTGCAATCGCTCCTTTCCATAACCCCAGAAGGACTCCTTACGATTGCTCGTCCGCTCATCCCGAACGTGTATCAGTTCGTGGTGCATGCAACGAACGCAGCGGCAGGAAAGAAGGCTACGGCGAACGTTTGGCTAGATGTACTGAATCAACACGAGTGTACCGAGGGTGACAAGCAACCGACAGTCGATCAAGTGTTGGTTGTGCGTCATCTGGAAGAAGAACGGCCTTACACAACCATTTTCTACACACAGCTGAGCCCGCGTTGTTCGTACGAGCTGATCAGTGAACAGCCAACCGAGGACGACCAACAGTCCTACTTCTACATTGATCAGCAAACGAACTGGCTTGCTTGCAGGAGCTTCGATCGGGAAGATCGAGATCTGTTCGGTGACATGCAAGTACCACAATTCAGCCTTCTAATGCAACTGAAATGCTCCGAGACGGATGAACAATCTCAACGATCACCAGTGAAACGATCGCTCGTTGAAACAGACACAATCAACTATGCGTCAGATATAACAATTGTGACCATCATCGTGGACGATATTAACGATAACGATCCGGTCTTTGTCGAGCCAGCAACCGCACCCGGTACAAACGCGATCCATCTCGGTTTCCCCGAACCATCCTTAGCTAGCAAACTGATGCTGTCCGGGCTGCTTACCGTCAGGGCGACTGATGCGGACGAAGGATTAAACGCAGCGATAAGATATAGCTTGTCGGAAAATGAACATTTTATGCTGGATCCCGTAACTGGATCGATTGAACCAACGAAAAGCGCTTTGCGAGACTCGGATCTGATCGATCTCACGGTGATTGCTACGGATCGTGAAGGAGCCTTGGATGGACGCGGTACCGCCCTTGACCTAGTGGTACATCGCTTGCATGAAAATCATGTCGCGTTCCTTACTGTAACTACGGTTAACGAAGCTAGCGTACAGATTATAATCGACCAAATCAATCTTCAGAGTGATTTCCACCTGAAGGTGCTTCGTCAAGCCTATATTCCCGAGGCTGACACTACAGCACCTGTTCGCGTGACGCGTAATGCGGTGGCAAGAGAGATAGAGGATTCTACGAGCAATATGCGGCTGATAGTGTACGCTCTGAACGACGACAATCAACTCTTGAACACGGACGACATCCGAAAGTGAGTATTCGAAAAGAGAGGGATTCATTCGGCTATTTGTTGCTTTAACTAACTTTATATTACTTTATTTCCAGCGCTATAAGGAACGTGTTCCCAGGCATTGGAACGTCCGCAATAGCGTCATTCAACGATGCCGTGTGCTACGGCAACAGCACGAACCCCTCCTGCCCTTCCACGCCTAGCTGTCCCGAAGAGCTCACCGGTCGCTCCAGCAATGGTGGCCTAATAGCTTCGACCTCGGTACTGGGAGGGCTCCTTCTCATCACTCTCGCCCTTACGATGGTGCTGTACTTGCGGTACGTGAGACCACTGTCGAAGGGTGCCGACAGCACCCCGTCCGACGTAGAACAGCTTGAAAACGACTTCGATTCTACACCACCACCAACTCCACCAACGCTGGGTGGCAAGAAGGAACAACCGATTGCCGATCCGGAGGTGATGGAAGATCGGAAAATATCGATCAACATTGCCGGTATCACTATGCAAGGTAAAGGTGCAAAAGGGGTAGCTTATAGAGATACAAAAGATAATCATATGAATTACAAAACATCTCCACAGAGTCTGAAGATACCAACACGGACAGCAACCGGCTAGCACGGTCGCTAGCCGAGCGGTTGGACGAGGAAGATGAGTATGGTGCAGCCGTTTTCGGAACAACGAGTCAGGACACGTTCAGCGAACCGAAAAACGTGAAATTCAACGAAGTGGTCGAACGGATAGAGGTGCAAGAGCATCACAGCGATGAGGAAGATGGTGGCTCCGTGTACGAGGAACGATTGTAGCGAAGCTACCACGGTCGTATTATTTAAAACTAAGGTTTAATGTGGCAGAACGATCTGTAATTCTGCTTAACATAATGTACAAAATAAAAGATAATGTTTAAAATCCATAAAGATTGATATTGGTTCTGTGTTAAGGCTTGCGCTCGAAGAAATTTGAAACTTGGTTAAGGATTTGGAGGTGTGATGTACTACACCAATTCCGTTGTGGAAAGATCAGCAGTAAGGGAATTGGACCAAACGCTCGCCAGATATGTCACAGCTGCATGCAAAGTTAAGCTGCTGCGTTGCAAATTACTCCTAACAGGATCCAACGTTCCACTGTATGATGATTGCAACTTTCCACAACGGGGTTGCAACGTTCCACTAGCCAGTTGAAGCATTCCACCGAGTGATTGAAGTTTTATGACACGATTTGAAACCCTGATCAAAAAGGCTACGGTAGACCCTTTACATCTAGAAAGCGGAGTTGGAGTTGTGGTCTTCGGAGTTGGAGGAGGATAACGGACAAGAAGTCGTAGGGTACCGATCAGACTCACACTGACATCAAAACTGGAACTGGAAAACACTGACATCAAAACATCAATGAGAAATACACTCTTGTCACACTTCTCGGCGGTACTAGGGGACTTCATTGCAGCTGGAGGTGAATGTGAAGACTAGCTGTCTGTAATCACAAACCAGTTTAGCATCCAGGGTTCATATAGCTTTGCCAAATAGCCAAACGCAGAGACAACGATCTCGATGTTAAAGAGTTCAAAGCAACTTCAACGAATTCTTTTTCCTTCACCTATTTTATAATAAAAGGGAAAATACATAGTATTATCCACAAGGTAGACGGCGATCGAATAGTCAATCTCCAGGGCTCGATTCGGTACACCTCAAATTGCCTCTATACAGATAACAGGAGTTTATCCTAAGCATATCCCAGTAGATCTAACCGGTCCAGCGAGCCGGTAAAAGAGATGTCTAACAGTTCAAAGTAACTTCAACTCTTTGTTCTTCACTTGCTAGGAGGCCGCCAAGCGGCTGGCGCGACAGCAGCGAAAATCTTCATACGGCAGAACCGAGGTTCAAATCCCATCTGGGCCGTTCCCCCATTGTGAGGACTTTACTATCCAACTATGCGGTATCAAATAAGTCTAGCAAGTCGAAAATGGTAGGCATGACCCAAGAGGTCGTTAGGCCAAAGAGAAGAAGATTAAGTAATAAAAGAGGAAATAGATTAAATTTTCAACAAGGTAGACAGCGACCGAAGAGTCAAACCCCCATAGGGATTACATCTCTATACAATCAACAGGAGTTTATCCTAAGCATCAAAAGTCAGTACCGAAAACAACATTGATGTAGAGTACGCGCAAGAGTGCTGGCTGCCAACAGGTCATACTACAGCTTGAGGAAACTTCTCCACTCTAAATACCTGTCGCGACGGACGAAGCTGGGACTGTACAGAACATTTATAGCCCCAGTACTCACACAAGCCTCTTAGACATTGATTCTGTCCAATGGTCGCTACAATGATGAGCTCTACGAGCTGAACGATGATCTTACCATCGTGCAGCGCATTAGACTCGCCAGGCTCCGGTGGGCTGGTCACGTTATGAGAATGACACCGGACGACCCAGCCCGTAAAGTCCTTTTAGGCCGTCCACACGGACAGAGGAGGCGTGGTAGGCCCAAATTGAGATGGAGTTATGGCGTTGATGCGTCCACCGGCCGGCTGGGATAACGGATTGGCAGACGAAGGACCGTGAGAGGTATCGAGGATTGTTGCAGCAGGCCAAAATCGCGAAGCGCCGGATTTAGTAAGTAAGTAATCATATCATAGTAGATTGCGGGTTATATCCTCAAACAGAAAGTCGTCATCTATATATTAAGCCTTTTGCTTTCACACACGGCCCATACACAAACACACACCCCCGCTGGCACATGTTAAATTTCAATCATTTATTCCATACTATATGTATATATTCTACCTGTCTAATCTCTTTGCCTTATACGACTGGTAAGTAAAATTTAACACAACGACGACGACTCTACCATTTAGCCATTTTTGTTTGTTTTTTTCTTCCATTTTTCTTGTTTGTTTGCTTGTGTATGCTCAAGTATGCGTTTTGCGTTTTGCTTTTTTTTCGTGCCAGCTGTCTCTACTGCGTGAGAGGCTAGTTGCAAGGAATGTTGCAGAATAATTTTGATATTTGGTGTATTTGTATTTGTTTGTTTGCTTTATCTAAACGTTCTTATATAGTACTCCTGCAAACTGTTTTTTTTTCCTTCTTTTTTCTCTTATGCATTTTTGTTTACTATATAGTTTGCATTGCTTCATGGCTGCGAAACCCCTGCCAGCGACGAAACCAAACATGAACACAATGTACGAAACACGGTTTACCTTGTTCAATCTGTTGCTTTTTTGTCTACTTTTCGCATCTGCTGCATTCAAAAGGCTTTCATGAGGCGTGACATACGAGTGGGGGGGGGTCCATTCGCCCAGTCACACTGGGACGGACAATTTACTGGAAACTGCTGCCAGTTGCAAGCCACCATCAGAGCCACTCTCACATAGAACTAATGTTTCAAAACGGATCTCATATCGTACCACTAAGCTAAAGAACTAAAACTATCGTTTAAGCCTAATTTATTGACTGGTTTCTTTGTTCTCTTACTTACGCAAGAGACGCGCGGCATATCCATCGAACCAGATGAGCCAGCAAACAAAAAAAAAATGGTAATAGGAAGATAATAAATAAATTCAAATATTAATCAAGCATTTATAGAGGAATTGTATGCTACCAATACTACGGCGTCAAGTGGACACTACCCCTTCTGATTGATTTCTTCCCTCCGCCGAAGCCTACACACAGTCGTCGTGCTGTCGTGCTTTAAGGTAAGTGTTTTGCATCCTCCATCGTCCCATATCACTGTTTCTCGGTCACTGCGGAGACCGTTTTAATCGTTTTTTCCACAACATTCTACTACTTTAGCTTATATAGGTGGGAGCAAACGAAAGCATCAAACGCCGAGCAGAACGCGTGCTTTGCTTTAATGCTTTATTATTTTCCGAACCTCTGCTCTGGTGCTCTTCCGCCGTAAGGTTAGGGAACGAAAACGATAAACGAAGCGTTTCACAGCGCTACAGAGCTGCTTGTGTCGACAGCACTGATTTTCGAACGCTTATTTTTTGCGAAATAAGCTACGGCGGTAAGCACTTCCGAAGGTGGGCCACTACTACTCTACGATTCCCATAATATGAGAACTGTTTCAAGAGGAGTAAAATAGGAGCAAACTAACACGACGTGACGTGTGAGGAATAAATGAAATGAAAAACGGTTTACTTACAAGTGCTCTTAATTCAAATTTGTAAGCTACAGTTAATTCGACTGGTAGATTTATCGCGGACGTGTTGTTAACTGTTTCATGTGGGGTGTATGCGCGAAACAACGATCAAACTCATGCTCGATGGAATCGACTAACATCGGGTTCTTTCTTCTCTTCGTCCCTCCAGTCGTACGTCACTTATGTCACACCTAGGGCCGGCGACTTCTTACACGGAATCATCTGTGAAGAAGGGCAGTGATAAATCGTTACCAGCTCTCTGCTGTGGGACATTTAACAGCCATAACCTACCATGGTACCACCATTTAGTTTTTTTGGGATTTTTGTTACACGTCTTCACGTAAATGCCGTTGTCCGGCGGTCGCCTTTTCTCTCGACAGCTGCTCAACATCGACGATATACTAAGACACACTGATTGTACTGACAACGCTGGCGACCTGCGATTGGTAGAGGTGAATTAAAACGAGCATTAGCTAACGATTGATGCGTCCCGCGCCAAGCAGAGTACACACGGTACGTACCAGTCATCCGTTAGGATCGAAAGACATATGTGACCGTTCGAGTAGACGTGCGGATGTATGGGAATATTTGAGCCTATAAAAGTTACCTTTAAACAGATAAAAACATAATTTTACTATGATTTGTACAGCCTATACCTTATGAGAAGCAGATTCTTACCTCGGGCGAATCGAATGGGTATTTGTTGTTGAATTTAAATAACAACTGAAAATGTTCACCTTCGTATAGTGTTCCTTCCACACCGTCTATGTTTATGATCCACCTTAAACAAAGGAACAAATACAAGTCAATAAATTTTTGTTTCTGGCACATAACAAACCCCTGTTCCAGATAATGGAAGATTTCAATCTCACTCAACGGAATATCAGTCGTTTGTGGAACTTTTGAAATCATATAAAGGGATCATACACACAATTAATGCAAAAATTGCCATCCGATTTTGGAGTTTTGATATTATGAATGTATTAATACAGGGTTTTTCAGTTGATAAGGCAATAGCATCCATTTTTATGGCAGGCTTCTTAGATGGTATGGCAATCAAAGCTAGTTGATATGAAAACGGGTTCAAATGATAGGGAAATGAAAAACCTTTTATTGTAATGTCCTTAGATAATATTGTCATAGAAGCCGTTGATATTGTAAACGTCCTTTAAGCGCTCGGGCAAAAGCCAGGCTGCATGATGCGAGATTCCAAAAAGATTTCGCTAAAAAGGGGAGGTTATGCGAAATTTATCCGTCAAAAAGATTTCACCTCCTCGAGCGTGAAATATCAATGGCTACTATGAGCATATCATCTGAGGACATCTCAATAAAACGTATTTGATTTTCCCTGCATCTGAAGCCGTTTCCATATCAACTAGCTTTGTTTGCCATTTCATCTCACGAGCCTGCCATAAAAATAAATGCTATTGCCTTATCAACTGAAAACCCCTGTAAACTCGTTCGAATCTGAATGCTAGGGCGTGATCGTGTGAATAAACTATCCAATGACGTCTTGTTACAAATCATGGTCTTAATAATATTTCATTATTTATTTGAAATATTCTCCTTGGTGAGTCAACAATTCCATTATAAGGATCGAAACCATTTGAGCGCATTAAAATTTTAATTTTTTAATTCACACTTACTGCGTTAGGTTTTGACTGACACTTTCCTCGTCTACTGACACACCTGGCGGAGGTTCCTTAATTAAAGACATCAGTTCCTTCTGGAGACGTCTCTGTAAGAATGATCAAGAACAAACAGGTTATTTTAAATTTCCTTCTACGAGGCACAGTATGCAAAAGACATCAACTTCATTGCAAGGAAAGCCAAATATATTGTCGATTGAAAACGAGCGGATGGGGAACTTAAACTTGCCTCCCAGCGGCTATTGTCCAGGATTAACTTTTTGTTGTCCTTTGCAGCATCCTGTATGACGGTGGTGTTGGTCGTCGAAATCGTTTCCGATTTCGAAGGTTTCTCCTTCCGCATGCGTAGTCGATTAAACATGTTGAAGTCGTATGTATATTTGCAGTCGTACGATTACGATTTGTTACTACTTCCGTTTACTCCTCAGAGTACAGTGATTTACGATTTACGATGGCTTCTTCGCTAATTGGTACGAACTAAACAAACGACTATCACTGGTAACGATCGAAAGGGATAAATATCTGGATATCGTTGCCGTGGGTGGAAGAACTCTAGACCTTATCCGTTGAAGCATTGATCTTTTTTGGCCCGTATTTATCTGGACGGTTGTGAAGCACACTATTATCTGCAAGGGTACGTGAAATTTCGTTATGCGACATTTTTAAACTCCTCACTTATCGAAGAGCGTTGAGAAATTCGGTACTAAACGATGGGCTGGGTGGGCGAACCTGTCGGATTGCTAATCGGATTGCTATAGTTTACAATCTTTGTTATTTGTTAGCGAGCGCTTAGCATAAATTATTTCTCGTGGTACGGATCAACAACTTTGCTTGGTAAACAGCGTGCAATTCCCGTGGAAATCCCTGTGAGCAATAGCAGCACGATGATGAGTGTGTCAATGTTTTCGCAGCCTCTAAAGATTACGCTTGTCCCTCACAAGCAGAGCGAAGGAAACACTTTGTCCGCTCTGGAGACAAAGAAGATTATCAAGATCATTTCCCGGCTGCAGCCAATTGGTCGTTCGGGAATTGCCAGACGGACGCAGATTGCTTTCCATAATCATCATCGCAGATGGGGATGATGAAAGATAATGCGGCTGGAAGCGGACAAAGCTGTAGCCATCGAGAATGATTCACTGTGCTGTGCTCCAATTTTATTAGATACTCAATGGGAGTTTTAAATAAAGTTAAAGAAGTCGTAATAGACTTATCATACCTTCCCGATGGATAATTTCTTAATTGAATTGCCTTTAATTTCTCATAAACCTTTCCCAGCACCCAAACTGACAGCTACAAAGACTATACAGCGCCTTGAGCGGGTGATTCACACACCCGCATTTCGCAAACGCTTGCACCAATCGGTTTCCATTTATTAAAGACCGACCGCGGACCACACGGCACATGCTTCGGGATTGTACGGTGGCCACAAAAAATTGCGCCGAAATACAATTCCAGCCCCGCAATGGCGCAGCAACTAATCGACAAGAAGCAGCAAAAAATGCTAGCGAAATCGAAAGCGAAAAGTGCATCGGTAAGCGCATTGAAGCGCACGCTTGCACTCTGCATGATGCAGCGGCAATATGGCGCGTGTGTGCGCGCGTGTACACGAAATATTCGCATGCCTTGGCAGCTTGCAGACCCCCAGGGCTATACACGGTCGGTTAAAATTTCAATGAACTTCAAGCAACGATAGGTTATCCAACAACAGATGACTGCTCGGCTAGGAAGGGTAGTTAACCTGGCCATTACTGCAAGGGCTAAACGATTTTTGCACGAGTAGAGTAGTGTCGAAGAAGAACGCAGAACTGCAGCTGGAGGCACGTCAGCATCGGCGTCAGAACCAAATGAATCATTCTCAGTCGGTAGAGTAAGCTGCCAGACAGAAGAAATCTCTCGAATGCAGCAGGGGAGCGAGTTTTTGTTGAAGTTGGTCGTTAGTCCACAGATAAGTCGCGACCGTTCAACGGCCATTCGCGGTTGGAAAGGCGTAAAAGAAACTTCGAACGTATTTGCATTGGCAGCCCTTTGTGCTGCGGCACCCGCTCGAGAGAACACATCCAGTACGGTGCAAACACAATGCATGCTAATGAGCAAATGCAAGCCGCCCGGTGCACTTTTTAACCCTTGAAGGACAGTTGGAAAGGGTTGTCGATAGAAAATAGTTCATTTTATTGATCATGTTTGTTAAGTAGTTTTTACTAAATTATAGATTTAAATACAGTCTTTCGATCCACATAATTGAAGATATAAGGGGCGACCTGGTGGTGAGGCGACAACGGCACCGGTTTTCATACGACAGAATGGGGGTTCAAATCTCATCTGGGCTGTTCCCCAATAGGGAGGACTGACTATTCCACTATAAACAAGTTTAGTAAACCAGAAATGGTAGGCATGACCTGGCAAAAGTCGTTAAGCCAAGAAAGAAGAAGAAAGATAGTCTTAATTAGCGCTTCCTTAAGTCTTATTGCAAACTTCTCCTTACATGATGCATGATTCCACTGTATGTTTGCAAAGTTCCATAAAGGACTACTCGTTTCAAACAATCCGTAGAACGATTCACAAGTTTCATTTCATGGATTGAAGCCCTGTAAAACTACGAAATTCAAATAACAATGAATGAAATGAAATTATACAGTTTTAGTTTGCCGAATTTTTTTTTAGAAACGTTCTGTACCTCGAGAAATGAAGACTAACTAATTTGAGTCAAAAATTAAGCCTATTGATTTCACAAAAAAATATTATCCCATGCACAACATAATTACATTTTTGCAACATTGAAAGGTTAAAAGGCACATTACTCTTGCTAAAGCGGGGAGGTCAATGCATGCAACTGCATCTCGCGGGACCGCTAAACGTCGAACACACACTCACACACGCTCTCAACCCTACTTCTAAAGGTATTATCGGCGGCGTAAATTTGTTTACTCAACATCACAAATCACGCGTAAATCCGGAGCGCGTACCTTTCATTAAGATACGGTCCCGCCACCCTATAAACCGGCTAACGAACTACTACTTACTGGCCCGCGATTGAACGCGATTGAAGCCGTCATAAGGGCACCCGCGCGTTTAAGCGTGCAACAAAAACCCACCGACGCGATCGCGAGACTGATCGACCCCTTCAGGTGGTGGTGGTCCAATAAAATGAGGTTATGTCAACACACACTCACTCACGAAATCGATTCTAGAAGTAACGTTTGCATCGGTGATGGCTTCCCTTGAGATTAATCAGCTCATATGGTAAGCTCAAGTTGAAGGACATCATAAATTTGTCCATAAAAGATCACACAAAAATAAATGGCTCTAAACTTGGCCTCAAACAAGGTAATTAAGATGTGACGACAAGCAGAAAAAACAACGATCGATCGATTTTATTATTTAATTAACGACGGTGAACCGAAACGATAATTTACTCCAGAGCACTTGCACTTTGCACTCTACGGAACGGGTTTTTTAAATGTGCTTCTAGAAAAGGAAAACTCTGGTACCGTCACGACGACGTTCTGACGTTCGTTCGTTAGATAATCGTTATGACACGCCGGTGATCGTATTCTAATGCAGTTGAGAGACGGCGTGTGTGCGCGCCCTATGTGCCAACAGCAAATTGAGGAAGTTGAATAATATTTGCCTCTGTGCCGAACACACATCCGAATGATGCATTTTTAATTGCTGGCGGAACGTTTTCTATCACTACTTTAATTGGATGCAAAGTGGGCATTCGAAACGTTTAAATCGAGGACTGTAGATTAGGATCTAGAAAGAAAATTCTATAAAAAAGACATTAATAAATTGATTAAAATGACTAAATGAATTTGAATTCATTAACAGGTAAACTTGACACATATTTAACTTAAAACTTGATGAGGTCGACCATAGAAAATTTCCATCCTAAGGGGCATAAGAAACTTAACAATCCTGGAGATGTCATTATAATGATACCGAACTACCTTACTCAAACAGATACATCCAGATGGCAGATCTGATATGCTGCAACGACGATATGTATCTGATCTTAAGAAAGACTCTTATTAGAAGTTCAAACCAAAGACAGCATGCTACCATCTCACAGGTGAAGATAATTTTCAAATTCATGATGGTGGCAAGCATTGGCCGCCTCTCGAGTGGGACACAAATTTGCATGAATTTGCATTAACAGTCGGCGAAGGTGAGTGCAAGAGCTTCCACGGAGCCATTTCTCAACCAGTTACACAAATAGACAAACTGGCTCGCACAAACGTAAACTACGAACTAGCCCTGAGAATCATCCTGTAATCGCTCAGCGCAAAGAGCGAAGACGGCGGCCCCTACCCGATGCAATAACAACATTCGGATGCACTTGCGGAACCGGTCGATCATCGATTGGTGTGACCAGATAACCTTTACCAGATGGTACGTTTCTGCCAGAACTAGGTGAGAAACGAGGCCACCAAACATTGTTTGCGAAAACAATCTCATCGTCCCATCAGCGCGCGCGATCTACTAGCGCGAGACCATTACCTATCTCGTCCTTGGGCGAAGAAGTGATTTCCAAACACAGCGGGCAGTGCAGTGCAGTGTAACGCCGATTTGAATTTACTCGAGCGTCCCTAAACTCTCTCTCCAATAGACGGCTATTTTTCAAAACTAGAATCGATTAAATGATCGCATTCCGCCGCCGAATACAGTCGGAACATTTTGCTTCAATTTATTACAAATTACACAAAAGCGGCCGAACATCGCGTCCGGAAGCTAATTGATTGGGTCCGAAAAATTTAAACACACATGGTCATTTATGTTTCGATGACCTCATAGCATCAAGCTTCTTAGATCATCGCAGTCGTGACGATGGATGGATGGTTGTAGCATATGTTTTATCAACATCATATGCTGCTGGTGGCCCTTTCGACCCGCGGCAATGGTAACAACACACATTTAATGAAGGGGGCCTTTCGATTTACCCGATAATAGACGAGTGTCCACTTTGCGAGTCGAGTTCAAAAGAACGACTCAGTGGGAAACGATTCCTTAAGCAGCTGATAAACATATGTATATTTAGATCGCGCTTTGCCCGAGGGGCGCTACGGTATTAAAAGCGATTTATGATCGCTTCTTCATGCCCGCTCCCCATTGAATTCTCTTCCCTCAGAACTTCTGCAAAGCAACAGTGCTACTGGGGGTTCGAGATCACGTTTAGTTTGACATTAAATGAGAAAAAAATATAAGACTAGAGCTCTAGTTTCTCCCATACATAAAAAAAAAACATATCCAGAGTCTGATTTCGTTTGAACTGCGTGCGTAGTCATTTTGACAAATCGATGTTGAGGAACTCTGAAAAAAAAAACGCTCCCAACTACACATCCCACAAGCACATCCAATAAAGTATCCAAAAACATGGGCGTGACAAAATTGAAGCTAAATTAAAATGAAATGTTTATGCGCCATGAGCTTCATGTTTGATTTCCCGTGCTCAGCGAATCTAGCGTCAGGAAATCACACGCGTGATTCCGTGACGCCGTCCTTCAAAAGAGAAAAATGGCTGGTAGCAAGCGCGAAATGCGTGCGAGTAATAAAGCCCGATGCTTTATCTGCCCGTTGCTTATTATTGCTGTTGTTTTTGATGCTTAAACACAACAAGAACAGCAAAAAAAAGGAGGAAAATCTATACAAAATGACCGTGACAGACAAGTAACATGGAAGTGCCATTGGAAACGTGGAACCGTGGATTAACAGCTGCTTGCAATAAATATAATCACCGGCCGGCCTGGGTGTAACGCCAAAGGAGGAGGAGAACGCACAGTAGCGCACGCATATGACAGATTGCATGGTCTCGTGTTACAAATGATGTACATTTAAGATTGAAGTTGGAGTGAAGATTTCAATCACAATTTTACAAGGTCATGATAGACGGGATTTATTAAAAGAACAGTCGAATCGGATATTTGGAATCCGAATCGCATGCATTCCTTAGACTTGGATAATGTCTAAAACCGAGAGAATTCTTTGTAGGAAAGAAAGTAGCTCAGACAACGAGTTTTGGAGAAGAAGGACAAATCAAGAGTTGCTATTAAGTCGAACTCTAGAAACAAAACAGTGACCTGACTGTTGGCCAGACAGTACATACAGCGAGACTCCGGAGGCAAGATCATGTCATGAAAATAACACCGAACCTCTTGAGGCCTTTTTAGGTTGGCGAGACGTAATTATAGTGATAGTGTAGTTGCCTTCACATAAAAATCCAGAATAATGAACGGCATATGAACGTGTCTAGCACTAATACATCTGGTTTCAACCAAAAGAGTTTTTTAGAGGCTACAGGGGTATTACGGTGTTATATAGCGTCTACCAGATCATCTGCCTGATATTGCAAGATCGACTTATCTAGTTCGTCGAAGGCATAGTTGTAAACTATAAGATTGGAGTCCGAGACAGACAATCAACCACTGAAAAGATCTTCACGATACGGAAAATCTTGGAGAAGATTACGGATCAGCAGCTTCACTCCTACCATCTCTTCTTTCATTATGAAGACGCATATGACAGCATAGCCAGGGTAATACTATACGACGCAATGATCGCTTTTGAAATACCGGTCAAGCTTACCATAGATAGGTGATCACACTTGTGAAGATCCTACTCTTGCCGCATTCCAGAAAAAGATGCTCAAACAAGATTTTTTGCCCCGTATGTGTGGAAGGACCAAGGAGGAGACTCTCTCTATCTAACTAACGATGAGCTATACGAGCTAGAATTAGACTCGTCAGTCACCGGTGGACTGGACATGTCATGAGAATGGCTCCGGATGAACCAAACCGTAAAGTTCTATTAGGCCGTCCACACGGACAGCGGGACCTGGTAAACCCAAACTGAGATGAAGTGATGGGGCGGTCCGGTGGCCGACGGCGCAGGTCTTCACATGGTAGGAGCGGGGACTACTTTGCTACGCGTAAAATTTCAAACAAAGCCAAAAATGGCAGGCCGACACCTTTAGAGGTTCAGAGGTTGAAGTGCCAAGAAAGAAGAAGATGGCGGTCTGAATGGTCGGGAGGGTGTTAAACCATGAGCGGTATCGAGGACTGTTGCAGTAGGCCAAGACCGCAAAGCGGATGTAGCACCTAATAATAAAAGAATGCATTACTTAGTTTTAAGATAAAATTCATATAAATAGTATGTCTAAGTACGGCTTCGAGACGTTTTACTTGATAATAAATAAAAATTAATACTAAGTTTACGAATAACATCAGTTGGCGGAAACAACTAAATGCACTGTTCGAAATAGAAGATAAAGTAAGCATATTTCATGAAATTGGCGTTACCTATAATAAAACCCTGACCAGTACACGTTGTTAGAACTGAAAAACCTTGACGTTGAATTTTATCTCGCTCCCAAAGCACGAACTTCCCATAGAATCCATAAAATTAGCTCCTACGGTGTCACATGCAAGTATTTGCTGGGATGCTGATGCTTTGTACCAGCTGTACCTCACAAGGGATGAACGAGGAAGTATTACCTACGATACTTAAAAAACACGACAGTAAGCAACCATATATCATCCTTCGAATGGCTTTATGTGCAGTGACCACATACGCCACACACGTGAGATTTATCCTCTTCCTGCACATTTCTACGCGGAACACACACACACACACCTTCGTGACCACACAAGTCGTGAGACATGATAACGCGGTAACATTACATCTGGCCAAACGGGCGGAACCTAACCTACCCTAAACGGATTCGAAAGCAAACGGGCGATGGGTTGGTTTGTGTTTATCCACCAGCAGCACCATAAAAGGAAAGTCATCCTGTGCCACCCGCCATCTTATCGTGGCACGAGCGCTATTTAAGAAAGAGAATAACACAAAGAAACAGTCGAGATGCCTGGCCCGTGGGAAAACACACAGCAAACCATCTTGACCTACCGCAAGCCATTTTGCAGCAGCGTGACTTTTTGTCCATTTAAAACGCTTTATTTGCGTGATGCCCCGTGGCAATGAGCACAATGTAGGCGAACATAAGGACCTTTTCTGCGTATGATTTGAAATGTTTTTTTTTTTGTGTGGTCCACATCATACATAGTGCAACAAAAGAACGCCGTTTTTATTGTTTTGAATTATCTACTGTTAAGCTATATTTACAGCATCGTACAAAGCTTCTAATCAGGATTATAACAATGAGCTACTGTAGAGCAATCAAAATAAAGGCTTACAAGTGTGCTTTATTGTTGATGCCCATCATCAAAGCTGTTAATGATTCAAGGAAATCGATTCCTTAATCTGGCCTGAATCAACCTCCACATGCTAGAAGTAGTATATTCATCCGATAACAGCCACTTCCTATCAGCTGGCTAAAGGAACAAGCGGCAAACAATCAACTTGTACATTATCTTAATCTGTCGAGCAGCCGGTCGTAGATGATTTTCATACACTTTTATGATAAAAAAAAAACAGAACGACACAAAAGCCACAACGGTAGACAGAGAAAGGACAGCAAAGTGTCGATCGTGGCAGTAGCCTATTTATAGCCGCTTTGTACTGCCAACGGCCATACCCTAAGCAGAGCAATTCGACTAGAGGGTGAACCACAAATTTTAACCAGTGAAATAAAAACAGTTGCCATTTAAAAAACCAACCCCCCCTTATTGGCATTTTGACGATCATTAACAGCCGAATGTCTTAAATCTGGTTTTGCCACAGAAAGGCAACCATCATAAGCAATGACACAGACAGCTGTGATGACAGGTTTGCTGAAGGACTCACCCCAAACTATCACTTGCGTGCCGATACGGCGCGTTGTGAGTGAATTAGGAAGATTTCACTCCCCCCCGAAAGGCACCTTGCCACTGGGAACATTCTTTACGGTCCATCCTGTCAGGGAAAGCGATTTATTGACTTGTGCCGCTGCCACTGTCACACTGTGTCAACCACGTTATGCCCGGTTGGAAGATATCATAATCAACTTGACCGGGGGCAGTGTTGTGGTGGCGGATGGCGAAAACAAACCAGGAAGCAATTAGATTTGATGTGATGAAGAAGAAGAAAAACAGTCTTGAAGAATCACAACCAAAAGGACAACTGAGCACGTCTCCCGTAACCGGGGCACACCACACCAGCAGTGTTCAATCAATGAAATCACGAACCGCAGCGGATGGGCGCGCTGGTCCGTGACAGTATCGCCGATGTTCCTCTTCCTTTCCCTTTTCAATCGATACCAACAAGGATGACTAAATTCTGGTAAAATATTACACTTTAATTGTTGCCGATGTGTCGTTAAGTGAAGGAGCGAAGCAAGAACACGAGCCACACATCGGCAAAGGCGCGAGGAGGCGATGCAATTAAGTTAAATTGAATATTCAATCCATTAATGCTCCATCGCCGTACCGGGTGAAACTGGCCACACAAAAGGAGACACGGCCATTTATTAGAAGCTAAACACGTGTTTCGGGGGCACGCCAAAGTTAAAACAAACGCTTGAACGATAGTTGATCCGATAACCTTCACCGGGGAACGTGGTTCGGTTCGGTAGTGCAACGCACTCGGAGAAGATATGATTGTATTTATTTTCCATCATGGCTTTGAACGATCAATCAAGGAGAAGGAGTGAGACGAGAGATCAATCAGTATCAGAATGGTGAAAAACATTGGGAAAAATTGCTATATCAAAATGGACAAAACAATGTTCTAAAAGAAGTTCTCTGCCTTCGAAATATGCTTCAATCTCTCAGGTGAATCTTTCAAATGAATGATGGAATGTTGCAAGCCCTTTGAAGAACTTTGCAATCATATAGTGGAATATGGCGAACAGATTTGCAACAAGACTGTGGAACTTTCGAAATAGCTTTAGATTTTCTATCGAGTGATCATGCCCTATCCACATTCAACAAATTTTCCCTTACTGTATGCATGATTCCATTATATGATTGCAAAGTTCCATAGAAGATGTGCATTAGAAACATTCCCCTTAAATATTCAAGAATTCCTCTAAATCGATCGAAACCCTGTAATGATTTAAGTTTTCCCATCAAAATAGCTCCCCCTAGATCCACTACAAAGTTAAGCGTACTTGTTTCACTATTCGCCCCAAAGCTAAATCATGTTTGCAGACCATTCTACTTTATCGACCTACTGCCGTTCCCGGCAGGCAACCGGTGGAACGACAACGTACCATCATCTCATGTTCAGCAACATTATTTTAACGATACGATCGGCGGTCGGCTCGATCGATCCCGGCTATGATTTCTGCCGATCAAAGCTAGGCATCGGTAGCGTTCCAGTTTTGTAGAGCACTAAATGGCACCCCACCACTAAGCGAGACGATGATAGAAGCAATCAAGCAAAATTCATCGCTTGACTGCGTGATGATCAGTCGCGATTCCCTTCGAGCTAAACGTGGTTCCAGCTCGGCGGAGAGCTACAGAATATGTAAACATTGAGGAGGGATGGATGGACCAGCTAGTACCGCAGCCACATACAAGTTTTTATGTCTGGAAACTCTTAAAACCTAAGTGAAGAGATGTTGCTTCAAAAATAATATTTGTCTGGAAGGAAAACGAACCTATAAAACGCATAGTCTACAGTCTTTTAAGAACTCAAGGGTGCAATCAAAAATTTAGATAAATGTGTCTTCCGACATAAAAGCGAGCATAAAAAGCGTGTGGTCGCCGGCCGCTCGTTTTAATGGCGTTCCAGTTTTCGGCACTCGTGGTTTAAGACTATTAAAACGATCCTCCTCACTCCTCTAACGCGTCCAATTTCGGCTCAAAAGCGCATACACGCCATTTGCTGCAGTCGATCTCGTCAGTTCTCGTCGTCTGCACGTCGCCGGTAGGCATTCGCAGCTTAACGCGGGTGCTTTGAAAAATTAATGTAATTTAACCCGAGCCGGCATAATCCGACACTTTTGCGTTGGTGTTTTCTGCCGCTCCAGGGACTTCGCATCGCCCCGGGCCGGCGTGAAACATTTCTTTTTTTTACGAAATACTGGAATAATGTTACCAAAAACGAACATTTTTGTGCCATAAATCCATTCGTAATTCATTACGAGCTGTGATCGGAGTGCTCGATAAGCTGCCTTCCTTCAACGGCTTGTTTCGATCGCCAGCGAAGGCAGAGAAGCAACAGTCTTATTAGCGAATCATTCGCCACTCGAACCAACAACAAAAACTCAAGCGCGGATGTTTAACGCAAAAATAATGGCACTTGAGCGAAACGTCTAAAGGGCACTTGACCACACCATGCATACATCAATCTCGCACAGTATCGGACCCCATTTCATCGCGCCGAACCTGTCTACGATCTGCTCATGAGCATACTGTGCAGAATTATGAGCTAATGAACCACTTCACTTAAGATGGGACTCACCATATCTATATTGCTCGATGTTTGATTCTTGCGTGCGTTCTCCTACCAACTCCACACCCCATGGAAAGCGCGCATCATAGCGTATATTAGCGTGTATTAAATTCGTTTGCGCATCCCAACAACTAGCGCACAGTCGAAAGGGGGCGTGTGATGAGAAACGCAGCCAGAGACAAGGAAGCTGTAACAGAACCGCTATCACAAGTCTGGCTGAACGATGGCGTAAAGAAATGGTGTCTTGACGACATCAGGGTGGTGATGGTGCGCGTTCTGGCTTTATACATCTTTGTGCCGATGGCGACGATCATGTTGATGACGAAGGCGCGATCCGTACGGGATGATATGTGCGTCCTACTGCTTTGGGGCCATCGCACTACGGGATGCCTGTATCGCTTCCCATACGCTGGCGGATTGATGACTAATAAAATAAAACACCAGACATGTATAACTTTGTCGGTTTAGGAGGAGAGCAATCGGCACGGCAGACAGGACGGCCGCGCTCCGTTGCAGCAGCACTGACGTCTGGAAATCAGCGAAAAGTTGGTCCGTCTGGCCTTCGGTTTGCAGCAGCGCATACACACTTTCGAAAAACCTTTGGGCCATTAAAATGAACCGCTTTACAAGCACCGTTGGTACGACTCGTCGTACGGAGTTTGGCGGATTGGTTCGATATTTTTTGCGAACTGTAGCGTACTACGAGGTGTAAAACAGTGTCATGGGAAAGGTTCTTACACATTAAACGAACATGAACCTCTATGTGTGTGGGAATTAAAAATTTACATGAACCTCTGTATGAGGGAATGTACTAAATGAAGAGTGGAGAAAAGACAAGCCCACTGAGGAATTCTTTTTCAATTATAAAATGGAATTTAGCAAGCAGTTAGAGGAAGTTTCCAATAAGCAGTGACTGAAGAAAGCAGTGCCTAAGATTGAATTTTCGACTAATTTGATATAGTCTTAAGATCCAATGACATAAAGCAAATAATCCACAGCTCATTGTAACGCGTTTATGAAGCAGTATCTCGTTAGCATCTCTCCTAACTGTTTGCAAGATTCCATTATATGATTGCAATGTTCCAAAGCCAAGCTTGCACCATTTCATTGGAAACATTCCCCTGAGTGATTCATATGGTTCGAAACCTCCTGTGCAATGCAACCTACGACTAGAGAACCTGCTGAGGGGTTAATTGTAGACAATCACTTAAACCGTCTCTACCCTAACCCCCATTTTTGTCCGCCTTTCCAAACGCTCGCCGTCGCCGCTGTCAATTATTCTAACAAATCATAAACCGTTTCGTTTCGCACGGAGTGAGAAGCTAGAAAAACAAAAATAGATCCACTCCAACCGAACCACGGGGCATGCGAGTAAAAGACGCATGCACGCCGCCCGCCCGGCAGGGAAACATAAACTTGCCTCACGATCAACCACGATCAAGCCACTGCTGGCAACGACGCGTGCACGGATGTGCCCCGGAACATGTGCGGAAATTTGGAAAACACCCAGCTGTCAGCTCAAGGTGAGTGACCGGCCCCCCTCCTACCAGCGAGGGAGGTGTGGATTTGAAAATTAGGAAGGAGGTCACGAAAAGTCACGACATCCTCCGCTTGGCCTGGCACGACGATCTGCAAGCAAAACCCCAATTCCACTCCATACACTTAGCGCAGCACCCTTCTTCTGGGTGCGCGTTTTCGGTGCAAATCGTTTGCGAAAACACTGACTAATCAACTAATTAGTTACTAAGTCGCGCCGAGGGTCGGTCTGGCCGTGTGTCGTTGGAAAAGAACCCGACAAAGAGCGTGAACATTATTACATCAATTTTTTAAGAGTTTTGTAGCATTTTTTTGTTGCTTTGGTTCACGCACCCTTACCACTGTATTACGTAAACGGCAGTTGAAGCATGGAAAGAACAGTTGGGGGTGCTGTAGAAAACGCATCGTACCACAGCAAAGGGGGGGAAAAACTGCACGCGCCACGCTATTTCACTGGGAAAGTTGAACCGATTTTCCGTACGTTGATCGCAAATCCGTTGGGCACGTTGCTGTTACTCACCGGGGGTGGGTGTTTTCGCCGAACGCCAGTGATCTTGAAAGACGTGCCCTCACAATGCAATAATACACTTGCGCCCGAGTGTGTTTGGGAATTGGGAGTTGAGAATGTTGTGTGTAACATTGGTGCACAGCTTTCGTCCCATGCAACAAAAAAAAAACACACGGGCATTCGGGCCGGGAATAGATCTGTTCCCTCATCGGTTCCCTTGAGGATACGAGCGATCGTACGTACTGTTGCTGAGCCAGACGTACGGGCAGACCCCGAGCGCACTTGATTCCGTGCTCTGTTTGGTAAACAAGAGGCATGAGTCGCGTACCCGCCATTCGGTAACTTAATCTTAGCCAACATACCTTTGCGTACACGCACGCGGGATAGTGATCGCAACAACATAGTGTTGTGCCCTTTGTTAAGAGGCGTGAGTGATTAAGACTTCTCACCGACAGTTATAGTAGATCGCCGCACAAAAGCTGCTGCCACCGCTGCCAAATGCGTAGTTTTTCGTCATCCCGACGATCAAGGGCTTCAAGATGTCTGCCAACAAGATGATACCGAAACACTAACCAAACAAAATCCGAGAGCCAGATGATGCGTGCTCGGTGCGATCTCTCTACATTGACCGATGAAGCGCAGCATCAGCTCTCGCTTCCTAGAGACAACACGGAACAGTACATACGACCAGACATAAAAACAACGCGACACTGTCTCCAACCGGTGGTAGTTCGCGGCTGCAACTTTAAGTGCATGTCATCACCGATCGTCAAAGGACACCAACCGCCGTTATGGGTTCGTTGACAAAAGTGTCTTTCTAGTCGCCATCACCCCCGGTTTGCCGAAGACCTTGCCCCACAAACCACCGCGTAGGATCGCAAATCGCAACTGCAAGCAATCGAAGCGGGAAAAGTTGGCTGGTGAAACGGCCAGCAGCGATGAGACACACACGAGCAAGTTCTCGAAAGTATGCATCGCTTTCTTAACCAGCCCCCGTCGTGTTGTTGACAGACAAAATGGGTCGGGATTGTGCCGTTCGAAGCTGCCAAACTAAAAAAACACATTGTACGATCGCTTTATTTAGTGCCAGTAGTACAGAGGGTTTAAAAATATCTGCCAGAACAATGTAAGTGGCTTACAGACCAAAACCAAACTAAGCCCCAAGTTGATCAATAAAACGATTCAGCACCCGTAATGCACCTACGGGAACGATCGCAGCGGATAAATCATAAATTGCAATAATCGCCATCTTTCGACGGGACGCAATAGATCATCTACGGGCAGCAAATTGGATACTTCCAGACGGCGGCACCAGCCATTGCTGAACGGTGCAGAAACGAACAAAACAGTACCCTTCGGTCCCGAGATGCTGTGACCGTGGAGGACGAACAGGCACAGCCAAACAATGCAGTTCGTCTCGTGTGGCCCTTCTGCTTGATAAATGAAGGGCCAGCCAGCAGAAGAAAGATGACGTTTTGCGGCGTTATGGTGTGTTCTTGGTTTTTTTTCTTCAAGCTCCCCAGCCCGCCCAGCATCCAGCAACAGTCTGTGGGAAAGTTCAAGGAAATTGAACGATCGAGAAAGATCGTACATTGTTTCCGTGTCATCGTCGGCCATCGCACGCTGACTGTCAGCAGCAAACGAAAGCGGGGAATCAATTTCAACACAAAGTTTGCCCAGCATTTCCAGACGAATGAATGTGTTTCCGTCCGAGAATTGCATTAAAACCTGCTGAGAGGTTCTCTGCGATTTGCTCGACTTCCCAAAGTCACTCCAATAAAAATCGTACACTTTCGAGAACAAATAAAATCATTCTTGGCATGTCGGCGGATCCGAACACTAGTTCGATGCTCTTGCCCTACACGCTCCACTTGCGATCGAAAGATCAGCTCACGCACACCGAATTGGTAGTGCTTTAGGTTCGTGCCCGCTCAACTAGAGACCTCGGGGCCTCTAGATAAGCGTTCTAATTTCATACAAAAACAAACAAACGCTTCAAACGGCACGATGTCGGCACCAGCAGCACCAACCAGATGCCGCTCACAGGCTCCAGGCTGGGTGCTGGTGTGTGTTACCTTCTTTGCCCAGCGCATAATTCCAGCAATGTCCATGTTTGTCGGGAGCTTGCTTTGTACTGTTCCGCCGGTACCGTCCGTCCTGCCCGTGATCCCAACGCCCCAGGGCGGATATGTATTGCTTCTAGTTTTCACTCCCGGAGGGGGCGCGCAATGGCTTGCCCGATGACATTCAAACGTACCCGTCGTACGGTCGCGTCTGCTTAAGGGCAGATCGAAACGCATACGAACTGCAGACAGGAAAACATTGGAGCGGGCAGCGATCTTCTAATGGTGGTCTGTGCTGTTTCTTGTTTTCGTTGTATCTTTAGACGCTTCGCCACCCACAGAGCGATGCACGATCAGACGATGCAGGTTTCGTCGCGAAAAACGATGGTGACTTAGGCAGCATTAGGTGTAGGTAATGGCTGGTCCTCCTCCCTACCATAAGCAACGCTCAAGAGAGATGGTATGCGCGAACCGCGTTACCGCATCTTTGGAGATTCTGAAGACAAATGACTACAAGCATTGGGTATTAGATAAAGAACGCTAATTTGCATCCAAAGCGCTCGGTGGGTGTTCACAGCAGAACCTCCGCTTCAGAAAGAAATAGAGCTCAAAAACCTGCCAGAATGGCAGATTTCCAATTTTCAATGCAAGACACGTGCGTTGAGCTGGGCCCTAGCCACGGGGAAGCCGCGGGCATTTCATATTTGAATGTTACCAAATTTGCATATATCACGTGCACGACGGGCGCAGGTTGCTACTGCAGGGTGATCGTACATAGGCGCTAGATCGGCCCCGCGGGGGGGGTTTTCGATCGTTTGCCAGAAGACAGATTGCTTCCTTTTCCTACCGTAATCTGCACACGGATGGCACGAAGAAATCGTAAAGCATTTCCGGTGGCGAGCTCGTCTCCATTCGGGATTCGGAAGACGAAGACGCACCGTGATAAATGGAAGATGTGTGCTTTTTGTCAGTAAAGTTGTGTCACCGTAATTTGCGTAAAGCAAACAAATAGCGCAAACCGAAATGGAGGCAAATTATGATCTACCAAAACCGCAATACTATTTCCCCACTTAGCTGGTACCGCTCACCGCTTACCCAACCCCGCAGAGGACTCGCCGCCAGTACCGAATTTATCACGCTTTTCATAATAAATTGCTCGACGCTGTCCGTACGTTGTTTCTCGGTCCGCCGGTTGCCGACAAACCGCCAAAAGATCAAGTTACTCCTGCTTGGTTTCTGCCACTGACGCTGATCTCGCTGCTCGCGGGCTACTCGCTCACCCCCGTCGTCCTTCCTTGGTAAACGATACACTTCCTCAAACGCGATGACACACTCCGCTAACCCACCACTCGAGTGTCGAATCTAGTAACCCTCCTGGCAACGGGAAAAACGATCACCACCAGCCGGGCAAGAGTTTCGCGTCCGCGTTTTCTTCTTCTTGTTTTCCTTCCCGGCTTGTTTTCACACGAGTTAATTTCGGGTCTGGTTTTTCGCAGCTTTTCTCTCGGCCAAACGCACTACACTGCACTGCAACAGTAAGCCACACTGAACGACATTGAACGGGGATTTTCGGTTGGTCCGACGTTCCTACGGTACTCGATCTGTGGAAAACGACTTGGGGGGGCACAGGAACCGGATTTTCCAGCTGAGAAAAAGTGTGCGCTCAACTAGAGTACACACTCAAAATATTTATAAACAGGAACGGGCACACATACACACACACACTAATCAGCCGAACGACCCACCCAGTGTTCTAACTGTTGAGCGCCACTCTATTCGGTGTTGATGCTACACCGTTAATACGCTTACCACCCTACAAAACACTGGCGGCGCTGCGATTGGGAAGACTGGTGGGAAGCTGGCATTCGATTCTAATGGCCACAAGAAAAAAAAATCTTCCTCCAAACGTTCACTTTCACGCGCGATCCCTTTTGTCCACCTCGGCCCAACACAAACTTCTTACGGTCGTGTGCGCTACTGGCACAAACCGCGGCTACATTCGCACTGAGTCGCTTGCGTACGCGTCCGCGTACAAAAGTAGCGAGGATCGTGAGCGCGTGAGCTAAGCGCGCGAGTGCGCACGTTGTGTGAGAGCTGCGCAAGAGAGTGAGTTTTAGTTGTGTGGAAGCAGCTCTTGAGGCGTCCAACAAAAATCCACCCTCGGCAGAACTGTTTTGACCATGACCATCGACATGGTGGTCCGCGTGGGCGTCATATGCGTCGTCCAGCAATCAGATAACACACAATTTGACTGATACGCGGCCGGACCGGGAATGATGAGAGGGTTGTTGAACCCGCCCGCTCCTTTCTGGCATGAAATCCGAACCAATTGAGGGCGCGAAAGGGTTTTACTTTATTTTGCTTCTCGCATCGGGTGAAGGAACGATCGATCGATGGGTGACAGCGGAAAAAGGGTCATGGATGGGCATCACATAAAAGCAAGATTGTTAAATGATTCAAAACGGAACCTTTACCGACATTGAGATCGATTCCGTGCACCTTGTAGTAATATAAAAATCAACCAACAAAGAGATGTTCTCTCTTCCTGGGTGGTAGGAGGGCAAGCTTAATAGTGATCATTTCAATCCACCATTAAATATTTTACAATTTAAAAACAATTAAGCACGCTCATTCACACCGAGCTAATGATTAGATGAACCAACGGCAAGTTCACGATTAAAAGGGAATGGTTTTTTAAATGGAAAATGGGAAAGTTACCATTATTGTTCGTCTTTCGGGTGGCTTACTTCCCTGGCCCCCAACAAAGATGCGAAATAAATTGCACCTTTTTTTCATGACACTCCGAGTGCTTATCTACAATGTACCAAAGTGTTGTATGAATTAATCATTTCCCTTTTTCGCACGGTGAAAGACTTCCGAACGGTTTGCGTAGAAAGTTAAAGCATTTTTTCCCGACCAGCTACCAAAGCGACGAACAATGAGGAAAATGTGTTCTAGGATTAAGTGGGATTATGGGCCCATTTGTTTGGTGTAAGCTGTAAGCACAAATGTAAGCCACCATTGTAGTGCCAACACGAACACTAGTTTCATTCATGCAGCAACAACAACGACGCGGTGGATCGATCATGTCAAACTGACTGCGAACATAAACACCCGGTAAATGGCTGCGTAACTATTTACCGAGAGCGACGGATTCCCCCCGCCTCGCACGGTCGCCTAATGCATCATCAACGATCGCCACATTTCGTGAAGAAGTAGAGAAGGAACAAAAAAAATCGACAGAAAATCATGCACTTAAAGTAAACTATTCGTAAACACACAAAGAAGCTTCTTGTTTCACGAAAAACCATATGGCAGTATTGTTGGGGTCTCGAGGCTAGCGGCGTGCGCGTGTTACTTCCCGGTAACAGTTGGCTACACATTTCTTTATCGGCGCAAACGAATCGTACCACTTTCCGTCGATCTCCACCGTTCGAATGCATCTCCACCCTGACGATGACTCTAGCAGCCAAGCGTAGGATAATCGATGCAACGGAAATGCACGGGAAAGAGCATGAATAAGCCGTGTGTTTTGCGTTGCATTGCAAAAACACGACGCGCTTACCAGCTGGTTCCAGCGAGGATCACGCTTTGGATAATGTCTTTCCCTCCCTTTCTGTGAGGGCTTATAAAACCAATAATTTATTAACACCAGACACACATCGGGGAGAAATTGTAAAGAAAATGGAAAAGGGTAAGCCATTGTTGGGCCAGAAGAACAGATGAGACCTGTGTTGAGTCGGGTTTTAAAAGAGTGCTGCCAAAGAGTGCTTCATAACAAATGGATTTAAGATGCAGGATGCAAAACCTAACGTCATAATAGTTTCTAGGTTTAAGTAGTAAGTATCTATTACTTTAATATACAAATAACTTACATCCAATATACATACAAAAAAGGAATTAAGCAGGACCGATGCCAAGGTTTTTAGTCTGGTATCCTCTGGTCATGTGTGGAACTCGATGCAGTAAGACTCGAGCTCTTAGCGGCCATTCGTGTATCAGAAGGTTGTTCAACTTCGCCAAATAGATTGAAATCATCCTTTGATTCGTTTCCTTTTCCCTTCCAATATCTAGGATAGTAGGATTGACTCGGTCTGGATACTTCAGACTTCTTCTTCTTGGTCTAACGACCTCTTAGATCATGATTACCATTTCTGGCCTACTAAACTTATTGATACCGCATCGTTGGATAGTCAGTCCTCACTATGGGGGAACGACCCAGATGGGATTTGAGCCCCGGTCCGACCGTGTGAAGACCGCTGTCGCATCCAGCACCGGGCCGTCAGTCAGTCTGGATAGTGTCTAAATTCGTGTCTATGTTTTTTTGGTTGTTCCTGCTAGTAACGTCACGATACCTCGACAGTTACTTTCCAATCGAGGATTATAGAAGCTCCCACCAATTAAAATATACAAGAAGTTTCGAAGAATGGAAGTCATCGTACACCGTATCAAAGAAGCGTTAGGATAAGCTGAAGCCTGCGGTATTCTACCAAAAAATGTAGAATATTATCACTGGTTGGGAGTGATTTTTGTGATATCAGACGGACGTTAAAGAGTTGTAGTGTTGCGCGCTCGACTTACAATTTCATACTGTTTATTCACTGGTCCGGTTACAAGTTCATCCTATTCGATTACATAGTTCATCCATTGGTCAAGTCACTTTCCCCTTAATTCACTTCTAAGTTCGTTCGTGTGCGTCAATTTATACTATCTGCTTATAGTGTTGTTCCTTTACCATATTTCGTGTAATAATTAATATTTCATGCATTTTCTACATTTTTTGGTCCGGAATAATGGAATAATTAAAGGAGGGCGTGCAGACCCAGCGATTGACACCTAAGCACATAATCAGACAAGCTGGAGGACATGGCGAGAGACCTATGCCCCACTCGATACAAATTATAGGGATTCGGGAAGGAGACTTGATTTCAGGTCAGTTTCCGAGTAAACAGCAAACAGAACAGTGTCTATTACAATTTCATAGTTCTTAACTAAAGAACCAAGGTTGATCAGGAAAGAAAAACCAGAACGACAGAACATAAGAACAGAGCAATGGAGGGCGAGATCGGGTAAACGACATAACTTTACAGAGACGGACTATAGAATATGACCATTTTTTTTAAATTAAAATGAGATGTTAAAAAAACGTTCATTGTAACGACCACCTTTTGTTTAAACGTAAAAATGAGTAGTTTTATTTGGTCAAACTTTGTTGTATATTTTTGCAGCAGTGCTGGGGATCGCATTATTTCCGGATCTTCTCCGCATAGCTAGAACTGACTATCCAGCTATGGATGTAGTTAGACAAGGAAGCCAGTAATGGCACAAGACCACTCGAGGTTGTACAGGCAACGCAGAAGAAGAAGTTGAAGATGTTTAGGAAAACGATCTTATTATTTGAGATATCGATTCTGAATTTCTTTGTGATTTCTTTTTTGATTCTACTTGAAAATAAGACTGGTGTAATAAGTTGATCTCATTTTACTGCCCATTGTTGTATTTGTCCTTATAAAGCAAAGAGTGACGGTATTACGAGTACACCAAGAGGAAAAGGGATCAAAAACTCTGTGGTTACAAGCAAAGCGCCCTGATCAGACGAGATATGGGGAGATATACGAAGAAGAACATTTTTCATCATATCCATCGTATTACAGAAATAGGATGATTGAGGGACAGAATGAGCAAATAAGGGCCTGGGGAACACAGGCCCCACAGCGACTAGCAGAAGGCAGACATATTTACATTTAATTTAACGGCACAGCAAATATTGAAGCAATTGATCCTTAATTGTGACAGTATCGCTCTACATCAACACGAGCTTCCAGGCAGAAGGTTCCAAGGATTCCCTTTCTTGCAAATAAGGGCAAGCCAAGCTTGGTTTCATGACAAGAGAAAGCCCATTGTTCATAGCTAGAACTGGAATATCGTCACGACCAGAAGATGAGTAATGAGCCAAGGGATCACGAAATTCCGTTTTATATAAAATACGTACAAAAAACGCTCTTTTCAGTCCGCAAAACTGATCGCAATTCAACCAGTTCGTCGTTGCAACCAAACTGGCCACGCTTAAGTGGGTATCAAGGATTGTTTTGCTTGCGAAGCGACCAAGTGAAAAAGGCAACAGAAAAGAACGTTCTATTTGCTTACACTATATAGATACATCACGCGTCGAGCATCGCAGCCCATTTCGGTACACTGATTTGCCGCCCAACTTCCCTCAAAACGTGTGGTGGCCGACCAGCGCACCCGCGAGAAGGGAAGGTGCGAACGTGTATTATGTTTACCCAAAATTGACCTCATCGAGCGCCGGCTTCGGTAAACATAAATAACTCTAAACCGATTTCATCAAACGCGCTGCGCTCAACCCGATTCCCCAAAAATCCCATAATCCGATGCTTTCGGTTTCGGTGATGAGTGTTTGAATCAATTGTACGCGTCTCGCCTCGCACGGTCGGTTGCGATATGATTCACGGGCCTTTGTTTATCAGCAGCTTCCGACCGAACCGGCCGCGGCAAGTGTCGAAGTGTCGAAAGAAGTGATAAATGTTTGGAGCTCCGTGACGTTGTTTGGAAATTCTAAATTGTAATTATTTATCGATACCAGGTGTGCTTAGGGGAAGGAATGGCTCTCTTCCTGGGTTGCATTTGAAAACGGGAGCGGTTTAGATCGAACGTCCCGGTACGTGATACGTGAGAAAATGAAAGCAACGACGATGAGAAGCTGAAGATGGTGCAGTTTTGTGTGCACGATTAATTCAATGCAGTAGTCATTTCGATTGTGGAGGGTAATCTTTCCCATATTCATTGGTGTGGCGTGCATGGCTGAAATAAAATGAAAGCGTTCTTAATGAAAGGCAACAAATACCGTACCGGTACCGAATTTGTGCGGGAATGCTCGAGGTGAGGAGGAGGAGGACTACCTTCACCGTACAAACAGATGGTGTGACGCACGGCTATCGATCCTGGCAGAGGGCCAACAAACTGGGGAGGGTTGAAAAAATCCAGCGTGACCTTGAGCTTAGCCGTAGAGCTGTTTCTTCTGCCGCCCGGAAGATAACCCGCACACAACACTGCCCGATAACGACTACCCGTGGGCCGACCGATTAGGAATTGATAGTGTCCCACCAGAATAATACACCTTCGATAAATGCATTGAACTCGCCATGATTGATTATCTTGCAACAGACACGTTGTAGCTCGTGCAAGGCAGTTCGTGTGCTCAGCACGGCGTTCCACAGCTTCCGTACTGACGAGAATTGACCAGACCTTTTTTTTTCTACCGAACCATCCTCGATCCCATGTCCATGTTTCTATTTGGCTTTCCTTGCGTGAAATGCAGCAAAACAACAATACCACTCACCTCGGACGGACTCATTGCCGTCTTTTTGGAGCAGTCGGGTTTGTTCATAGAATTTACACCATTCACACAGGCGAAAAGAAGCGCACTGGCACAACCGTAGCGTAGCACCGTAATTGGGCTACGGAAATTCTTTCGCTTAACGCAGGCTTCGATTTGTGTTTTTTTTTCGCGAGATGCACAGAATGTAGAATTGTTTTACTTTTTTATCACAGAAAGAAATGCGGCGACTTTACCTGTGCAGTACTGGTAAACATTGGTGAAGCGGCAGGTTCGTCCATGGAAGCGCTATTTGACAGCTTGACATGTCAGGAAAAACGAAGCCTCGTGTGACATTTGCGACTCAATCGATAGTAAAAGCAGCTTGGGTTTTGTGAGCAACAATAAATTGGAATTTTTCATCACGAATTTATTATTTCAGATTTTTGGTGATGTGAAAAATGATTCATTCGTAATATAGCTGAATAATTAAACTCTCCTTCAACAAAAACTAAACAAACAAACAAACAATTGCATAATATTCATGAAAACCCTAAGACCATTATTCGGGAAACATTTTGGAACATCTCTTCTTGCTCAAATTTGTATAAAATGTGTTAAATCCGTTTGCAAAACTGCCCAACATTCTCATTTCCTATTCAACCGAGCATCCCATTTATATTGCCCGTCCCTACAACTCTGAAGTCGACTTTGCGTTCGCTACGTCGACTTTCGGTCGACATCGGCGAAATCAAACTGCCGATGGAAATTAAAATTAGCGAGCCGGGAGAATTCAACTAAAATTCTTCCTTTTTCTTTGCAATCATTATTTAAAACAATTTATACAAATTTTTCATCATTTATTGTCTTTATTTCAAAAAAAAAAATTTAACTCATTCATTAAATTTTGGTACAATTTTTCCAACAAGAAACGCTTAAGAAAAAAGTGTGATCGATTGCTTTACATCCAATTCAATTGACCTTATTTGGTGGTTTGTGGTATGTGTTCCACACATACGTACAACTTAAGTCTACAGTTTGCTATTGGCTTGCAGTGCTTCCCTCACAAGTTGAACAGCGTATTTTGCCGTGCCGGGCGCAGTCGTCACCCCGTATCCCCCATGGCCGTAGTTATGCACCACGCGCAGATTTCCGTTTGATGTAGGTAGTAATTCAATTTCGACGCGTACAGGATCACGGTGCGGTCGCAGCCCAACCGATTCCCGTATAACCGGTGCCCCTTTCAGGCTTGGCAGCAACGCTTCACACCGCTCTCGAATCGCAGCCGAATCGTGGCGGGAAACCTCCGTATTGTAGCTATCAAAGTTACGACATCCCCCCAGCGTTACCCCGTGCAAGCCCGGAATAATGTACGTATCAAAGTCCGCATAGAATGCCGTCTTTATCCAGTTGGCGCGCACCTTGATCACCTGCCCCCGGATCGGAACCAACTTATGGTCGTTGCACAGGCGCTTCGCCCCCAGGCCGGTACAGTTCACGATCACATCGTACTTGCTGTCACGCAGCTCCTGCAAGTTGTTCAAGGCGACGGTAACAATCCGTCCACCATTGTCAAGAAACCTGTGAAAGAAAAACCCCGGCAAACCCATTAATAATCGCTTTCGTGCGGTCGCTCGTACTGTGCCCTCGGTTCTTCCCTGCTCAGTCTCTAAACCAATCAATGACCTACCTTTCGGTCGCCCACGGTTGAAACAGCCGGCACTCGGTAAGGATGGTGGTGAAAAACGATCCATACTTCCATTCGCCAGGACAAAGCTGAAGTTCCTGCTCGGTCGCAGCACGGTACACCGGCAGAACCTTTTCGATGTAGTGATTCTATGGATAAAACATTAACAATTAGCTTTGCAACTACCAAACCCCTTAAGCACCTCCCCCTGCTTACCCTAACAATGGCAGGATCTCGGCTGGAAAAAATGTAGCCCGACAGCTGGCACACACCGGCCCGGGCTGACTGCTCCGTCTTGCGAATTTCGTCCCAGTGGTTGTACGCGTCTGAAATCCATTTCCTGCGAAGAGCCCACACAGAATAGACGGGTGTGTAGTGTCGATTAAAGCGAAGGGCCGGCCCCCGAAGCCTCGTCCTTCTGCCGGAAGGCAGGAAATGACAGAGCAACCCCGTTGTTCAAGCACTGGCAAGCAATAACGTCGACCGCATAAACTCCGGAAAGCAACAAATGAGTGTGTCGATGGGGACGAACTGGGAGCTGGGTAGCACCGTACCATTAACCCCCTACACCTTTCACCCCCCAGGGGGGGCAGGGATAGTTTTAAAGAGCTCTCCAAATAGAAAATTGTGTTATGTGACGGTACATGATGAATTGCCTTCTGTTTCTTACTAAGTTTATGCAGGAAGGATGGTAAGAAGAAAAAAAACTGCACACTCAGCACCTTTAATAGCATTATATCAGATGCAGAGAGTATGATTTACTATCGAAACACCCTACAAACGATCATCTACATACATCGTGCAGTTTTCCAGCTGTGTTCTATTTCGGTTCTACTGACAAACTTATTTACTGTTGCGGGTTTGCACCTTGTGCCCATAATTTGTTAGCAGCACCAACAGCGATCGATTGCTTTACCAGAGGAGAGAATCGCTAACCCCATCTAACGTGTCCTTTGTATGTAAATATATACGCGCACCGTATTCGTTTGCCACCAAATGCACTTGAGACACACAGTCGGGCACGCGAATCGGTAGGTCAAAGCACCGAAACTGGACCCCGTAGAGGTTAGCAATTCGACACAATAGGTTTCGGTGCAAAGGGGCGGACAGGCACGCGGGTCCGTGATCGCATGACTGGCGCCCATTACGACAATCATCACGTTAGTGACCCGCTATTCCATCGAGGCCTCGCAGGTCAACGGCGCAGCCTGGCTACTGCTGCTGCAACTTCCGGGTATTTCCTAATTGGGGCTCGAGAAGTTTGTGCTCGCTCATATTAAAGCCGCAGCCGAATTAATCCTCGCCGGTCGGCTAAGTTTCTTTGTTTCAGTCGTGGAAGCAACATGTGTCGGTGCTTTATGCGAGCAGATAGTTTCATCGATTTTCTAATTCCACTGCTGATGTCAGTTTAATTGTACCGACAAACTATTACGCTGTCCACTTAAATCAACGTAATGCTTTCTAATACGCTGTTTGTTGTTCAGATTGATGCCCGGCACATAAGTTTTTACAACCACATTCATTCTACGCCCGGCATGGGAAGGTAATCGATTAAAAAATTATACGCGCCACCAGGCGTCTCCATCGGTGGGTCAGCAGCGAACAGGCGCAGTAATAAGAAGGCGAGAGGAAAAAAATCACACCACACTGCAACGACGTAAGCGACGTTCGTTCCAGCACAATCCTAACCCGTCGTGACCGTATAGCCTCAATATAGAAGTGTTCATCTGCCCTGACCCACTATCCCATTAGCACGGGATAGAGAGAGTGTGTAGAAGGTTCAGGATATTGTCATGTCACCGAATGGATTCGCTCGCTCAAGGGCTTCTTTCGCCAACACCATGGAGCAGAAGGTGAAAACAAAAGTGACAACCATCGTGGTGCGATGGTGTGATAGTGAACAGCGGAGAGCTCGCACGCCTTTGCTGTCCATCGATTCGGTTTGTCATTTTTTGCTTCAGTTCGAGTCGCGTTACGCACGCTAGAAATCAATGCCAGCGGTGATTAGTATCACCGCTTCGACGTTTTGCCGGTTGCTGGTTAGTGGAGGAAAAACCAACCACAACAGCTGGTTGCGAAACCTGACTGAACGCTGTTACGCTGCGTTACGGAAATGTGGATCAACAGTTCGCATATTTACACGTACGAGCAGTTTTCATCGTGCCATCTTCAACAGTTTAGTCTTTTTTTAAGGAATGCAGTTCTCTTCGTTCAAAAGGGAAATGGCTTTCAAAAGTAAAGCAGAAGTAATTCCCATTAATGACTCAGAGTCGATTATAGGGAAGGAGCACCAACGCTCTAACCAATGGACGAGATACGAGACGAGTTTTCAAATAAGAACCAATAATACGGACAAACCTGCTGGTCCAAAATTTATAAACATTTCCTTTTAAAATTTATTAAATTGATCACTTTAAAAAAAGTCAAAGACATTTCCTAGACCTCTACAATGAACCAACTTTTGAGCCTTTAAAATTAACTATAATGTGGTTTAATGTCACGAAAATGATCATCGACAAAAAGTTTAACGTTTTCTTGAAAATTTACAAAGAAAATTTTAATAATTGATGCTTAAAGGTAGCTAACTTTAATGTTAAATAGTGAATGTTTTGAATACCATATTTATGTTTAATTTTACTGTCAGTGAAATGTTGTGTTTTTGAGAAATTGTAAAAGAAATTGCCAGAGTTATAATTTGATTAGCAAAAAAACTTTATCATATTTTGCAAATTAATGTTTACTGCTTTCAGGTAAACCAACATTATCGTTGGCTAATTTTGTCTCTGAAATTTCCACATAAATCTAATGTAAAAAGACAGCTAGAGAATAGCACAGCAATTGGTACACTAGTTTTGCTTGCACCAATTGAAATTGGAAATATAGCATCATTAAATGATTTAAACCTATGTGGTATGAAGCTTGGATGAATCATAAACAATTTTTTTTATATAAATGGACATCGATTTTGTGCTTTAATTTTAATAGAAACAGAAAAGAGCTAACGAACCGATTCTAATATGCAGTGCAGGTTCGCTAATAAGTGACGGCCGTTATTTGGAAAATTTCCAGTGCTTTGTTTAACTTAACAAAAATGGGTATTGCTCATTGTTCCTTATTGCTTTCTGCCATCTTCCGGGTAAATCGAGCATTTCTTTTACATAAAATAGTTCATCCTTCTAAGCGATCAACATATCCATCAAGGATCTTGTTTTAAGAGCTCCCTAACCAATCCATGAGCCATCGACCAGAAATAGTGATAGTCCGAAGGTGCAACACCCGAAGAATATTGCGAGGTTTTACTCAAATAACCCCAAGTTGAGATGGAGTGATGGCGTTGATGCCGCCAGAACGGCCGGGATAACGGATTAGCAGACGACGGCGCTAAACCGTGAGCGGTATCGAGGATTGTTGCAGCAGGCCAAGACCGCAAAGCGGTTGTAGCGCCTGATAAGTATGTAAGTAAGTAACTCAAATAACTCAGCTTTTACCTAGTTAAAGTAGTTCATAGTAAACCAAGCCGATCTAGCGCCGCTAGAAACACAACAAAACGACTGAGCTGTGGAATCCTTTCCCTATGGGTTCCTATGACCTTTGTACATGAACGTTACATTCTGAATCGCAGCTTCTAGTGCATCGGAGCCACTTCCAAAATCTTGTTTCGCTAAGAGAAGCACCTCCGTAAACACTTTTAACAGCTATGTTTCGGCAGAGCGAGTTTGATTTGATTGGAACTAAAAAAAGGCAAAACCTCCCTATAATGTCACTTTCGGAACGAAATCCACCACTACTCAAGTATCGAAAGCATAATTGGCACCATCGATTTCAAACCGACCATTACTAAATGGCGCACCTAATAATATAAACGCTAATTTACTAACGCTACGACGACGCTTCATAAAACCACAATAAAATGCAATTCTAACGGCCAAACAATGTCGACCCGAATGTAAATAATTAGTTTGACCAGATACACAGAAATGGCATGCGAGGCGGAAATTGTTGCCAACACTCCGGTCACCATCGTGAGACGTTATACGATCGTGCGCGCTCGCTCGCGCTATTTTACTAATCCGCTGAATAACGCGCGCGATGAATTCCTAACTTTCCTAACCCACACGTGTGCCGCGTGTGTGTGTTTATGGTGTGCCAGGTTTAGTAAATATGGTTTCAATATCCGCGACGATGGGCCGCACCAACAACGGAGACAGACAGGAAGCGTACACTCGGCCCAACACACACACACACACACACACTACACACTCGGCGGCTAAAAATAGTTCCCCGGCCATGGGCACCCGACCCGACCTGCAACCCCGGGTTGGCAAACCAGTGAACGTCGAAGCATAAACTATGCGAAGACCACGGAAGAATGACCACTTGGAAAAGGAGAACCTCAACCCGGGTTGTAGAGTCCGTATCTAGCAGAAGTTCTCTCCCCACCTTCCCCCTTTTTCCAACCGTTCGTCAATCACGTTGCGTGTAAATTACGTAATTTCGAACGGCAGGTGGGAGGAGGTTGGGCGTCGATTTTTGGCGACCGTCGTGGTAAGTTCCACCAGGTGCAGCAGTACATTGAAGGAGGCAACACAACACACCCCACACCGGTTGGCAACACGATGAAATCCTATCGATCGTGACCGTCGCTCGGAGAGCGTGTACGATTCTCGGTCGACCTGACCGACCCTGGTCGCTGGTAGTGCAAAGCAGGAAGAGAAGAACCTGCCCCCTTCTTTCCGACAGGTGTCTAATGGAGCGAATCACTGCACACGTACCGGTGTAGGAGCGTTGCTGTCCCTCATCGATTGCCGCCTGTTTTCCATCCCCCAAACGGATGTTGCAGGTCGTCTTCAAACGAGTCGATTAGTGTCGTACTCCTGTTTGAAGCACAATTATCAATGAGCGATAAATCTATCCGATACAACCAATTCCATCTCCAATAAGAATCCAAATGGTTGATTATTTAAATATGATATCCAAAATGAACTGGCCATTTTTTTCTACTCCGAGGGAAGTCGCCGTGTCGCCAAACTAATCTGTCTCATTCTGGTAGTAGGTATTAATCTTCTTTCGGCCTACGACACATACGACGCACCACCGGTGAAATGGCGTCGGTGGATGAAAAATTAAATTGCTTCTCACGCAACAACGCAGCGAACGGGACGACTTTGACGTTGATGAAAATGAAAAATGATGATAATACGAGTCCACTCGCCCGTTGTCCGTTTGCCAAAGCACACTTGTTGGTTGGATGGACAGGATGGCTTACAGTGAGGGACAGATGCTTAACTATTTTTGATGTAGTTTTGTTAGTAAAAAATAGCAAAAATGTCGAATTATCTACTTTTTAAATAAAGAGAAAAAATTGAATAAATCAGGCGAATGGTTCAAATAAATTGTGGAATAGAGTAAATCTACTGTAGAAATGTACAATCATATAATGGAATGCGACTATGAAACTTTTGCGATCAGCAGTAGATTTTCTGCCGAGTATTAGGTCCAAGGGGCGGTCCGGTGGCCAAGGCGACAGCGGCGCCGGTCTTCACACGGCAGGGCCGGGGTTCAAATCCCAACCAGATAGCCTCCCCGGACGTAAGGCGGACTACTTTACTACGGGTAAAAAGAAAGTCACAGAGAGCCAGAAATGGCAGGCCGAGACCTCTCGAGGCTGTAGTGCCAAAGAAGAAGAAGATTTGGTCCAAGCCTAACAGCCTATGGCATTCGCTAACATTGGATCGTTTGTTTCCATTTTTTTTTTTTATTCTTAAAGAACGGCCTGGCCGTATTGCTTTTGTTTCCATTATCATTCATACACATTCGAACGTATTTAGCGCGAAAATGAGTCAGAAATGTTGTTTTCAAAATTCCATTATATGATTGCAAAGTTCCACAGCGAACTTGCAATATTCCACAATACATCTGAAACATTCCCTGAAGGATTCAAATGTCCCATTATTATGGATCGAACCCCCCATTTAAAGACTCCCACCAAATGCTACTACTACTACTCAACCTGCCACCGCTGTAAAAAGCTATCAGTGTTAATAGTTTGCTGGCAAAGCAAATGGACCGCGTCCGCGTCCAGTCCAAGGCGGGAGCAGGTGTGAAAATGGGTTCAACGTTTCCTTTTCGTTACACACACCGCGACACACTTAGCACACACACAGCCAGGTTTACCTGGTGATTTCCTCGGTCGGGCCGGAAAAGCTAGTTCCGGGGCGAAATAGGCCAGCCGCAACGTCGCTGCACGTGTCCTGCTCGAACCGGTCGGCCAGTATGGTGACGGTGGCGTTCCGCATCTCACGCTGCAGCTCGAGCGCGGTCGTCAGCCCGACGACTCCGGCCCCAACGACGCATATACTCATTGTCGATAAAAGGTTTTCTTTCTCCTCTCGCTCTCTCGCTCTCTCTCCTGGCGGGTGCCCTGGTTTTCCTTTTTGGTCCTCACCAGGACGAACTGATTGCGCCACAAAATCAGCCGCCCGCTCAACCGTTTAGGGGAGGGGGGGGGGATGTGTAAAGCTGACGAAAGCCTTCACCTGCAACACACAAACACAATAAAAAAAAATTAAATTAAACACCCAGGCAGAGTGGGGAAGTCGGGACACATGGGGACAGGAGGAATAGTTTCCTATCGATTTGTGGTCGGTTGATACAGGTTTGATACACCTGCATCGCGCCTCGGGTGGGGTACCGGGTGTCAGGGAGCCCCGGGGTCCGTGGTGTGTTTTTGCTATCTTGATGCCCTGTTTTCGGTCTAGCCGTAGCCCAAATTCTTACTGATTTTATTATAGATTCCGATGGCAACCACCAGCCGGCCGCAACCACCATCCGCATCCGCATGATGTGTGCCGAGAGGGCGCGCGCGGGTGCAAAGTGTTACGAAACAAGGTCGATTTCGTCGTATCGATGTGCCAATAAATGGGACGGCACGGAAAAATAGCTTTATAGAGAGGTGGCCGTCAAATAGCAGTTACAGTAAAGTTCGATTGTGAAATTGGAGGAACGAAAATGTTTCACTTTTAGTTAGCTTGTAAATTAGAAAAGAATGCAGCAAGGATGGAGGGTGCAATTACCAGATTAAAGTCACGCCTAACACATCATAAAGAGGATTCAATCGGGCGTCCTTAACCCCGAGCTTTGTTAAATTAGCTTGAACGTGTTGAGCTCTCGAGCTAAAGTATTCCTTTTGTTATAATCGTCTAATTACTTCGCTTTAAGAGAGCTAATGACTCAGAATTATTTCCCCTACATCACAATCCCTTTGTAACGCCCTAATGATCAGGAAAAAACAACCTCTGGCGCTGCTATCCATCTTCTTGGCAGGGGTCCATCGATAAAGGCCACCGGCGGCATATTTTACAGCAGTTGTGTTTGCCGCTCTCTAATACAATTTATTTACTGTCCCAAGCATGCTAACCCTATCTCATGCCAGTCGATTGTTACTTCTGCCCTCCTTTTATTGAAACCGAGATAAAACCGTCGCCTTAAGGTACGAAGATGATGGTCACATTTTCCCTGTGGCGTACGATTGCTTTATTGGTCTTATGGGCCCGTGTATAAAAATAGAAGCAAAAATTATTCTTATTATATAAATCGAGCGACTCTCAACAGCGTTCATTCATGTGCTTAGAACAATTCGAACGAACCAGAAGAAAAAAAATCAAGATTATCGTACTTACACACCCAAACCAGGTACCGTGTAATAAGCTCGATATGAATCGTATGGCCTTGCCATTGAATTCAACAGCTGGTCGAAGTGAGTAAGGACTTTTTCCTACGTGTCCGTCGTGCCTTTCGTATCCATTCCCACCCCGTATCGGTTCTCGGGCGATATTTTTGCGTTCGTTCGCTTAGAATCCGCCCGAACAGGTTTCATCTCTTGCGTAATCATCACCGGCAACAAGCAAAACGCCAGGGCAGAACCTCGCGGTCGATCTTACTCACGGTTACGGTTCTCAGCCGTCAGGCACGCTCACAGAGAGTGTGAGAAAACCGTCCAACAATTTGCTCTCACGTACGCAACAACACTCACTGTGACACACGGGCGGACGCATCCGCACAACCATCGCACCAAGATCTGATGTCACACACATTGCGCGAATTATTTTTATTTACCCACCTGCGAGCGATGGTCGATGGCTCCCTCCTCTTTCCCTCACATTCACCAGCACCAAGAATTCAATTGCCCTAGAGCCAACGCACGCAACACAGGGCCGTTTGTTTGGATGCTGCAACGACGACGACGACGACGACGACGGACACCTGCCGATCGATCCGAGCACAAACCGTCGCGCGGCGGAACTGACTCTGTATGAGCTGGGTGCAATCGGGTGGTGCGGCTGGACCGTATTTGCCGTTCCTGATGCGATGACCCGCGAATCTACACCCGAGAAGCTTGTCGACTAGTATGAGAGAAAAAGATGTGCTTCTTGCGGGCTGATAGCGATAAGGGAAGCAATACAAAACCGGGCGGCGGACATTCGAAGACGGTGGTGTACTGTAAACAAAATCGAATCGGGAAGAATGTGCACGTACACTGAGAGCAAGTTTCGTGTTTGGCGTTGATAAAGAGCATCGTTTGTAAGGCGTTCTTTGGGGAGCTGTGTTCCATATGACACCACTCACTTACAAAGAGACACACAAGCGTCATACAGCTGGGTCAAGGATTTATTACGCTACTTACACAAATCGTTATCTAATCAGGCGTGAATTGGTTGTTGTGGTGTGCAATCGATAAGCCGGTTTAGGAAGCTTCCGACCCGCCTTTAGACACTTTTCGAACTTGACAGTGAAATCGAAACGGTAGGGATTGTAATAGATTCAGAGAGCTTGTAAATAGTGACCCGGTTGTATTTAGTGACACTCAACAACATACTACATACTCATCGCAAACAGCTCCTAGGTTTATTGTAGTCCTGCTCAGCAAGTCCGAGCGCTGGCTGGGTCGTCTGGTACCATTCTCATGACATGACTGTCGAGTCTACCTCACTGCACGATAGCGAGATCACCGTAGAGTTCGTCGAGCTTGTCATTGTTCCATTGTCCTTCCATACATACGGAAAAGGACAAAAAATCTGGGACATTTAAAGTGCCGGGACTATCTAAGCTTCACCCAGTCGCAAGTGATACTTTGATTGGAGAAGCTCAATAGAATACAGGGTACCTCGGAGTTTTTTTAATCTGTACCACATAGTTTTGGTCTCATGTCGAGATTTTAGGCTTTTCTATTTATTTTTATTTGCGTCCTACAGTTTTTTTAACGTTTCCCAATTATGTTTGAATACCTTTAAACGAATTTTAATCAGGAAAACATGTTTTCTTTTATGATGCAGATGGAAACAAACCATAATAAGTTGATGATACGAAGATTTCACGTCCTTTGATTATTTTTGTACATTATAAACACACTTTAAATATGTATTTCATAAGAAAAAATCGTTCTTAATTTTCAACAAATATTATGCAAGATTTTTTAGATATCTTCCATTACAAAATTTGGTTTTTTAAATATTTAAAAACATGTTACAATTTTAAAAATAATTATATAAACCCTTAAAAAGCTATCGAAAGAAGGCAAAATAATCTGATTTCGATTTAATTACAGTTTTAAGTAAATTCAAAAATATTTGGGGCGTTGTCGAAAGACCACAAAATCGTAAAACCTTCTTGTAAAACCCTGTAAAACAACCTTTATATCTAATTTTTAAACTTTTTTTTTATGTCGTTTATTTATAGAAGCTACCGGACCCGACAACGGCGCCCGTTCTTCTCACGGCAGGATCGGGGTTCTAATCTCATCCAGACCGCCTCCCCCCTCGCAAGCAGGGCTGCCTACCTTACTGCGGGTAAAATCAAGTCACAGAACACCAGAAATCGAAGGCCAAGACCCTTCAGAGGTTGTAGTGCCAAGGAGAATTATAGAGGCTTTGGGTCTCAGAGGCCTCTGCTAGATTGAGCCATACCAACTTTTGATAAAGACACCATCGACATCTTCACTTTTCATTGAAAAGTGTAAAGGACAGGTTGGGTTTTCCGACTTCTTCAACTAACAAAGTCATACAAAGTCGATTCGTTGAAAATCGACATTATAACTTCATGTTTACGCTTTTCAAAATGTACTTGGTCTTATTGTCGCATATGCGTACGCTTAAATGTGAAAGCTACTTTAGAACTAACTAGCTTTATTAGCTGACTTTAGTTCTGCTAATCAGTTCAAGGATCCAATACTCCTCAAACTTGTTTGATGCAGAATAGCAAAAAAAAATGCTACAATTTGATCCTCGAGCAACGTGCCATCACCGGGACCTGAACACCTTAAGATTATCTTGCTCAAATTATCAAGAGCTGTCAGTTAATTTTCAATAGAACCTAATCACCACCCCAAGAACATGTATTCGATGATATACACGAGATGGCAGGCATCAGGACATGGAATGCTTTATTTCCTCCAATAATTCGTCCATCGCTGGATATCGGTAGCTACGGGGTTGAGATCAAATTATGCTTTCCTCGAACTCCAGCCTCGAAGTCCCAACTCGCTCGCGTGATTGCTCCGATCCGGACGACGCGTTTTGACCAGGTGGACTCCGGTGGATGGCAAGATTTCGACCCATTTCGTCATTCGACAATCGAAGCATTGGATATTGAAACAAGCTGCACCACCCAACCCCCTTGCTTAGAGGGAATTCCATGGACGCTGTCTGTCCATCATATCGGAAATCAGGTGGCCTTCAGTTGCGCAAAATGTGTGTCAGCTTCAAGCCAAACAAATCAACCAAATAGCATTTTCCTGTACACCGACGCCATCCCCTGAGCGCGGGCTCGCTTGCATATAGGAGAAGATCGCTTCACCTCCCGCTTCAAAACGGTTGGCCAGCCCCCTGCCGTTCGCGTGCCCCTCTGCCCGGAAACGACGGTTATTGACAAAACGACCGGATGGGCAAAACGTTAGACAGAGTTGCGAACGATGTACGCGAGGCCGAAAGAGATTCAGGAACGCGCGAAAAAAAGCGCTGCATGAAGCAGCCGGGGCAGCAGCAGCAGCAGCAAGTACGCGACAGTAACAACACATTGATTGATTTACCATTTTCCTATTCACCCTCCCAAGCGTGCCGAACTCATCCCCTTCCTCCCTTCCCCATCCCCCCACCTTTTGGCTGGGTTTTGGTGCTGCTTGTTTATTGGAATGCTTGTTCAATGATGGATAAATAATCGTATTCCTATTATTTCTGTGTGTCTATCGCTCCGTTGCCGCGTGCAGTCCGGAATTGGCAAGTCGGAAGCTTTATGAGCTTCAATTACAATGTATTGACTACGGTTCCAACATACTCACAATGGTCATTGAACTTTAAATAAAAATGTACGAATAAATCTATCACTTCCAGCACAATCTAACCTAATGGCCTTAACGCGATGAACGTAAGCAGCAATATTTTGTTCCCCCCCGCAATAGGAAATATATACAAAAATTGCTACCTCGAGAACCATGCGTGTCGCGCGGGATTTAATTTTAGAGTTAAGCTAAACGTGAGCTCCAAAAATCCAAAAATAAAGGAAGGAAAAAAAGTTTGTAAACTGTCATCACATTTTGACATGCATGGCGCGTCACACAAATCAACGGTGGTTGGTTGGTTTTGTTTTTGAACTGGCCCCCTGTGGTCCCGCAACGATTAATGACGTTCATCTTAAGGAGAAGTTGAAACCCAACGGTGGAGGGTAGCCCCGTACAGTGGCAATTAGAATTTCGAACTAAGAAAACATGGTTTTAGGTTTCTAACCTGTTCCGTAATACGTCTGATGTCGAACAAGTGTCTTTACTACACTAGGTGATGTAAGTGTAAAGGTGTGTGAAATTTGAAAATAAGGAACATTCAGGTATGATATAAAGTAAATCATAAAAACAAAGGAGGAATGATTATTAAATCAACACATATTAGAGGAAAAAAGGTGTAAGACTATTTGTCAATTTAATTATAAAATCGAGCTACATATTTGCTTAGTTGTACGCCTTATCTCTTTTCACTTTTTTCAACATAAGCATGGGACGGCTATTATATTTAAATAAATAAATTTTTCACACCGAGAAAGTTTAACCTTTTCCCAATTTTTAGGATCGGAAGCACTCGGAAGTAGTAGTTTGAAAATCGTATATCAAGGTAACCTTATTCTATTGTCCATCACTGTACATGCAACTACAGCAGCAGTAAACAAAAATAATCAATCGAAGAAGTGATTTCCGTTTTAGCGTATGTGATATTACCTCATCAAAATTGCTGTAGCATTAGTTTTTCAAAAAAAGAAGAAGCAATAGTAGAACAGTTTTTATACTGAAGTAAAGTTCAGTGTTGTTGTCTAGCAATCTAACAGATGGTTTTTTTTTGTGCCAGGAATAATGATCCCAGTTAATTGAAAGGTATTAATATAGAACCAGCTACACAAAACCGGACAAATCATTTAATAATAAAGTAAAAGAAATGCTTCAAAATTCAGGTTAAGTCTTCTCCTAGTAGCGGTTTCTAGAAAACAGAAGTATGAGGTTCAATAATTTAATGTGTTACAACCCGACATTCAAATGTAACTTTATAATTTTATTCGTGAAAAAATATGATGAAACTTAACTGAATTTAAATAGAAGTTGCAAATTTTATTGGAAAAGAAGCATTTATAAAAAAAAAGTTTATAGTGTATATTCATTCCTAGCACTGTACAAAAGTCGGTAAATACATTTTTCGGTACTTAATATTAAGATAGATTTAAACAAATAGCAAATTTATTTAAGATAATATTAGTTATAGATGAAACATTTTCAAACTTTTTGAACTTCACTTTTAAAGTTTAAAGTTTGTTAAGATTTATTCAGTGACATTAAGACAAGAGAAGCCAGTAGAGAAACAAAAGCCCACGGACCGAAGGAAACGCTATCCCATCCAGGGCTCAGCTAAACAACAACACAATAAAACCATAAACAGGGTCCTATTCGTCCATCGCATGATAGACAAACCATCCCATCCCATGCCAATTTGAGGCCGCGTTTACTTCCGCCGTTTTAACCATTAAAGTGCATACTTACTCTTGCCGGAACAATGGCCATTCGCGGACACTTTGTCCCGCGCCATTGTCCTTGCTGGGCTTTTCGGTTGTTGTTGTTGCAAGGGACAGTACATTTCGGACTAAAATACATTACCGTTCAGTGTCCTTTGCCGATGGGGGGAACGCCGGGAAACGACGCTCGGAACAATTGAACACATCTCCTTTTAATTATCCTAATGCAACATTTTCAGTGGAAACGACCGCCGACTGACTGTACTTCTTCTGCTGGATGGTACTTTGCAGTACAACAACAAGAAAAAAACGGAAACAAATTTCTCATTGCATTCAACACAACCCTGCCGGGAAGACCCTGTCAGAGTGGTAGAGAAGAGACACAGTAGCGTTGGCCGAAAATTCAGTTGTCGACGCATGAACTGATCGTCACACGCGGTATTTCTTATTTTATTTTCGGGTCGTCTCACATGTCTCACGCACGCACACCGTCCACCGTTCCTCTCCCTCTCTTTTGCCACCCGGTTATAAGGTGCTAACGATAGGCTTTTTTACACCGAGACGACGTACAACAGAGTATGCAGCGGCTGAGGGCGCGCGTCCGTCCGTTTGTCCGTCTGCCTTTTGTCTTTCTAATTTTCGCGCGTCATCCGCGTTTTTCGTGCGTACCTGTCTGCTGCTTCCTTTATAGCGCCTCAACTCGTCACTAGCTCTCTCTCCCTCTCTCCCCCAGGACCTTTTCCCCACGTTTTGCCTAGAGCTTGATCGTGCACATACATATATATGTTTCAGCGACGCTTCAGCACTACCAGGTTCGCGCGCGCTCAACTCAATATATCGAGGGAGTATCGAAAGATTCAATAAAACTAATTTAATTATGCATTATCTGTGTGTGTTGCACATCATGATGGGTGTGTTGGGGTGGTGTGCTGCACATTCCTCCTCCTACCTACTACTACTCCCCCGGCGTAACTTTGTGTGAGCTTTTGTGTTTTTCGTGTGTAGATGAGGTTTGGTGTATCTGTGGCGTGTGTGTGTGTCGTACATTACAATATTGATGGTTGGTTTAAAAATTATACAAAGAGTAAACCAAAAGCCACAACACCATCCGCTTTCTCTCTCTCTATTCGATTTTTTGCTCCTAACTCCTCACAACTTCCATTCGAAAATCCTACCACTTGCTTGCTCGGTTTTGTCGTCAATCCTTTTGGGGTATCCTTTTTGCATGTGGATCGCTTGCCTCACAACAGTTCCTCAGCCGGCACCCTGTTATCCTCCATAATGCTTCTTGTATGTACCAGACCAACATCTTTACCGGGTCTGTATATCGTTTCAAACTTCCTTCCTTCGGACCATTTACATAGTAGGTGCTCTCTTCTCCCGGTACATCGAAATATTTATCAAAAGTACACAGTTTGTTTTCTACTTCACATAGTGTATTCAACCTTACGTTTGTTCTGTGTTTGTTATTTTTTTAACTCACTATATTTTGTTTTGTTTTTTGCTTTGTTTTGTATAAATTACTTACTTGTTCTTACTCATGTTTGCTTCGTTCACTTTGTCAATGCGCTTTCCTGCTAGATTAGATTAACACAGACATCCTTCGAACCCTTCGATTATATGACAGCTAGGGGGCTATATACGATACGAGTGCCGTAATGGGTTTGTTTGTTGGCACTGCAAAAAACATGCACGTTTAACATCAGTATGTTTCGAAAACACAAATTAAAACTAGCAGCATTCATGTGTCGGTTATACAAATTGAAGATTGTTTTCAAATATATATAGACCGGTACATTCTATTGCAGCGGGGTTTTGTTTTGTGGTGTAAGGGGCAAAGATTTATGATAAACGAGCGCTTTGATGAAAACTCGAAACCCAGATGCTGGTGAATATGTGCAATGCCCAGGGTACAGATTGGGCGCGTCCCATTATCATTTTCCTGTTACACACCCGGTGAACGCAAACGCTATTGAAATCTATGGTCAACGACTATCGGGAATTCGGCGTCATCAATCTGCCTGCGCTATTTTACACGCGTTCCACTATTAGATAATGCTAAATGGTAGAGCATTTACACCATCAGGCCCCGTCGGCCCTATAATTTGGTCATACTGGATGTGTATACACAGGCGGATACCATTTCAACGATGCGGTTTTTTTCATATGTTTTACGTTCTATGCAATGATGGGGATATGATGAGTATGAAAGTGATTTTTTTTCCACCACGGTACACAGTGCGATTGCTCTACTCTTACTGACATGTACATTGTCGAACAGAATGTATAATTTATAAAATAAAAAACATTCACGCCATTGCCTGGAACCAAATGAAAAGATAACTGATTTCCCCTCCGAGGACTGAAGAGCACGGTTTTGGGCTGAGATTCTGTTTCAATCAAAGATAAGTTGTTACTTTTTCCCCGTCTCATTCTATGCATTTTAAATTGTATTCGAATAAAATTTGGAAACAAAATACACGCAATAGATTTCTGAATCCTTCAAATTAGGATACCGAAAATATTTCATGACAATAGGCGCGCTTTCATGCTCGTTAATTAAAATTCCATGTACAAGAACATTCAAGGATCTGTGCCAATAAAATAGAGAACACTAGACAGTCAATATTTCCAGCCTATACCGGTGACCCAGACAGACCGGCAATGGTTTCGGGGGAGGGCCACCGGGAATACCAATATCAAATTGATGGTAATAAGAAATGCCAATTTGCGTAGAATGAGAGAAGACGTATTGACGGTCGAACATCTGTGTCACGAGACCGAGGAGAGGATATAATGATTTGGATGTGTTTTAGCATACTTAAGCGTAAGAAACGATTTTATATGTACAAAAATTATATTTCACAAATGATGTTTAATGTATGTATTAACATTCACACAAAGGAAACTCTTTTGATATTGAGCAATGTTGTATTCGCCGGACTGGGAAAACGAATAAGGAAATTATATTTAAGTCCTATTCACCTTTGTTTTACTTTTTTTTATTATACTAACCAAAGTTGTTCCTATTTTCTCAATACTCTACTCCTTCGCATCAAACGTTCGGTCTACGGTATCATTTGGAAATAACAAATCTATTTATGGTAGACGGACTTCGAACGAGTAATCAGCTCTAAAGCTTAGTAACGGCTAAAACATACCGTAACATTAAAACTATCCATATACCTGACATATAGTGAAATCGATTTGGCGAACGAAACCTCTCTTTTTTGTAACAAAGCATGCAAAGCACAAGGCTAGGGAATGGTTTGATGCACATTTTAGGGCATCATTAAAAAAAATAATAAAATCATCAAACTCCCTGTTGCTGAATCCGAGTCCGAGGCGCCTCCACAAACTACATCGAATGCGAAAAAGCCAGCTGGACTGGTCAGATCAGTCGGATCTAAGCCTATAGATCGGCAAGATCAAGTCGCTGTTCAAACAGCTTTTGCTCTGAAAACACTTTCGAAGAAGTCGAGCACCGAGCAGCATGACCCGTTGCTAAAAACGTCTACCCTCGTAGAGGATCCTCCTTTAGGTAGAGCGTCTCGGATTCTCAGAGTATGAATCCTCTACGTCTATTCCTCCTATAGCGATCAGGAAGTGAAACAGATGTATGAGTACATCTCATCACGTATATCCAAATTGGCCGTTCTGATGGACATCTTCAACTACTTAGCTGTCGTGGGTGACGTGACTGGCTTCTCGGGTGTCCCATGGCGTCTGGATATAGGTGTGAATCTGAGTTCCACCTTAGCTAAGGCGCTAATACCCACACCGACTATGAAACGTTCCAGCACCTGTAAGTCTGTATCTTACAGGACTATGCGTATACTTGTACAACAACGGTTGACAAGGAGTGTTGTTTGCCCGAAGACCTTGCACCAGTACCTTCACCCGCTGATCAACCAGTGTTGAAAGCCAACAGAAATCTATTGGGGTTGGCACCATAACCTATTCGTGAACCGTGAATAGCTGCTTGTCTCCATCACATCAACATGTGATCGTGAGAAAAAAAATCCAGGAAACGGGACTGAAACAGTTTGAAGTCAATGTCAAGTCTACAGTATTGCATACTTTTACGTCTTACTGGCTCCCTCATCCACACAACCAAGCAGATTACTCCAACGGAAAAAAACGATCGCAATCCGTATAGCTGGGTGATAAGCGACGGTAGATGATGCGCTTAGCTTTATATCCAGCATATGCATTCGTGCTACACACTCCTGCTACACAGCCCAAACGTGTAGAATGGTGAAGGTGATACATGAATGATTCTCTATAAATTCTAATTTTTAACCGCTTCGAGTAAAGATAATACCATAATACTTCAGATTATTATGGTTTCTAGAAAAGTTCACCCTGTTTAGATTGGCAGTAAGAAATGCACAACCTACATGGCCCGGAAGAGGATTTAAAACAACAACAAAAACGGTGGACAGACCAAAGGAAAGTATTTACTCTATCTATCCTGCTAGAGCGCTACGTGGCTAATGAGTTCCGGCTTTAGCTCTCTCATGCTTTATGCCATTCAAACACTATTATTACATTACTTCTAGACTCATACACTGGGGATTGATATTTGGCGTCAACTTCCGGTTCGATAACGTTTACAGTAGAAGCTCTCATTGAATCAAGTTATCGAGTGTTAACTAAGCCCCCCCCAGCCATAGCTCAAATAAATAAAACCCCCAAAGGTCCTTCCGGTGCGCGACAGGACAAATGCAGACAATTCTTTACCTATGCAGTCATTACCACCTGGCGCTGGAAGATTATGATTATGATCGTAAACGGGGCAACCAATTCAAAATCGTTTGTCCACTAATGTTAGCTCTTTTTGACAATTTTGCACTGGCCAGCTACAAGTGAACCCCTAAGCATATATCCAAAGTCTGTCTAGCGTACTTTCGATCGATCGATCCCGCGAACACCACTGGGTGAGGTAAGAAGTTGGAAGAAGAAGAAGAAAACGAAAATTTTCCCACACATACACACACCTGCGTCTGTCATCTCACGCAAGACCTTCCTTCTAGTACGATCCTTCTCGGATCGTGTGAGATCAATACGAAAGTCCTGCAGTTAGTAGTGCAGCATAATTGTATGTTGGATTATTTTTGTATGTGTGTGTTTTCGGTCGTATTCCTCTCTAAGGACGGACTACGTAATCTGCTTTTGTATGTGTGTGTGTGTAAACGGTATAAAATGCTGCTGGTATTGCTTTGCTCCCGCATATCGTGTACAGCAGCCGCCGATTTATTTTCCGGAAAGGGAGGTTTCTGTTGGTTATATGAACGTGAGTCGCTATATGACGTACGAGACGAGAAACGAAAGATGAGACACACACACACAGACTCACACTAAAAACACTCCCATCCACTCAAGGCGCCCACCCATCTGCATCTTGTATGGGCTCAAATTTGTCAACAAAAAAACGGGCCACAATTTGGTATTGCCTTTACGGATTTTGCTTATTAAAGGTGCTCGTGGTGTATTTGAGAGATGTTTTAATTTATGTTTTAACAAGATAATCGTAATAAAAATAATAATAATTATGTGTAAGATACTGCCTGCTACCCTGCTCGTAACTTCGCTTCGTCTCCCTCCTTAGCATCGATATTATTTTCTAGGATCCCTTAAAAATGTTGCTACCTGGTTCTGGTTCGTTTGTTTCATTGCGTACCATTCAATTACTAGTAACGAAAGTTTTGCTCCTACCTTGAAGTAAAGTTCCTATAACCGCGTTGCCTTACCACGCGGGGTGCCTGTCCTGGCCATTGCACCGGTCGCTTCCTTGCTGGCATATAGCTTTCTGTGTGTATGTGTGTGTTGTTTGTTTGTTGAAACTCTATTGCTGATTGTGATGATACAGTTTCAAAATCTGTTCTCATACCCTCTCGCCCCCTCTGTTGGGGGACACAGTTTTCTTTAGACAATATTCACATTTCGCGCATTTCGCGTTCCAATTCCGCTTCTAGTTTTGCTAACGAGGGCACACACGGCACATTGATGTTTTAGGTTTTCCTTAATTTCCTGCAAAATTAAGCTTCAATTAGAAGGTTTGTTGAACCATCACCAATGTTCCTTCTCCGAGCGTCTAGCGTCAAATAGACTAAGAGCGGTATGGCCTACTTTGTCAACAGCAAAAGAGTATTTTTTTAGGTCGGAAAAGGAACAATTATTGGATTAATAAAAGTAACAAAACGACATGCATGTCTGCTTCGACTTACCATCTATTGTTCTAATTTATAAAGCTGATCGTTTGATGCGGGGATGATATTGGGATATTATTCCTACACAAACTGCTTCCTTTTGGGTCTCTCCGCTGCTATTTTACATATTCTACTACATGCTACCGACTGTGCCATAAAAAAGCAACCGTTCACAAACTGCTGCTGCACTGGGTTGTGTTCTGGGGCAAAATTTCTTCTTCTGCGCAACAAATGCCAACCATCATCAACACCAACAATCATCACCATCCCCGTCACTGTAACAAACCAACCGATTCGATTGTTCCTGCTGACGAATAACTGAACTCCAGACGTGAGGATAACGGGGCGAGACCGCTTGCTGCCCTCTGCTGCGTTGAGTGCGCGGATGGAGGGTCGTTCTTCCCCGTTTGCACTGGAAACCCGACAGTATCCCGGTAGTATACGCCCTGATCACACACTTTACGATGCACACACACACGCACACCGGTGTGCATATTACTTCTTGGCTTTCCAATCGAACATTTTTCGCAACAAGCACACTTTACACAACGCATTTTGAGCTTTTCATTTCCATTTTCCTATCGCCTACACATCACACCACCGTCTCCGATTCGTTTTCATTTGCCTTTATGCATCTTGCTATCACTTTTCGTGTTTGCTAGGCAATTCTGCACTCCTCATTGTTTCCACTGTGGCCCCCACGTCCCACTGCAACGTTCGCTGCATCCTGCACTGCACCATTATGTCATTCCCGTGTCAAGAGTGTTGCCATGCCAACGACACATTACATCCGCGCACCAACTCCCCAATCGACGGTTCCTTTGTTTTCTTTCCATTGCGCACTCACACACACACACACTCGAAAAAGCCCTTGCCCTTCATATAATGCACCTCTTGCTCGAACACTCAAACTCCGGCCCCGGTCACGGTGTGCATTGGTCTTTGCAGTTTTGGGGGTCATCATATCCCCTCAGTGATTCAACCACGAATGCCGAAGACAGTCGGCGGCTGTGGCACGCGTTCGCGGATCGTAATCCAACATCGGTTTGAGGAAATCGCTAAACTCCAGCGCATCCTCTTCCGGCCATTCGTATTTCTCGATCAGCACATCGACCAGGCCCCACGGTTTCAGGCCGGTAATGTTTTTCAGCATCCCCTTCGAGTTGAAGGCATGGCTCGAGTTCTTGCCCGACAGCGCGATCCGTTTCGGGATTGGTCCCAGCAGCTCGATAATATGCGCGATGTGGTCATCGTCCCGGCAGTAATCTTTGCCGGAGAACGGTTCGAACAGAAAGTCGCCGGTCGCCAGCTCGAACGCCATGCACGCGGTACTCCAGATGTCGGCCGACGTATCGAACCCGGCCCCGATGATGACCTCCAGCGAGCGGTACTGGCGCGTCTGGATGTCATCGGTGAAATGTTTGTCGACCCAGCACGCGTTCCCGAGATCGGCAATCTTCACGTCAATGTCACACACTTCGAACGCCGGATCTTTGCTTTCCTGCACCGAGGACAGTATTTTGCGCACCGACTCACTGATGTCGAGCTTCGACGCGGACGTCGCCGAATGCACCGAGGAGGAGGAAGGTTTGTCCGGTGATTTCGGATCTCGCTCCCCATCGCCGTCCGCGTCCTTCTCCAGCATGGTAGCAGCGCTGCGGGTGGGCGACGATTTCCGGTCGCTGGACACATCGTCATTGTTGTTCGAAGACGTTGCCTCGCTACTCGATGGACTGGAAAGCGTCGATGCGCACGGCGTCAGGGTTGGCCGATCTTCGTCCCCGGACGATGGCGTACCGGCGTCACCGCCACTCTCCTTACTGCCCACCACTCCACTACCAGCCGTACCGTTCACTAGCAACCGTCTCGTCTCGGTCGCCTCTTTCCTTTCGAGCGGAGAACTAAGGGTCGTGCCAGCGGACGTCGTGGTAGTGCTGCCGGTACCGGTTGCTGGGACTGTATTGCTAAGTGCCGTGGCACGACCTCCCTTCAGTCCCGCACTGGCACCCAGCTCCTCGCCAACGATTGATGCCGTCTTGCCTGCATCCATCGTTCCGTCGGTTCCGTTTTCCAGCAGTCCCACCGTCCCCGCACTCGACGACACTCCGACAGTGCTGCCGCCAAACTCTAGCTGCTGAATGTGCTCCATCTGCTGCCGTATCAGCTCCGACTGCATCTTGGCCTTTCGCTTCATCTTCTTCTTCTTCGCCTTGCTCATGTTCTGGCTCAACGGTTGCTCCTGGAACTGGGGTGGCGCGGCGGAGATGAGCGATATCGGCAGCTTGCAGCCCATCGCGTGCATCTCCGTCGCTTCGCAGGCCAATTTACGCACGTAACTTTCGTTCACACACACGAGCACATTTTCCGGCTTGATGTCCGTATGGATGATCTTGCATTTCGTGTGCAGATAGTCCAGCCCTTCCAGCACCTGCCGGATGATTGACTTCACGTTCGCCAGCGGGATGCCACGGTAGTTCGATTTCAGGATGAGCTTCAGCAGATTGTGCCCGAGCACCTCGAACACCATGCAGATGTGCGTACCGTTCACGCCCGTTATCCGGAAGTCGTTCAGCAGCTGCACCACCTTGTTCCGCTTCGGATCGGTCGGATCGGCGTCCAGAATTGTCTTGAGGATGTGTATTTCATCCTTGGCCGTTTCGCTGAAGTGCTGCGCCGATTTGACGATCTTCAGCGCCACGTACCGCTTCTCCTCCAGGTCCCAGCTAAGCCACACGGTCGAAAAGTGGCCCCAACCAAGCTTCCGGATCACGTGGTACCGCTGCAGAAATAGGTCACCCAGCTTCACTGGATGGTAGCCACCGCGGCAGTAGTCTGCGCGGCACTCCTGCTCCTCCTCCTCGCTCGTGTACCCATCGGCATCCCGATCCAGGTCCCGGTCCTGCTCGATGGTTTCGTTCGACGAGCTCGTGGTCGCGTCCAGCGCTGCCACCGCGTTGTGCACAGCTGATTTCGAACCGCGCCGTACCGAGTCCGCCGCAACGGCCGCCGTCACCGACTGCTGACTGTCGCTCATCGCTACGCCACCGACCATCACCGCGCCCGACGACGTACCCAGGATCATATCGTCATGGTCGTCGTCGTCCTCGTGGAGTTCTGACCCGCCGCCCACGAAGGCACCACCGCCAATGGAGGCCGCCGTTGCAGCCGACTGGTGATTCTGGCCGCTCCTGTAACTATTGCTGTTCTGCGCCGCTGCTTGCGCCGCCGCCGCCGCCACTGCTGCCGTCGCTTGTTGTTTCGCCTTCTTTTTCGCCGTCTTATGACGTTTCTTCTTCGCCTGTATCGTCAGTACGTGTCGGTTCGTATCGGGTTTTACGTTCATTGCTTTTTTTGCTGTAACGCCCGCCTCTTCCGGAATCTTCTCACTTGCTCCTTCCAAAGCGCCGCCGCTGCACACGCACGCCCCCGGCCTCACGCTTTCCGTACCGTATTATTGCTCTTGCCTGTTCTAGCACACGCGCGCACACGCCAACTGCACGCCACACCGAATCTCAATGCGCGCACTCTCTCTTTCTCTCTCGTTCTCTCTTCTCGCACTGCTGCTCCGCTCAGTCTTCCGTCTCTTTCGGTCGCGCACTATTGTTTTTGTCTTGCCGACGAGTTCTTTCCCGTCTCTCTGCTGTCTGTTACTTTCTTTCGCGCACTCGCACCGTTTCCGATTTTTCTGCAATTCCGAATGACAGCACTCCGCCGTTCTACGGAATAATAATAATATTCTCCGCCTGGGATGGGGAATTACTGCAACGGGCGCGTACGGAATCCGTGCACAAAGAATGTAGGCTGTGCTTGCTTGCTTATGCAATTGCTCGTGGTACTCTCTTCTGCCAGACTATTCCGCTTCCTCGGATTAAACACACAGTTGCCACACAGAGCCACCCAAAAAAAAAAGCCAAATTCGAGTCTGTCAATCTGTACGCAGCACTATCCTATCTCCTATGACGCGGATTTGCGATTTCGCACGCTGATGCACGGAACAAACGCGGAACGGAAAGCAGCGGGCTAACGCGTACCCACCGATAGAGAACTACACTGCTTCAAACGACCGGGACTGCGGGACGCAACTAAAAAGCAGACTAACCGAAAAAATAAATAGAAAAAAAGGAAACGTATCAATCGCTGCGTTCCTGGCTCATAGACCTGCAGACGAATGTTCGATTGCGGAACTTAAAAGAAGACTACTACGATCGTCGGAGGGCAGTTCGCTTTGGGAAACTAAACAAGTGGCTACAGTTCTGCAAAGCACTCGGGGGGGGGGGGAAACTGCTGTCACAGAATCAAAAAGTTGCCGTGCACCGCCGCCGTGCCTCCGCTGGGTATTCGGGAGCTGTATCTGCTACTGCTACTGCTGCTTCCGCCCTAACCCGTGTAGAATACATCCGGAACGTTCTGCTGCTCGGAAAGTGGCGAAAATTTTTACAACCACACACACCTCACGCACGTTTTTCACGCCGCTGTTCTTGCTCGTGTTGCTGTGTTGCTTGTCGCAGCTGCTTCACACACGGTCAAGATGATGCGCACCGCGAGCAATGCGCATCTGTCAAGATGCTTGGATGGGATTCCCTTTTCCCGACGATCCGGTGCGTTTTCTTTCGCGGAACCACAATTAATTACTGCTGCAATGCAAGGAAAACTGGTTCCGCTTGGATTCGCTTCAAAATTTACCTTTTTTATCATTAGCACTCTATCAAGAAAATTTGCTTCACAATCGATCAAACCCCTGTGAATCGATGATGGGTGACCGTCTCGAGCAAATGGAAGCTCGACGAAACGAATATTTTGATGGCAAATGTCGATTTCGTCGATTCGTCGACAATCGTTTGGAAATGGTTTTAGCCGATTCGTTACGTTTAATCAGTAGAAAAACATTTTTAAATGTATTTGATTAGCTTGAATTAATTTTTGGCCTAATTTTAGCTCCAAATTCGTCATGTTGCATTATGTTGTTTTCATCATTTGCTGAGCTATGTAAAGCTTCGATCGCTCAACCACTTCGCCTAAACGCATCACACATCGTAAACAAACGCGCTTTCATCGACTTGCTGTGACACCGTGGGTTTCGTCGATTATGTAGAGGAATGCAATTCCTGCGCATCACCAGCCAAGTGCAGTTTCAAATTGGAGGGAAAATCAACTGACAGAACACCATCTTTGCGTCCCAAAAGTTGCTGGTGCCACACAGCGCCCGCGTTCGCTGATAAGAGTTTTCGGTTTGTGCAATAAGGTGGCCAGTAAAAACTGTGCAGACAGCAGATAGATTCAGTTTTTCCTGCCCGTGCAGCAACACAACGATGTCGCAGCCAACGGTCGCGTCTTACTTTAACACACGCAAACGCGCTGCGCATGATGCGCTTGGTGGTGCTGGCAGAGCTAAGGTACTGGTGCTGGAAAACTCTTCTGCACACACGGTTACAAACTTGACGAACAGTTCACTGAACTCGGATCACGAACAGTTGCGCTTCGTAGTTGCTAACGATAATAACTTTACTTTGAAGAGTATTGAAGCCGCCGGGAAGGACAATGGTGGCGCCAACCAATTTCCCGATCCAGCGGACCTGGGACGGCGCGTTACGCGGGCATCACGCGCCATCAAACGGATTGGTCCGGTCGATTTGGACGAGAAAACGAAAGCCCTGCTAGCGTCGGCCCAACCGAAGCTAGTGTCTTTCATAAAGAAGGGCAATTTGTCTCCGCAGAAACGCGCCCACGCGGCTAGTCCCTCGAAGCGTCCGGTCGTGCCAGAGAAAAAGGTTGCATCGCCGGAAAAGGTACAGGCTGTTGGAGGCAGTGCCGCGCCTCCTCCGGTTGAATTTTCCCCCAGGAACAACATAAACAATGTGGCTAAGGCACCCACAAAGCCAACCGTCGCCAGAACGCTGCAAATGGGGAAGGACAAAGATTCCCTGTCGCTGGCAGACATTCGCACCAAGCTGCTCCAGCATCCTCGTCTGCCGGAGCTTAAGACAAAGCTGAACGCGATACAGAGCGGCCTAGACAAGGTGGAACGTCTGCGCAAGGAGCGTCTGGAAGGAAAGAGCAAACCTTCCCTGTCGCCGGCAGTGGCGGCGAAAAATCTGCAGCAATTTTCTACTCTGGACGTCGAGGTGATGGTGAGGTAAGAATCGTCGCCTGCCATTAGCCTAATGATGTGCGGCGAGCCTAATTAGAGCCTCTTTCATTCACAGCCCAAAGAAATCGATCGCCTCTCCTTCGAAGCTGCTTCGCACACCGACAAAGGACGCATCGAACTCGCTGTCCCCATCGAAGAATGTAACACCCAAGCGTATATCGGCGCTTATGAGCCCGATTAAGGATCCGTCGGCGGGTACACCCATCCAGGCCAGTCCGAAAAAGCTGCCCGCCTATCAGCGCTTTCATAATCTGGTTGAAGCGGGCACGCCTACGCTGCAGCTCCCGTTCAAGTACCGATCGTTGCTGGAGTTGTTCAAGTGCACGGACACGGTCTGCTCCATGTTTCACAATCGCAAAGAGCAGATCACGTTCAAGAAGCTTAAGCCAGCCGTTCAGCGGATGGCGCGGAAAAACTTTTTCGAATCGCACCTTGCACAAATTCAGTTCCTCTTCCCGAACGCTTACAATCTGAGTCAAGAAATGACAAAGAACTACGGTTCGGCTACGAAGCACGAAACGTACCAGCTGGTAATCCGACCCAACATTGCGGAAGGTGCCGAAGCAACGAAGCAATCGCAGGAAGCTGATTTTATTCGTACCCTACCGAAGCAGTCCGTCAATCCGCAGGCATTGCTCGAACGTTATCAGCACTTCCGCCGTTTGCTGTTGGAGAAAACGAAGGACGCACATGAAACGTTTCTCCGAGCGCTGGATCCACCGTTAAACATCGATCGCAACAAGCTCGTCCGCTGGCACGCTGATTTCGATCTGGAAAGCTGTCCCGACATCGAGAAAGCCGAACTACCACAGCCACCAAATGTGGAGAAGTTCTCCTCTGCCCGGGATGTCCTTTCGACGGCACGAAACCTTTTCAGCTGTGGTACTGCAATGGACCGGGCGCTAGCACGGTTGGAGGAGAAAAAGAAACAAGAAGCAACTGCAGGAGCAGGAGCAGTTGCATCAACCACAACGAAGTCCGCAGAGCCGGAGGATAAAAAACCTGTTCTTGTCAAAGAGGAGCAGCCTACCAAAAGCACCACCGACCCGACGGAACATCTGCTGCGCAACGTGCCCAAAGCACTGCTCGAGAAAATACGCGCGAAACAGGCGGCAAAAGCTTTAGATCAAATGACTAGACGACCGTCGCAGGAGAAGGAAGCGCTAAAGTACAGCCGGCTGCCGGAGATTGCACGCCACCTGCGGAATGTGTTTGTGACCGAACGGAAGAACGTGCTACCGCTCGAAACGCCTGTAGTGAAAATCGAAAACAGTTACCGCGGCAAACTGACGCTACAGGAGCTGGAGGAGCACATCCGCATGATAGCCCAGCTGGTACCGTTTTGGTTAACGTTACCGGAGGTCCGGAAGGTGAAGTATGCCAAAATTGCTAAAGACTGCGAAATGTCGAAGGTTTTGGATGTGCTGGAGCGGAAAGCGAATGAAGCAGTTCAGTAACGACGCGAGTACCTTATACTTTCGGAAGTCCAAATTTTTAAACACATTTTTGGATGCATTTTTGTCCTCTATAACCTCTCATTTTTATTCTTAACCATTTGTTGCGCCGCGGTTGCAAGCTCTTTCTTTCTGTTTTTTAGCACCGTGATAATTGACGCTTGATTGATTGCAAAAGTTAGATAATTTCTTATTACTTAGTTCAACGAAAGTTTTATTCCTACCCGTCATTGCCAGTTGCATTGATTCGTTAATAGTTTCGTGTGTGTGTGTTGATTTAATTCATGTGTGCGAATTCGAAATAAAACGTAAAATGTTAAAAATATGTCGGCATGTTTGTAAGCAAAAGGCCAGGAAAGAACAAGAAATGTAGATTATAATTATGTCAGATGCTATAAGATTCTTTCAGCAGCAAATTTTACTTGCAACCCGTTAGAAAACGGTTTAAATTATTTGCATAGGGTTTTTCTTTATTGTGTAACTTTACAAATCAATAGAGAGTGGAATCATTAGAACCTGATTCTTGGTGTTGCGCAGTGTCCACCAGCGCCCCAGCCGGTGTTCCTGCCCGATCGCCACCACCAGAAACCGTCCATCGCTAGTAAACTCGATCGCGTTCACAAATCCCTCGACGGGAATTTGTAGCAAGGGTTGAATTGTGTGCCGTTTGTTAACAAGCTTCCACACGCGAACAGTACCATCGCAAGACCCGGACGCAACAATGTCCGAGTTGGCCAGCACACCCACCGCACTAATCCAATTCGGATGCCCAACGTCCTGCTGGCCGTGTGCCAGCTTGACGCGATGCAGTGGCTTCTTTTTCCCGCTGCTCCACAGCGAGAACGTTCCCTCCACCGAACCGGACACAAACAGATCGTTGCTAACAAACTTTACGGCGGAAAAGTCTTCCGGGATTGAGTTGAACACTAGCTGCGACTCTTCGGCCACCTTCCAGATGCGTATCGTTTGATCCATCCCGCCCGAGGTGACGATACGTTCGAGCGAAAGCGCATCAATGCCCGACACCTGGCTCTGGTGGCCGTACAGCGTCTCGATGTACACCATCTCCTCCAAGCTCCACACCTTCACCGTTCGGTCCGCGCTGCAGGAGAACAGTTGGTACGAGTTCCGCCTGAACACAACGCCCGTCACCGTTTTCGAGTGTCCCTTGAGTGTGTTTCGCTGTACCAGGCTAACACCATCGAGCACCTTTATCTCCTCCGTACCGTCCGCCACCACCAGGTACTTCATATCGTGGGACACGGCGATCGAGTGAATGACACTGTTTTTTGCCTGGAAGTAAGCTGTGCGTTGTTTCGATTTTACGTCCCATCGAACGACCCAACCGCTCTTGCAACCCACATACAGGAATGCATCGTCCTCCGACAGGGCACAGCAGGTCGGCGATAGACGCTGCTTTTTCCAGTGATACGAGACGGCTTCGGACAGCTCGTAGCCGGTGTACTTCCCGCCCAGTGTACGGTGCGATTTGCCCGACGCGCTTAGAAACGATTCTTTCAGTGTACGGGCCACCCCACTGGCGAGTTCACTTTCGTCCGCATAATCATCGCGCTCCTGTTCCTCTTCCTGCACCTGGCGCAAATACTGCTTGGCCAAACGGATGCGCTTGTCCTGGGTGGTTTCGAGCGCTGCCACATCATCGTCAATTTCGTGGTGTTTCTGTTGCTGTTTCTCTACTTCTTCATCGCTGTCGATTTCTTCGTCATCGTCCAGGCGGGACGTTTTGCTTGGTATGATGCTATCTTTCGGTCCGCTCTTGGAACGCTGACGGGGAAGAAATTTGCCAGATTAGGCACGAGTTTCCAGTGGGAGATTAAGCGTCATACTAACCTTACGGTTGAACTTTTCGTTCTGCTTTCGACCAGCTTTAAACAAAGACATTTTACGTTGGTTTTACTAACCGATTCTTAATATTAAACCTAATTTAATTCACTTTTCGATCCCTCAGCCAGAAGAACAACAAACCGCATGGCTCGGCGCAGTACACAGTCGTTGACAGCCGTATTTGTTTTGATTGTGTCGTTAAGCAGCGTTTAAACGGCAGACAACGTAAATGACAAATGTGTCGGAACTGTTTGTCGGAACATGCGGTGGGAGCACATGGTTAATTTGAAAATTACAAAACGGTTCTGAACGCCAGCTGAGATTATTTCCCTTTTTTAACAACTGAGATCAAAACCTTTCCCAAGGAAGCTTTTTCTTAAGAAAGTTTCATTAAATAGCGCTTAGTGAGCATTTGAGGCATTGTAGTTTCGCTGTTTGTAACGAATAATCGGTTGTATTTGGCGAAAGGAAAGGAAATTATAATATGTATGGGATACTGTACCCAGCTGCAGTGCGAGGCCCACCCTATAACAACATAAGCAGCGAAAATCGAAGCGAACCGTGCCTACTATGGACTCCACGGCGGCGGGTGATCTTTGGGGTGCATGCTTGTAGATCGTGTGGAGAAAGTAAATGAACCACGAGCTAGCTGAACTCTTTGGCAGAGCAGGTATCCTGCCGATGAGGATGCCAGACTCATAGCTCACCGGAAAAGTGCTCATCAGTGATCGGTTTGGCACTTGTCACAACGAGTTCGCTGAGGTGGAGTTTAACCTGTCGGAGATCGGCTGCTACCGTGGCTAAAGAATTTTAACCTGGTTTTTTAAAGAATGGACCTGGTTTCCTGGAGAATGATTGATGACGTTCTTCTTCTTCTTCTACCATGTGTGGCTTCTTATTTTTCTTTGGCCTAAAGACCTTTTACGAGGCGGTCCGGTGGCCGAGGCGACAACGGCGCCGGTCTTCACACGGCAGGACCGGGGTTCAAATCCCATCCAGACTGTCTCTCCTTACGCAGGGCTGACTACCTTGCTACCGGTAAAATCAAGTCACAGAAAGCCAGAAATGGCAGGCCGAGACCTTTCGAGGTTGTAGCGCCACCGAAGAAGAAAGAAGATGAAAGACCTCTTATAAGCCTCGCCTTCCATTTCTAATTTACTAGACTTAATGATACCACGTAGTTGGATATTCAGGCCTCACTACGGGGGAACGGAACGGATGGGATATGAACCCCGGTCGTGCCGTATGAAGACCGCCGCCGTTGTCGCCTGCACCATCGGCCCGCCCGGCCATGTCTAATAGACCATGAAGGAAATAAGACTCTTATTTCATCATATGTTCATAACCATCATTTGGGTTAGGCAGTATAACAAAAAGATGAATTTCTTGATAACTGTCTACATAGAAACAACTGCATTGGCTACTTAGTATTTGGGAAGTCGCCAGGATCCTCGTCACTCAAGAGGCCTCCTCGACTGAGCCTAGGCATGTAAAGGCTCCTTACTTGTTGCTTACGTGGCTCAGACGATTCCTAGTATATGCTCATAGTTAATATAGCCAATGCTATGCTGAAGTTTGAATGTAGGATATTCAATTTTTTCATCTATTATTCCCATAGCTCGAGCCTCACATCTAATTTGGATCATTCGCCCGTTAGCAAATTTTGACGATAGAGGAATGATGGAGTGGGAAATTATACCGAAAAAAGACACCCCACGAATGTTGTTACGCAGTGGCGTGGAAAATTGACTTACACAAAAGGCTTGAATTTATTTGTACACATCTGCTTCCTTAAATTTGTTTAATCTAACGCCTTTGTTAACATTCTAACAACTTAGAAACGGAAGTATGCATACACACGCGACGCTCTCGATTTTAATACTTACATACACATCACATTTGTAAAAACATGACGTACACTAACCATTATTTATTATCATGACTAGGAACATTCCGGGGACACATGGCGCGCCGGGGCGCGTTCACGTTTTTCACGTTAATATTTCGCTATCTTGTGTAAACAGCGGATCAACCTGAGCTTTCCTTCGCTTACGCAGCAACACCGCAATGACTCTGGGGAGGGATAGAAAATGAATGAAGTTAAACGCAATGCTTAGATTTGTAACTTCCACTACTCACCCCACCAGCACGACGTTCAGCGAAAATATTCCTGACGACACGAAGTTAAACACCTGCGGAGACGTTGCAACGGTCGCATTGTAGATGTAGGTAAACAGAGGCGCAGAGGCCAACGAAACGGTGTTCGTCATGGCCATCGCTATCGAGTAAAACTTGGCAATTTCACTCGACGGTATTATAGACGAACAGATGGCCATCAGGGCGGCGCCTTCGGTGGCTTTCAGCGGTGTAATTCCGGTGGCCAGAAACAGTTCCCATCCTTGGCGCGCGAGACCCTTGATGAGCGCATCGAGCGAATAGTTGAGTACGGAAAGCAGAGCCAACCAGATATCCGGTAGCTTGAGTAGCGTCTTGAGCACCGATATACCGATCACATTGCCAGCCACTATAGATAACAACTCCACCGCCTGCCAGATGGTAAACTCCTGTATCGTCCAGCCAAAGCGGCGTCGCGTGTAGAGGAAGAACACGGTGCCACCACCTGCTCCGAGCACCGTTATCACACCGATCGAGATCGTCAGCCATACGATGCCTCGATCGTACGAGGATCGTTTCTTAAAGAACGTTCGAAGCAACTCGCGCAAGTGGCTTAATCGGAAGATTTCTCGCACCTGCCGATGGACCATGCTTGCGTCCGGTTTGATGCTATCCTCGAGACAGAAGTACAGAAAGGCACAGCTGGCGGAAACGGTACCAGCCGACAGGAAGAACATGGTGGGCACATTGGTCCACTGCAGGATGAAGCTGCTCGACAACAGCCCCACGAACGCACCGAGCATGGTACACGCCTGCAGGATGCCTATCCGCACGGTCCGATTGTCCTCCGTCGTCGTATCGGTCAGGTAGCTGAAAATGGCCGCCATCAGCACGGTGCTACCACCGAGCACTGCGGCCGGTATGTGCGCCACCACGTAACACCAAGGATCCACCAGGAAGTGCTTCGATAGGAGCGACAGTATACCGATCATGACATACGTCGTGATGAACCCCACCGACGGAACAATCATGGCCGGCTTGCGGCCAAACTTGTCCGACCATGGTCCCATGAAGAGGGCGCAGAGCGCGGGCAGCACCGACATCAGGATCGTGTTCACCATCGTGATCTTGGCCGCGTACGGTTGCACAATCGTTTCGAGCTGGGCCACATCGGTGGAGTTACTTTTGGTGCCCAGCTGGGCACAGAGCGCACGGTCATAGCCGAGCGTAACGACGCACGATTGATAGATAATTTGGTCCGCAAGCACCACGCCTTTAGTGGGAAAGAAATACGAGCAGGTCACAATGAAAGTAGGGGCTAAAATTGCACAGTCACTTTCGGTGGCGTTGGCTTTTTACAGACGTCCAGCGATAAACACAATCTGACCAATTAAAGGCGCACTTTTGCTTACCTGACACGCTGAGCCCGAAGCAGAGCAGTACCAGTATCGGTTCGAATGTACAGAATCGATCGGACACGCTGGACACTATCGCTCCGCTCGACGAGCAGGTGGATGAAGCGGCCGTTGCTGCTGGTGGTGCTGCTGTTGCTGAAGATGAGGCAGCCATAGATGTTGGTCTGGACGGTGCCAACAGCGGAGTGTCTTCGTCGCTAGTGCGACCATCCAGACTGGGTCGGCGCATATCGCTTCTCATCGCTGCACTAATCCGCACCAGGCGTCACTACCGCGGAGCAAAACGGTTTTTCGGTCACTCACACTCACACTAGAGCTGGAGACGCGTGGACACTGCTTTATCGCACCTAATGCGCTAATTATCTTTCCTCACAACCACCACCGCGGTGGCGTTCCGGCAGACAGACAACTAGGGGGTTGAATTATGACTCACACCAACACTGACGGAAGCGTATTTTCACTATCACATGGCACCACAATCAACGCGGTTTTTTTTTCTCACACCCTAAAACCACCCTCACTGTGCGCGACTACGACCTTCGAGCTGGTGGATCTGTACCGAAGAGAAAGCGTCCAATTGATCAGCAGCATGATCAGTTGAAAGCGCAGGCGCACAGTGACACACTGTCCCGCGTGGATGCTGCAGCGTGGTACCTACCTTCGGCAATCGTTATCGATATCGGAAACTATTTCGTACGTAGTACGATCGGAGCATAAACACTGCGTTGTGTAAACTAAGCCGCACAATGTTGCCGGAAAGCCACGGGCTGATGCCGATGATAATGTGATGATAGTGCGCAGCGGGTTAGTGACGCGAGAGCCTGCCCGTTTCTTCGTTGGTGCGCGTCCGTACGACTGGCGCGGCCGTGTGCTGGAGCTTGTCTAAGGTAACCGAGCCAGAACTGTGCCAATCGAACCAGTAAAACTCAACACGCATCAAAACAATGCTCTCGAGCGATATCGATGATGATTTGTCACCTGCGAAGGAACATTGCCGTACCGTGAATGAATCAGAGTCAACGATAGCGAGCGGGTGGGGGAAGGGGGGATTGAGGGTGGCCAATCATACCAATTACCACCCCACCCCAGCGGATGAACTTGGGGCGATAACGATGCACAGGTATGGATGGTACATTGATTGTACACACAAACGCCTTCTCTAGCGGTGGCCTGGCGCACATCTGTTCTAGCGATCGAGCGGCTTGCCTGTTGCTTTCCATTGTTTTTCAGCTAATGATAGTGACTGTGTGCGAGTACGGGTGGGAACTGGCGTTCATTTAGTTTACATTCGTTAGGCCTCTGTTGGGCAACAACGTTTCCAGTTGTTGTGATGTAGTTCCAGATGCATGTTCCGGGGTTGCATTCCGCTTATCTGCTCCATCCGATTGTCGCATTTCAAACATAACCGACATCCCGTACGGGGGGGCTGCAGATTGGTAATCCTTTGATAAACTAGTTACAGTTCCTTCAAACAGTACATTGTTGTGGAAGCAAACAAAGGACAAGACAGTTACGACTACTGAATTTGTGTGACCTGTAAAGCAAAGTCCTTTTGAATTTTTTGTACGGAATAGTTACATTACATTACAGCATTGAAATACGTTTACTTCGGCTCCATTCATCGATGCGTCCCTTCGAAGCCTTCAGGACAACTCTTGAAGTAAGCATTAGGACTCTAATCATCTACTCCTCTGTTCATGCAGATTGAGAGGGTTTTGAGCGATAGATCGGGTCTGCCCAAAATGGTTTACTGTCTGTTCTGAGTTAAATGACTTACTTTACTTTGTCCTTGGACTAAATCAGCTAAGTCGCTTAGTATTTTTGTCCCCGTACGTATGTGTGAAATGACAAAAGAGGATTCTTTATGCCGGTGAATTCTTTGAGCTATTCAATGTTCTCCGATAGGCTGGTCATGTCATGAGAATGGTACCACACGATCCAACATAAACAATTTAAATTTTAAAGGACGGCCTGGCCGTATTGCTTACGACGAACTTACCATACAATATACAATTCCCATCGGTTGGAAGGTATTTTTTTCCCAGGATCCGTGAAAGGCACCTTATCCCTGGTTTATTCGGTAAGGACGTTGAGCGTTGTTCCGTGGTCCGAAAGCAAACATTCCATAATCCATGACAGATAATCCTTTCCATTGCGTGGGCCTTTACCGTGGTCCACATATTTATTGGAGCTTTTAGTGTTGTATGTCTGGTCCGGTGTAGCTGACTTGTCTGACAAGTGCCGCGAAAATTATTGTTATTTTATTTTATTAATAATAAATCTGTAAAAATATCTGTCACAAGCACTTAACAATATGGAAGTGGATGAGTGATTTCAGGATGTGGTTACAATGACGGAGACGGAATTGGGATTCAAGAAAATTAGAGTCGTACAGGCTACAAGCTGTAAAGGACGTAGTGTCTAAGGTGGGATGAGATATCTATCGGAGGTTGGTTGAGCAGATAGGCGAGAAGGGGCATACATGGGGACACATGCCGGAAGAGTACCCTTCAGTCGATCCAAAAGCAGAAGTAGTAGATGGAGTCCGGACAATACATGCATAACCCAAACAGGATCAAAGCCAACAACAGAAAACGGGACTTTAAGCAGAGAGGGTCACGCATTTCAGAGAACAGTCCTATGATAAGACCTACCGTCTTATTGGGCTTATTGAGCAGCAAATCAATTTAAGGAGGACAAGCGATACTTCAACTTAGTGCCGTATAAAGAATAATTCTACTCGATCATACGAGAAAAGCAATCGAACGATACGACAGGAGGGCTCGAAAGCTGAAGTCCATTAGAAAATATTAATATAAAATCATGTTATATTACAATATGACCTTAACTTTGTCGCTGACACATGATAGGAATGGATCACCACCAAAGCCAAGCTGCTTCAGTTTAAAGAGTAGGATTTTTTACAGGAATGTTTCAGAAAAACTGCTTTTAAGTCGGCTTAATAACATCGACTTGATGGTTAAGGACCAAGCTGAAAAAGGTAAAGGAAAGAGTGTAGATGTGATGGAACGGTCTATCTTCTTGTAGATCGACACCAACCCATTCAAGCGAAATCAGGAAGTTGGAAGGCCAGGATAATGGATTAGCAGATGATGGCGATCGTTGATCGTGATCGTTGTGGAGGACTTCTTCATAGGGCTAAGCTTGCAAAGCAGCTGTTGTTCTTCAAGCCACTTAAGTGTCGAGTAAAGAACAAACAGTTCAAAATAATAAAAAAAACATTATAAATGAACAGATTAACAGAGCAGGAAATTACTTCCATTGTAGAGACCCAGTCTACGATTCGTGAGAAGTGATCCGCAGCGAGGTACCGGCATCAAGGGTGATGATTATTACGACCGACTCCTTCCAAGGTAATAGCGTATGAAATGAACTTTACACGCAAACGAAAATCGGTGCAAAGTTTTTTTGTTTTTTGGTTTGTTTTCCTACCCAGCCGATATCAATACAACACACAAAAATCAATCGACCACGGCATGTGTGGCAAGATTTTGATAACCTACTCCCAAGGCACCGCCGCAGACCACAGACCAGAGCATCAGTGGCACAGTGATCACCATGGAAGAAGGACGCTCCGATAGTGTGTACTCCAGCGGCGAAGAGGATCTGTTCGCCAAGCAGAGTCTGATGCGGTTGCGAAATGCAGCCCGCTGGCGCGAACAGGCTCAGTACATAAGTTTCGAGCCGGCGCTTCTGATTTTCTGCTTTGCCATGAGCATATCAGGTGTGTGTGTGTCTGTGAGGAGTGGGTAGTTTATGTTTTAGGTGGGATACGTGAGATATAAATTGTCCTTCGTGTGTTTTCGGCAGAGGTCGTACTCGCGAACCACATCATCCTGCAGACGTGCGTCGTGGAGGGATTCGATAGCAGCGACTGTCAACTGCTCAACACCGATTCAAACTCCTCCCAGCGGGAACTGATCGAAACGAAGGTGCAACCCATCGCGGCCAACATAACGATGGTGATCGTGATTATAAAGTCCGTAGTTCCGGCGCTGAGTGCGCTGCTACTCGGTGCGTGGTCCGATCGATACGGCCGCAAACCGACCATGCTGATCGCGAGTGTTGGTGCGTATTACCCGGCGGTACCATCCAAGGACTCCTCCAATATCGTGCTCTCTTCTCCATTTTGTAGGAGTTCTGTGTTCCTTTCTGCTGCTGACGGTGCTTACGTTCCTATCGATGCAGGTCACCGTGACCCCGTGGTATTACACGGCGGCTTATCTTCCGTTCTCGCTGCTCGGCGGCATGACCGTGATTACAGCGGCCGCCTTCAGCTACCTATCCGATGTTACCAACGAACAAACGCGCACCATGCGGATGGGCTTCATGGAGGCGTCCATGATGACGGGGGCGTTGTTGGGCTTTCTTTCCAGCAGCTACATCCTGGAATGGTTGAATGTGGCGGCTACCTTCGCGATAGCTACCGTGCTGATCGCACTGGCGATCGTGTACGTTATTTACTGCACCGAGGACAGTATCATACTAAGCAACAGCAACAGCACCTGGGAGAAGCTGCGTGATCTTTTGTCGTGCGAACGGTTACGGGAGCTTTCGGGCACGTTTTTCATGCGCCGTTCGGGGTATGTGCGGGAAATTTTGTGGGCCATCGTGCTGCTGACGGCGCTGACCGAGCTGGCCGGTGGTAGTGGTGGTGTATTTTATATGTTCACGCGACGAAAGTTTGGATGGGATTTGAAACAGTTTAGCTACTTTCAGTTTGCCGATGTGCTTACCATCATTTTGGGGAACGTGATTGGTATTCCGATACTGAAGCAGGTAGGCGAGGGGGTTTGAGCGTAATTGCTATAGCTAATCGTTTGTTCTGTTTGCAGCTACTGCACTGTTCCGACACTACCGTGGCGATAGTGTCGATCGCCAGCTACATTGCAGACTCACTGATCATGGGCTTTGCAACCAGCGGGTGGATGCTCTACCTTGCCATATCGATTACCGTCCTGAAGGGAACGGACGGTGCTGCACTTATGACGATTTGTTCCACCATACTGCCTGCCGGCGATATGGCCAAATTCTTCACCATGGCACTATCGTTGACGGCCGTCGTTCCGCTACTATCCGCACCGCTGTTTACGTTCGTGTACAACAGCACCATACAATTCGCGCCGGAAATATTCAACTTTATAGCCGCCGGGTTCTTCGGTGTCGGACTGTTGCTGATGTTGTGAGTAGCGAACGCATTGGTGAGATTATCGAAACGATTTTAATGTTGATTTTTCCCCTTTCTACTATTGTTTTGCAGCATCATAACGAATCTCATCCGACGATTTTATCAGCCAGAATTGCTGTTGTAGTTTGACGAAGAAGAAAAGAAGATTTTAAAATTTAATCTCCATTTTGTTCATTTTTGGACCATTTTCTTTTTTTTACTTCCACAAAAAATATGAAATAAAAAACCCCTCAACCGATGGAAAAGAATGTTTGTTTTGGTTTGCCTGCACCTAAACTAACGGGCAGCACTGTACGCCGATCAGCTGAGGCTTGTCAACGGGGATTACAATTCTGTTTCACTCTCGCGTTTGTTTTGACCGCATCGCTATCCCCCACCAAACAAGCGATATTGTGCAAGTGGTGCGTTGATAAGGGACAGGACAGGGACAATATTATTAGCAATACCATCAACAGGGCAATATCATTAGCCTTCCTCCACGGTGGGCGCTAGTGTATAGTTACTATCGCGCACTAGTTCCGCGGAAGGAATGCGTAGCTCTGGTGCCGTTGCACTAACCTCAGTGTTGTAGCAGCAGCAGCAGCAGCAGTCGATTAGTGTAGAACTCGTCTCCAACTCGGGTTGCCACGGTGCAGAGCAGGGCGGGCATTGGGGCGTAATTATCGTTTAGCATCTCTTTGTACTGCTAACCTGCTAGCGGGCCAGTTCTTTGTATTTAGTCGGGATGCGTCATCCGTCCGTAATAAGCACCGATTCTTAAAAACGCTTTCCAAAATAACCGTAAACGATCGTGCGAAATCCAAGGTCACAGTAGTCAGTAACAAAAGAAAACAACCCTTATAAGTTCGAAGCTGGATGCGAGATTCGCTGGCAGCGATGGAAGAGGATAATGAAAGCAGATCGGAACAAACCCCGGTGGTGGATCTCGTGACGGAACCAACGGCCCCTACCCTTGAGCGCAAGTATCGCTTTTTCATACTCGAGCCAGCAGTGTTTCTGATATTCTTCGCGTGGAATGTTTCGTGTAAGTAATGCTGTACAAGTACCGTGATAAGAGGGATGCTATCGACTCTAACACTCTTTGTCCATTTTAGCTGCCGTTTTCGCGAACCAGATCGTGTACCAGACGTGTACCGCCGCCTTCGGCAAGAACGAATCGCTGTGCGAACGGCTCGGGACGGAAAATGAAACGGAAGAGATCCAGCAGCTGGAAAAATCCGTCCAACCCTACTCGGCCAACATCCTGATGACGAAATCGCTGGTGGAATCGATCGTACCGGCATTGTGCAGCATGTTCATCGGGCCCTGGTCGGACCGTTTCGGTCGAAAGCCGGTGATAGTTGCCTCGTTTACCGGTGCCTTTCTAACCTACTCCACCGTCACGCTGATCAGCTTCCTGTCGATGTTCTACACGATCAACCCGTGGTTCTATGTGCTTGCCTCGATCCCGGTCGCCCTGTCCGGTGGAACCTGTGCACTGATTACGGGAGTGTTCTGTTACATAGCCGATGTGACGCAGGAGAAGAACCGTGCTACGAAGTGAGTTGTGCCCGTGCAGGTTGCTTACAACTAATTGCTCAGTGTCGTGTTTGCTTCCTTTTCGATCAACAGGATGGCGGTGGTGGAAGCGGCCCTGTTCACCGGCCTGCTGGCGGGAACGCTGAGCAGCAGCTTCATACTGCGCTGGACCAACGGTACGACCGTGTTCGCGATCGCTGCCGGGGCCGTCTTTCTCGGCCTGATGTACAACGTATTTTACATCGAGGAAAGCATTCAACCGAATGAATTGAGCGAAACGAACAGCAAGTTCCGGGAGCTGTTCCGGTTCGAGTCGGTGGGCGAGCTGATGCGCACCTGCTTCAAACGGCGACCGAATTACGATCGTTTGATCATCTGGCTGGTCATTTTGGCGCTCGGTGCGGACATATTCGCGTTGGGTAAGTGGTCGTTGTATGCGTGTTGGCATTACACCACTTTTAAACACTTCCAACTCCCATTTTAGATGGGTCCCAGACAGTGTTTCTGCTCTTTTTACGCGAACGCTTCGAATGGACGGTAAAAGATTACTCGTATTACGATGCAACCAGCATTGTGTTTATGATTTTCGGTAATACTGCCGGTCTGTACCTGATTCGGAAGCTGTTCAACCTATCCGTCACAATGCTGGCCGCCCTCGGGTTCTGCTGTTACGCGATCAACAGCACAATCCACGGACTAGCATCGGAACCGTGGCAACTGTACATGGGAGTAGCGATTTGCTTCATGAAGGGAATTGCGGGCCCAATGAGCAGGGCCGTCATCTCCAACACCGCACCCGCAAGTGATATTGGTAAGATTTTCTCACTGACAACATCGATCGAGTCGATCACTCCACTATTCTCCGCTCCGCTGTACACGTTCGTGTACAAGAGCACACTGTCGTGGTACCCGGGCGCATTTAACTTAATCACGGCCACCGTTTATTTCACCTGTGCGTGCCTATTGATGTAAGTGGAACAATTCTCCAATTTATGCGTGCCAATTTCGACTCACGAATGTTTGTTGTTTTTTCTCTTTCTAGATTTGCAAGAATCTTTCAAAGTATGCAACAGACGACTACATACACGTCGATTAATTAAGCAAGAGCCATGGTAGACATTGGATATCTACAGCTCTGTATGGACTAACAAACTCACGGGTAACGGTACCACTCACACGAATATATTTTGGAATGTGATAAAGTTTTACAAATTGTTCGGTTGGTGGAATATTGAACACATTTTAAATGAGTGAGAGTTTTTCGTGCTTGAGATTGAGATTTGCGCTTTTTGAACGAAAGAAATATAAGATTACCGTATATCTTGCTATAATTTGCTTTTTTTAGAAAATATTTGCAAAACCTTATCCAGACGCTTCCCGCTGTCCCTTCCGGTTCGGTAAACGTCAAACTGACACCAAACATGGCTGCCACAGAATGACGTTTGACGTAGCCTCTCCTACCTTGACATTGACTTTGTGCTCGACAGATGACGCATTCGTCGATTGGTTGGTTCGGGAAATCGTAGAAAAACACAAGTTTCTTTCTGTTTAGAATTTGTTATTTATTATCTGTGATCGCTATCGCATCTGGAGTTTTTTCCCAATCCCCACACTCCGATAGCACAGATTAAGAAGCAGCAAAACAGTGAAAATGAGTTTCTTCGGGAAGCTGTTTACGGGGAAAAAGGGCGAACCAGCCCCGACAGCGAGCGAAGCGATACAGAAGCTGCGGGACATAGAAAATATGCTCACCAAAAAGCAGGAGTTCCTAGAGAAGAAAATCGAGCTGGAGATTGATACGGCACGGAAGAATGGTACCAAAAACAAACGAGGTATGTTGTTGTTGTGGCGTCGCGGTCGGACTGATTGCCGTGTGCGTGGTGCTGTGACCACAACGAGCATGAGTCATAATCGCGGTCGACCTTTTTTTTTGTCAACAGCGGCCATCCAGGCACTGAAAAGGAAGAAGCGATACGAGAAACAGCTCCAGCAGATTGATGGCACACTTTCGACGATCGAAATGCAGCGGGAAGCGCTGGAAAATGCGAACACAAACGCGGAAGTACTGAAAACGATGAAGAAGGCATCCGATGCGCTTAAGGTTACCCACAAGGATATGTAAGTTGTTGCTTTGTGTGTGTGTGTGTGTGTGTGTAGTTTCACTATCACCGGACTCCCCCCCATGAATGACGCTGTCCGATTTTGATGCTTTCAGGAACATTGATGATGTGCATGATCTGATGGACGACATTGCCGAACAGAACGATATTGCGAACGAAATATCGAATGCCGTATCCAGTGCCGTTGGCTTCGGTCAGGACATCGATGAGGACGAGCTGGAGAAGGAGCTGGAGGAGCTCGAGCAGGAAGAGCTCGACAAGGAGCTGCTCGGTGTTCAGCCAGAAACCGACGAGCTACCGGAAGTTCCCTCCACCGACTTGCCTGCCAAGGCCAAGGAGAAGGAGAAAAAGAAGGGTAAGCTTTATGAAAGTCCAATTCGGCTCGATGTCGGTCGTTTCTTTCCGCTTGATTGCGTTTTACGATCGATGGCTGCATTTGTTTGCAAACTTGCAATCACAATGTCAAGCCATGCTTCCGATGCTTTTCCGGAGCGGCAAATAATTCGCAACAAACTAATAGTGACCGCTCTTGATCCCATTAGCTGCCGTCGCGGAGGAAGACGATCCGGACATGAAGGAGTTGATGTCGTGGGCAAACTAACTTCTGACTGGATCAGGACCTATGGATAACAAACCAGAACATGGTGTGCACTGCAAACAACACGTATTCGTATTCGTTGCAGTCATCTTATGTTAGTGATTAGGTTTTTTTTTGTGTCGTATAATCCACTTACATTTATTATTTTGCGTTCGTTGTTACGGGATGAAATCCGGGTGCATTAGTTCGTCCTCAAAGTGTAGGGTAATGACGCGATCGAAAGTAAATACCACTTCCTAACGAGAAACAGTCACAATGAGTTTAAAATTTGTATGAGTTTTTGCTTCGCGACTCGCGGTACACCACGCTTTATGCTTTCGTTTCTCTACGGTTTTTTTTTTTAATTTGTATTGTATACTGCAATCAGTTCAGTGCAAAGTGATGTACTCTTGTAGAGCGTGAAAGAGTACCAGAATAGAATGCTCGTAAAAGGATAAGATCGGAATCGGAGCGCGCGTTTGCTAGACGATGGATGGATAATCTGTTCAATAAAAACAAACTTCTGCAGGCAAACGTTAACTAACAGAGCGCCCGTGGCATTATGACCAGCAAGACAATTTTTTCACTGCCATGCGGTAGGAATAGTGACCCATTTCTTGGTGATACAATACTTTCCTTAACCTTGAGACTTAAGCCAGCTTGGAAAGCTGTTTAATGCAGGACTTATGTTGGTAACGGTTGTTACTGAAACTTTCGATTCTTCAATTCAAATTACGTCACGTACGCTCGCTGATGGGACATCATCGGTGCATATTGGAAGTGGGGTAGCTTCATGACTTTACCCGATTGAACCCGCCGAGCATATTAATTAGATGGAGTTTTATAATCCACATTTTCCCTGCCACCCGGGATAGTGGTAGCGGGCGACAATTGGCCACAGGTAGTGCTCATTTCACTATTCGAATGCAAAGCGATAAGTTGCGACGGTGTGCAGTTTGCTTTAGCAACGGCTTCATCGCTATGAAATCGGTAAGTGGTGCAGTGTTGGAAAGACAGTTACAAATCCCCCCATAAGTGATCTGCATCGTTCTTTCGTTCCAGATTGTGTGTTGGATTGTGCTGTTGGCCGTGGTGCAACAGGTGTACAGTTTCTACAACCCTTACGATTACAATTTGAACCTGCAGAAGTTTGAATATTTCAAATATCCTCCGCATGGGAAGAGGCTTCCACAACGTGACGCGTCCGTCGCACAGAAAGCGATTGCGGTGGTGACCTATTTTCACAACCTGCTAGCCGGACATCCGGTGCAGGAGCAACGATATTACATACCGTTCGATCCTAATCGGGCGATGCAGCTGCGCGGTGCTTATCAGCGGCAGTTTGGATATCGTGGTGAAAATTTGATCGCCCTGATCGGCAACGGGTATTCGCCGCAGGCTTTACGGCATTATGGGGCGATTGGGAAGGATTTCGGAAAATACTAAAATGCATCGCTAGTGCTTTAGATAAGTGTTTGATAGCTATTTATTGTACAGTAGTGCAACGGAGAGTAAAACGCAAAGGAATATAATGAGTTGATTGCAAAACTTGTTCAACGCAGCTCGCCACTGCCACTATCCGAATCTGTCCTACAGTTTCGAAAACAATCTGTTATACATTATCATGTACTGCAATAAATTGAAAAGTTGACTATTAATCAAACTTATTGCTCTAATTTTTCGATTGTAGTTAATGCTGAATGCGTTTCATAAATGTTTAGCATAATTATATTAAAATGAAATAAAAAAAACACAAAATCGATTAAATTTTTCGAACATTACAAGCCGACCCGTCAAACGTTAAATCAAATGTCAAACTTTGGCTTGGCGATTGGGTAAAAAGGTAAAATAGAGTCCCAAACAAAGATTTGACAGTTCGAAAATGGTCAGGGCTATTGCACACGCGATGCGTGTTTTGTCAATCGGAGGGGGGATGTTTGTTTAAATTTTGCATTTGGATTGTTACTGTGCAGGGAAGTGATCGTTTATTTTCCTCGACCTTTTTTATGATTTAAGACTAATGAAGAGCCTATATTGGTTGCTGTTTTAAATTGTTTCAGTTATATTCTACGATACGTTAATGATACGTCGCATACATTTGGTGAAAACGAGTTTGGGCTGCGCGTGGACACTTTGCTGCTTTGCTGCGGACCGGTTCAACTCCCGGTCGGATGTTTGTTACCGGAGGATGCAGAGGTGGCTGTTTATAGCAACAGTGGCCGCACCGTAACCAGCGCTAGCATCTATGACGATGCGCCTTAACAGCCGGCAATTCTATCAGTATGCGTTTCATACTGGTGTACTGGTGGTACAATGTGCAACCGAATTCTTTCCATCGCCGGAAGCAGCAGCATCCCGTTGGATGTTTGTCCCCGGATTATGGAGCAGTATAGGTTAGCTCCTAGATGTTTCTTACCTTTGGCTAAACCGGAGAAGAGCCCCTGTTCTATATTAAAAGGAATCGCTGTGCTGTCGGCATGTGCACCATATCATACCATTGTATGATTGTGCACTTGCATGCAGACAAAATTTGTGTTGATAAATCTCGTGATAAATGTGATTAATCAGTAATAAAAGATGTGATCGTACACCTAACGCGGTCGTGTTTTAAACATCTTTTAATGTGAGACATCCGAAACCGTTTTGGTAATTAGGCTCTAGTGGATCCGGGTGTGTTGTATTCTTTAACTTTTGAACGGATGTAACGTTATGCAATCACCGGAAAGGATCGGCGGAAGGCTATCATACAGAAAATTACGTACGATATTCATATATCTGTCCTGCTTTACAAGCCGTCTACCATGCTGATCGATCTCCTTGCAAGCTGGGCAGGTCATTCTATTTTAACATTACAGGATCGCAGTCTAACACATGGCGGTAGGTACCGGCTGCGTTAAGGTAAAAGGTTCTCTGATTCTACTGGAATTTCGAACCGTTTAGCAGTTCGTACGTTAATTAAACGGACTGGCTAGCTTACTGGCTAAACAACTAGCGCCTAACAGTGGACCTTGTGCTTGCTGAACTTGTGCTTGTAGCTCATAGTTGAATAAGACGGACAGCCTGTCTTTATCCATCAGACTCCTAATCATTTCTGTCCATCCATCCGAAGAAAAAGTAAAAATTTTATCAAAAATTGAATATACAAGTCGTTTCTGAACTTTGAAAAATATTTTTTTCATGCTCACCTTCCTGATCGAGTTACCTAATTCCGTAACTAGACACCACCTCTTGGAATAAAGACAAACGATGCCATTTCATCATTCAATCATTCAATGCTTTTTTTTGGTTTATTGCACAAAAAACTACTCGAATGCTCAATACATTAACATTATTCCAATGCGTTAATGTTCTACATTCATATGCCAACTGTTGATCAAAGAGTCCAAAATAATACCCAGTATGTAAATTTAAATTGTAAGATATTTAAGTAACAAAACTTGTTTTTTAATTCATGTAGAACGGCCTGGCCGTATTGCTACAAAACGTTAATCTTATCTAGTAAAAATAAAATTAGCAATACTTCACTGGCAACTCATGGTTTTAAAATATAGCAGAGGTTAATCATGTCAAACCCGATGTTTGTTTAATTTTCATTTTACAGATACAATTTATTTATTAATTAATTAATCCTGATTTAGATACCGAATCACAATACAGGGCTCATGCTGTTCCTAAGTTACATCAACGCTCTCACCATCATCCCATCCCACCAATGGGATGTACAGCCGAAAGTGACGCCAGTTGTGTCCGACCAAATACCAAGTTATAAATTTTTATTAAAGCATGAAACATCGGCCTGAATAACTAAATCATTTACATTTTATGAAACATTACGTTTCATAAATGTTTAAAGCAAAAGAAAAACTATTGCAAGTAATTTTTGTTCCAATTTTTGTGAAACCAAATCAACACATATGTACGCTCCAAAAAGTGGAATGCGAATGGTCTGATGTTTCTAACATATGAAATGTCATGAAAGATTTTTATCCAAAGCCTTCTCAGTCGTGTTTATTCGTCGCGTATCATTCAGCCACGTGTTTACTGAGGATTTTCTGAAAGTATTTTCATACTAAATGTTAATGGCTAATCCAACCTTTTCTTCTTGCGGCAAAAGGCGCTTCCGGGTGATGTGAAAGATATTCATTAACAAATTCTACTTTTTCAAACATTTACTCTTAGTTGTGTTATTATAAATCCGACTCTATGGTTGGCTCCTATAGGTTGGTGGCATTTCGTGATGGGAATCGAGGTTGTTCATTAAAGACTATGTTTTCAGCAAGTATTAAGGAATTCAGTCAGTAATTTAAAATTTATACTGTCGAAGTGTTTATTTCAAAATTGCACGATAATAGTTCTACCGATTTTAATTTAATTTTTAGTACACCTATGGTAAGAATGAGAATAATGTTTGCTGTAGTTATTAAGCCGCTAAATGTTCCATATGCTTGCTATGCTTCTCTATGTACCACGTTACCAGACGAGATACTGGGGAACTTTTTTTTGTATTCTATACATGATTCTCAGGGCAAGAACGAGTGTCCTGAATACAGCAGAAACATTGATATTCTTCCTGTCTATGTATTTGAGACTTTTCTGTATTGTCTCTTATTTTTTGAGAAATGCATTCAACCCTCTCCATTAGTATATACAAATGCTAGTTATAATTACTTGGACGCAGAAAGGCAATGGAGTGGTTAATACTACCATGCAAATACCAAAAACCCTCGAGTTCATTATTATTTCGGCATTCGGCCAGGTTGTAGTATCCATCTCTAAATATTTAAATATTATTTACATGAACTGGTAAGCGGTTGAATACATGGTTTCAACATTGAACATATTCCTTGAAAATGCAATATAACGTATATTTCGGAACAAAGAAGTATGTTGATGTAAGTTATGCTTTGTTCAAATGTCAACTGTTTATTTACTGACTGGTTTTTCACAGGATCATTCACAAAATGTCGTACCATGCACGCGAAGCTTGTCTTTACGGGTTGTTGTATTTATAAATATTGAATTCTATCCTGATTTAGTTATTCTTAATATAAATTAATTTTTAAATAGAGCTCATGTCTACGATACGTTTCATCTGACTAATCAAACTAAACAAGCATCTGTTTTTGGGAATAAAACAAAAGCTTGATGTTTTAGCTAAATGTGATAGTGACGTATCGTGCTTTTTTGGCATGCTATTATGCTATTGGTGCGGTCCCGGGGCGTGCAAGACTGACTATCATCCAGTTACCGGTAAAACAAATCATAGAAAGCTATAGAAGGCCAAATAGACGAGTTAGAAATTGTGAATTTGGGTTTAAGTTTTTACGATCGACGATTTTGTTTTCATTTTTTTTAATTTATAATATTACATTCTATTTATTCAATATTCATTCCAGTTTTTTTATAAGGCCTTCCTTATATATTTTCAAAATTTGGATTTGGCATGGAAGATGCTCAAAAAGTTGGAAAAATATGGAATAATTTGTTAAATTATCTTATCAATATACTTCGGGGGAGAGCCGCGGAGAAATCTAAGAATAATATCTTAAGAGGTGTTGTAAGAAACGTGTGCACTGCTTGATTGTTCTTTTTGAGGGATCTTTATTCATATTCTAGACCCATAGCATGCATTCCATTAATTCATTCAATCGTGACCGCTTTCGGGAATGGCATGCGGGTTGCCTATAAGGCGCAAATAATCGGTTTACATGAATAGCTCAAATCAAGATTCTATTGTGAAAATAACACAATACACTTTTATAGTCTTCTTCTTTGGCACTACAACCTCGAGAAGTCTCGGCCTACCATTTCTGGCTTTCTGTGACTTAATTTTACCCGTAGAAAAGGTAGTCAGCCTTACGTACGGGAGACTTTTATAGAAATACTTAAAAATAATTTACTGATTAAAATAGAGCAAAATAATCAGTCAATCAAAGCGAGCTAGGCACTTCACTCCTTCAATATTTGAGTCTTTTCTAGAAGCAAAACAAAAAACCCTTAAGCTCGTGTAAGTAAGTTGTGTTTTAAAAGCTGTAAATTTTGATGAATTCCTGAAACTTTATTTCTGTATTATACTTTACTTTCTATAGGTTTAGCTTTCTGAAAATTGTTTTTGCTCTTATATGGTAGGTTTCCGATTCCGAAAGGTACTCGTGGAAATCTATATTTTAAAAATGTCAAATGATCTCTACGCTTATGTATTCATCCAAAAAAAAATCTTTGGTCTCCATCAATTTTAGTTTTGATACATTTTAATAGTGCAAAAAAGGAATAATTAAACTGTGTGTAGAATTGTGACGTAAGTATAACAGGTGTATTTAAAAATAAAATGTTTTATGGTTTTTCAAAACTTTTTATTGATTTATTTTAGAACAAACAGGCCATATCTGAACCACTTATCTATCCCTTGTAAATAATATTTGCATGTTTGGAGATGGATACTACAACCGAAATAATAACCTAACACATAATTGTGTATTTGCATGGTAATTTAACCCCCCCCATTGTCTTTCTCATCTCAAGCGTGTATAACTTATATTTGTACACAGTCAAATAAATAAAAGCTTCTCATGCATAAAAAAATAAATAATAGCTTATGAAGATGGTTGAAAGCGTTTCTCAAAAAAAAAAAATTAAAAATGAGACAAATTCAAAACTGGTGCACATAGATATGCTTGATGAATATCAACTTTTCTGCTGCATTCACGAAATTTTTGTCTCCTTGATGTCCTGAAGTACATGATTACCAAATGAAAAAAATGCATTTTAATTTTTCAAAATTGTATCGATTCAACTTAACTTGTTAGTAAAATAAATATTTCAAATAACCTTACGTGTGTGTTTTATTTATTTATTTTTTTCATTTGTTTGTAATATATTCTTCAATAGCGGAGCATAAGGTAGCACAGTATGACCCGACTTATAGATCACCTATCGGCATAAAAACTACTATAAATCTTATTCTCATACCTACCATATACGCAGAAAAATTTAAATTCAAATCGGTACAATGGTTTTGGCAAAGTGTAGCAATAAACAATGCGAGATTATTGATTTTGAATTAAATTTATTGTTTCTTTAACAAGATTTACATTTTATAGAGACTCATTTAAAAAATTCGTCTCATAGCCATAATGAATTGCAACCAAGCTATACCCAAGAATTAAGAATAACAGAGCTACAACACACCTAGCAGTAAATGTTTGAAAAAGTAGAATTTGTTAATGAATATCTTTCACATCACCCGGAAGCGCCTTTTGCCGCAAGAAGAAAAGGTTGGATTAGCCATTAACATTTAGTATGAAAATACTTTCAGAAAATTCTCAGTAAACACGTGGCTGAATGATACGCGACGAATAAACACGACTGAGAAGGCTTTGGATAAAAATCTTTCATGACATTTCATATGTTAGAAACATCAGACCATTCGCATTCCACTTTTTGGAGCGTACATATGTGTTGATTTGGTTTCACAAAAATTGGAACAAAAATTACTTGGAATAGTTTTTCTTTTGCTTTAAACATTTATGAAACGTAATGTTTCATAAAATTTAAATGATTTAGTTATTCAGGACGATGTTTCATGCTTTAATAAAAATTTATAACTTGCTTTTTGGTCGGACCCAACTGGCGTCACTTTCGGCTGTACATCCCATTGGTAGAATGATGGTGAGAACGTTGATGTAACTTAGTAACAGCATGAGCCCGCTATTGTGACTCTGGTTCTATATCAGGATAAATTAATTAATAAAGATATTGTATCTGTAAAATAAAAATTAAACAAACATCGATTTTGACATAATTAACCTATGCTATATTATGAAACCATGAGTTGCCAGTGAAGTATTGCTAATTTTATTTTTACTAGATAAGATTATCGTTTTGTAGCATTACGGCGGGGCCGTTGTACATGAATATAAAAACAAGTTTTGTTACTTAAATATCTTACAATTTATTTTACATACTGGGTAATATTTTGGACTCTTTGATCAACAGTTGGCATATGTATGTAGAACATCAACGCATTGGAATAATGTTAATGTTAGTTCGATAACGAACCGTTGTTGAACCGACCATGCGAAGGAATGGTCGATTCGGAGATCTCCGCGCAGATTCCTGGCCTTGTCAGAGTTGCTTGAATCAGGCGGCTAACCTTTTTTCCTGGAAAACCAAGAGAAGTTTTTAGCGGCGGACTCGCACTTCACTAACTCGGCGTGGACAACGGGAATGCCGTAGCTCGATCAGACGATTAACCTTTTTTCCTGGATAACCTGGAGAAGTATCTAACCGTGGTTCTTGCTTGGCTTATTTCGCCTAATTCTTCCGACGGAGTGGGGAGACACCAAAGTGCGTAACCAATTTCCGGAGGGAAGGCAAAGGTGAAACTTACCCGATTCTGTATGGATACCCAAACAATGAAACACAAGTTTCTTCGTTGAGGTCTGGATTACAAGTCGATTTTATTCTTAAAAAATCCTGTCTTATATACTAAAATTCTATGGGAAAAGAGCATGAAAAAGCATTACATCGATCTCTTTTATCCTAACTCGGTATGCCGATGCGTTTGATACCTGCCTGACGTCGGCTAGTGTAGGAGATCGTATGACCTACGCTCCTATTTATTTATCTTTTATGACCACGGGTAATGCATCGTGCTTCCGTGGTTCAGATGCGTATGCCTATTTTACTATTGCTTATTGCCTGCGCGTCGTTTGTTTATTCATCAAGTTGGTCTTTCCTTCACTGCCTTACGACCGTGCCTTGATCTTCGCGCAGGTCCTTTTTTCGTGAAACTAATCGCGCAACGATAACGTATGCGTTGGGTTCTAGCGTTAACCCTTTTCGGCCTGTGTTCTTCACTTTCGTATTTTATTACAAGGCCTGAGTTTACGATTACCATACGTCGAGATTTGTCCCTTTTTCGAGATATTTCCGATAACGCATCATAATCTTGTCGCTCTGTTAGTTTAGGGTTTTTTCCTAAAATAATATTTGCCGGTGATAATTTATCCTAAACAAAGATATTTAGTTATTTAAAGTTTTTCATCTAACTCTTACATGCCTGTCAGTTTAGCTCAATTTTATTTTGTCGCGTTCGCAACAGTTAATGTATTGAGCACTCGAGTAGTTTTTTGTGCAATAAACCAAAAAAAAGCATTGAACGATTTAACATAGTGCCGGAATTTAATAGAAGCCGGCACGTGTAGCAAGATCCTTTAACGAGCAGATTGGGAATAAATGCTAGTGAGGTTCGAAAAATAAAAGAAATACAGCAGAGATCATTTATGCGCTTCTATTTAATGTTATACGTCTGCATTCAATTAAAGTTCAATTGTTTGCTTCTTTTTTAAACAAGCAACCATTACAATAAACCGTGGTAAATAGATAGACTTTCAATTTAAATCGAGAACTAGAAAAACCAAAGTTCAATTCAATAGACCATCCAAAGTTTCATTTCAGTTTGCTAACACTTATGTGTTCGAATAAAACCTTATTTTATCATTTCATTTCTATAATGTCTCATCAGTTTTCATGACTACACTGCATTGGTGGATATTGAAAAAATCTGATAAACGTATGAAGTGGCATTGTTTGTCTTTATTCCAAGAGGTGCTGCCTAGGTGCGGAAGTTGGTTACTAGATCAGGAAGGTGAGCATGAAAAAAATATTTTTGAAAGTTCAGAAACGACTTCTATATTCAATTTTTGATAAAATTTTTACTTTTTCTTCGGATGGATGGAAAGAAATGATTACGAGTCTGATGTATAAAGACAGGCTGTCCGTCTTATTCAACTATGAGTCTGATGTATGATGTATAAAGACAGGCTGTCCGTCTTATTCAACTATGAGCTACTGTTCAGCAAGCACAAGGTCCACTGTTAGGCGCCAGTTGTTGAGCCAGTAAGCTAGCCGGTCCGTTTAATTAACGCACGAACTGCTAAACGGTTCGAAATTCCAGTAGAATCAGAGACGAGGGCACGAACCTTTTACCTTAACGCAGCCGGTACCTACCGCCATGTGTTAGACTGCGATCCTGTAATGTTAAAATAGAATGACCTGCCCAGCTTGCAAGGAAATCGATCAGCATGGTAGACGGCTTGTAAAGCAGGACAGATATATGAATATCGTACGTAATTTTCTGTATGATAGCCTTCCGCCGATCCTTTCCGGTGATTGCATAACGTTACATCCGTTAAAAAGTTAAAGAATACAACACACTCGGATCCACTAGAGTCTAATTACCAAAACGGTTTCGGATGTCTCACATTAAAATATGTTTAAAACACGACCGCGTTAGGTGTACGATCACATCTTTTATTACTGATTAATCACATTTATCACGATATTTATCAACACAAATTTTGTCTGCATGCAAGTGCACAATCATACAATGGTATGATATGGTGCACATGTCGACAGCACAGCGATTCCTTTTAATATAGAACAGGGGCTCTTCTCCGGTTTAGCCAAAGGTAAGAAACATCTAGGAGCTAACCTATACTGCTCCATAATCCGGGGACAAACATCCAACGGGATGCTGCTGCTTCCGGCGATGGAAAGAATTCGGTTGCACATTGTACCACCAGTACACCAGTATGAAACGCATACTGATAGAATTGCCGGCTGTTAAGGCGCATCGTCATAGATGCTAGCGCTGGTTACGGTGCGGCCACTGTTGCTTTAAACAGACACCTCTGCATCCTCCGGTAACAAACATCCGACCGGGAGTTGAACCGGTACGCAGCAAATCAGCAAAGTGTCTACGCGCAGCCCAAACACGTTTTCACTAAATGTATGCGACGTATCATTAACGTATCGTAGAATATAACTGAAATAATTCCAAACAGCAACCAATAAAGGCGCATAATTAGTCATAAATCTTAAAAAAGGTCGAGGAAAATAAACGATCACTTCCCTGCACAATAACAATCCAAATGCAAAATGTAAACAAACATCCCCCCTCCGATTGACAAAACACGCAGCGCGTGTGCAATAGACCTGACCATTTTCGAACTGTCAAATCTTTGTTTGGGACTCTATTTTACCTTTTTACCGGCGATTGTTCCTCTGTTTACAATAAACAGCAAAAGGCCGCACTTTGCGAACGAAAATTAGCAGCATCTCGTTGTAATTCGTCATAAAAAGGTAAGAATTGTGTCTTGTATCTGATTAAAGAAGAATTGTAACTAACGCCATTGAAATAACGAGTTCGAATAGTTAATAATGTTAATTTTTCGATTCGATTTTGGTGTTTAACTCAGTGTCTGCGCCTCCGACTGTTGTCGGCTGCACAGCATTCAACTAAAGCTCAGTTCGTCCATTTCACAGATTCAGAATGTCTCGTAAGGAAGCACTATCCCAATTCATTAACCAGATTCATGGCCGTCCCGTTGTCGTTAAACTGAACAGTGGAGTCGATTACAGAGGTAAGTAAATGGGGGCGGCATTTTTGAGCCACTCCTGCCACTTGTTAGCAAGACCGGGGATCAAATCTCATCCTGAGAGCTTTCCGCTAAGCCGGACTGGCTATCCGGCAACGGGTAACATCAAGTCAAGGAAAGCCAGAAATGGCTGGCCGAGATCGTTTCTCTAGGTTGTAGTGCCAAAGGAGAAGATAACTTGTTCTGGGGCAGTCTGGTGGCGGAGGGGATTGGGAACTCCTTTATAGATTGTAGAGCAAACATAATAGATAGCTTGTTGACTAAAACCTAATTTCTTTCCGTATAAAGGTGTTCTTGCCTGCCTGGACGGATACATGAACATTGCGCTGGACCAAACGGAAGAGTACGTGAACGGGCAACTGAAGAACAAATACGGTGACGCCTTCATCCGCGGAAACAATGTACTGTACATTTCAACGCAGAAGAGAAGAGTGTAGTACGAGCTACTGCTGTTAATAATAAAACGCGAATCATTGTAAAAACGACGGTTTTATTATTTGGTAACACATTACTTTAACATCCTAACTCATCAATCCCCCTCACACCACAGCTTTAGCGATAACTTGTAACCGTGATCATTATGCTTATCCAAACGAAACAATGTTCAAGCGTAGTGTGTAACAATCGCGGACTAATGCGATATAACACCATCAACTTAACGATAACCACCGGCTGGGCTCAGTGAATACCATCCAAAGGCGAGAAGCTTTTGTATTGATACAGTTCCGGTCCGCCGTAGCCGTAGAGTAGTTTTCCTTTTCCGTTTTCATCGTAGTACGGGTACCTGTACTTTGGCCTGTGAGACGAAGAAGATGAAGATAGTAATTAGACATTTTATCCATCAGATAGTTGCTTTTAATAATAGATAAACCTTTCTTACCTTTCGAAATATTGAAAATTAGGCGCTTTTGGTTGTAGAGTAGCTTGTGCGGCTGGGAGAAGCACTGCTAGCACAAGGGCCAGTATCTGGAAGGTAAAGACGATGGATAGTTAAACGAATTTTTCTTTTAAAATATCAAATCCCAATAGCGATTTATCAACTGATTGAAATTAGAGTTGATTGTTAAACCTACAAAGGAATATTTTGCAGACAGGTCCATATTCTGCTTCTTGAGTAAATCTATCCCGTGCAATAGCTTTTAGTACGTAAATTTAAACGTCTTGCAAAGTTTTACACAAATATTGCATCAAAACCGTAAAGGTCACAAGCAACAAATACAGGCGCCTCAAATAGCCCCCAGCCTTACTTCATCAAAACACAAATAGTCGCTCTCGAGCTCTCGGGTGCGCCTTACTACCGCCCTCGAACCGCATTACACGTGGTTATGCAACAGCGATCGGTTCGGCGATGGTGGGGAGCGAGCATCACAATCGTTCAAGGAAATCTGCAAACGTGCAGCACGGCAGGTTCACATCGCGAGCTGACTACCGAACTGATCTGATCGTACCGTGAACGGTTCGGTTCCCTCCAATTCCAACGGCTGTTTTGAACCTAGCGGCCAGCTTTGTTTTGTCGAACTGTTGTCCCCGTTCTGGAATATTCGGCCACTTTCTACAGCCCGCTGGTGATCGCTCACCCGGGGCGTAACACTTTCCCGGGACCCAGTTCAACTGAGATACCTCAGTCGCCTGTATACGGTTCGTTAATTTCTCCTCGTGTATTTTCGCCTTTGCCCATACGTACCGTAAAGCATAATGCAACACACTTATGCATTTTTGTGGTGGCTGGCTTTTTGTTTTTTGCGCGAAACAATTTTCGGTTCCCGGGGGCGCACGAAACAGTTATTCAATTCGGTCGGTACCGTACCGTAGCCTTCCCGCTTCGCACTTTTTTGCACTTTGAAATTGGAAGATTTACAACCACACAACCGCACGGTGAGGATGGGCTCACGGTTTTCTAGGACCAGCAACCTTCGCACTTACTCTTACTCGCACACAAACAACGCCCGAGGTGTAGGTCACACGGTTTTTTTTTTCGACACGCAATTTAAGCAACGGTTTGAGGGTGCGTCGAACAGCAACCGTCCGGCACGTAAGGCTTCCCACCAGAAACTGAGCGATCGTCTTGAAGTACCGTCGGTGGTTCGGGTCGCTCCCAAGGGTGGTCGCGCATTGCACGTCAGGTGGGACGCAGCTGGGGGGGACTCGTGTCGTGTGCGTGGTACTTTCGGTTTTGCTGCCACCCTGCGAGATCTTGGAGGGGTTGGATTCGTGCTACACGATCGTCACGAACGGTACAGCTGAAGATCGTTTAATCGATCCACCAAAGACAGTTTTGTTTAGTTTTATGTAAATTATTTTTAAACAAGAGTTTAAAAGAAATCCTAAAAAAACCCATTTTTTAAGAGAATTTGATTACAGCTTATTGAAATATAATAATAATAAATAACATTTTTTGAATAAACTTAATATGACCAAATTCATCCCATAGTGTGGCCAAGTTTTGAAATCATTAATTTTATATATTTAAAAAAAAGGTTATTGTAAAGTAAAATTCCTTTCCGATGTTCCAAAACACTACCCCCCAACAGCTCATAGGCCGGAAGCAATGCTGCCGATCGAGAAAAAATATCAGTAAACCGTTTTTCCATCCAAAACGGGAAAAGCAAGGGGCGGAAAGTGAAAGTAGGAATTGATGCCAGTGCGTACTACACGGCACGAAGCGATCGCCGAACTAAAACACTCAAACATAGACCAATGCCTTCCTTCCACGGTGCGTGTTTGTGTGTGTGTGTGTGTTTTTCGATCGCTCTTCGGCATCTCATGTTATCACACCAGCAACCCTAGCACGGTCCGCTTGTATCGAGAGTGTAAGCTACACCACTCAGGCATCGACAGCAAAAATGCAATTGCACTTTTGTTACGACGGCCGCACAGCCCAACACGTCTAGCGATCAAGTGCGAGCGCTACGAAAGACTTGATCGTACGAACAGGCGACGAACCTCGCGCTCGGGCTGACTTGTGTCAGTGGGACATTCCTTCCGTAAAGTCGCGCTCTTGATGATAAAAAAAAACTCTTGAGACCTATAAAAAACGAGATGTCCCCCTACGTACGTAGCTTACGCACGTGCGGTGATCAGCGTATGATCGTTTCTTCTGCTCCATCACCATCATTCTTTTTGGAGGCTGAGCTCACGTCAGGTGAAGGTTAGCTATGCGGGTGATTGTTCCAAGCATCAAGTGAGCGCAATTAACGATTCAACATTTTTGGAGGACTCGAATTGCTTCAAAGTCCGGGCTAGTCCGGGTAAGCTGATAAAGGCTCCAATAACGAATGCTTTAAGTCAACCAAATTTACTGACGAGCCTTTTGCGGTTTACTTGGAGAGTAAATAGCTTTCAGGCCTTGCACGACCAAAAGAGGCGACGATCGTTTTACTAAGTTTTTTGTTGTTGTTCTGCACACATACACACGGTCTCCTGCAGCTGAATGTCAAACAATTAATCATCCGAATCATCGTCATCATCATCATTTACACCGGGCACTAAACGGGCGGACTGGTTAGGTGCAGACGGTGCAGAGCTTAAGTTTAAGGAAGTGTGAAGCCAGTTTTAAGGGAGGGCATCGGTTTGTGTGCTCGTGACACAGATCACATGCGACGTGCGATCATAGGGTTGGGGATTCAGGGTTGTACGAAGGGGGTCGAAATCCAATTGCCTCATCGGTGAAGGGGCAATTGGAAGTGGATGATTTAATTATTTGATCCCAAAATTCACTCACCATTAAAGTAGTAATATTAAAAATGTAAAGTTGTGTTTATGGCTTGTTTAATTAATTGTTTCTACGAAAACAACTCCGTTTAATTCACGTGTGACTGCTTCATAAATAAAATGTGTGTGTGATTTTCGGCTCACCAACACTTACCGACCGAAAATGCTTCTTATCGACATCAATTCCCTCCATAAAAGCCAAATCTTCCATCTTTTGTGATCGCCAAAAATTGGGTCAAATGTTCAATTGCGATCAACGCACTCGAAGCCACAGAGAGTGTAGGTCACCTATGGGCCCCAAGCCTTCGATCGAGTGTCCCGCAAATAGATTCGGCTTGCTTGCTTGCTGAAGGTTTGCCTCTTTTTTCGTTACTCATCCTCTTTGATGGGCATTGCTGGGGCCGCCCGTACATGTTACGGCTGCCGTAGATGATTTAATCGCGTCTGCCCCACAATCAACCGAACCGTAGCGTGGAGCGGGTCGCTCGGCTTTCCTTCCAAAAGCAGTAAGACGGACTGCGTTCCGCGTATGCCACAATTACCTGCTTCGGGAAGTAGATTTTTGAGGAAAACTGTCGGTGTCGATGAATTTCCTCGTACGAGCAGGAAAGCGAACGTACAGAGGGTTTTCCAATCCGAACGACCGGTTTCGATGCAACTCGGGTGTGTGCGCGTGTGTGTGGCAAGTTGCATTACAGCCTGAGAACAAGCGAGAGTGAAGCTTAGTGTCTGTTGGGGTGGATTTTTCCACCATCTACTACTAGCGTGCGTGGAGCTCGCCAAGCGCTGGGTGGGAGCACTGAACTAAGATTCCGGCATCGGCGTACGGTCGGCAAGAAACGGTTCGGGGTGGCAGTACGAACCTTCTGTTCTGTGTGTATGGTTTAACTAGCGGCTAGCGTGTGTTCGGTGTAGTCTCTTACCATGTCCAAAGCGGCCCTTGTTGTAAGTGTGTTACAAGCTGGTTTGCGATTGCCGAAGGTGTGTTAATCCGGTGGTTTTTTCGAATTTATTACACAGATCTGCATAGTCATTCTATTGGCTTCGGTGGGTCAGCAGCGTGTTGAGGCAACCGTCGTGAGGCTGCTGACCGATTTCGTCCAAAACAACGTCGCTGGCATTCCGCTGATACACAAAACGGAGGAGTATGACTTCGATCCGGAGATCAGCAAAAAGCGACGAGAGCTATACTATGAGGTTAGTAGTGAGGAGATAAGATAGGCAGATGCTTAGTGAATGCAACTAGCAAACTTGATTTAAAGTGGATCAGGTTGTGGTGCCGGAATGATCACCTGCATCATGCGCGTCTGTGTGTGTATCTTGCGTAAGAAACCACATTTACACTACCAGTTTGTGGTAGTTAGTGATGATCAGACTTGTAGTGACGAGCGAAGATCGTAGCGAGAGACGACAATTTATGCGCAGTTTGCTTGCAAATTTTCATTAACTCTATGTAATTAAACGACAAAGTGTGGCTAAGCTTGACGGCTACATTATTATCATCCAATCGTTTTCCCCCCTCCCCCCTACTTTCAGCTTCATGGATACCGTGGCGAAAAAGTGATCGAACGGCTCGGTCTTGGCATCGATGGGAAACACCACGAACGGCTTGCGTACCAGCGGCATCGCGACGAGGGACATCTGCAGGGTCTCAACTACCTGCAGCCTTAGAAGGAGTCCACTATTGGAGTCAAACAAAAAAAATCAATCTTAAGTGAAGGCCACAGGTTTGAAAAGCGCTTACGTAGGGACGGCACTTGGTGCCGCGTTGTGGTGCGATTTGTGCACGCTGCACGCTTCAGCTTTTCACAAGGCCGTTACAGAATAGTAGCTAGTAAATGGGGGTTTTATTTTCTGTACAGATTGGATTAAGTAAACTGAGGGAGATAGATACATAGAGAGAGAGAGAGAATATTTTTCTGTTTAAAGAACAATTTTTAGCTACAAAGAACAACTATAAATAAAACGACCTCCTTCCGTTTAACGTTGTTTTACATTATTTTCAACATTATAAAACGAGAAAAAGATCCAATAAGTAAGGACAGCGAGAAATTAATGAAGTGCGTACTGTCCCAACATCGCTGCCGGGTCAGAGTGCAAATAGTGCAAACCGACTCTTCAGCACTGGAGCAATTAATCTGGCTTGAAGTGAAGCATTAAGTTAATTTTAAATTTACCCAAACCCATGGAACTGCTTCGAGGTTCGAGGTGCTCGGTAGGACCCGAACCATCGATCCAACCGCAGTGTGCCGAGGTGAAAAAGCCAACCGACGGCAAACAGAGTGGCAGAGGGGGAGAGAGCGCTAAAACAAATTTTAATTAAATTCTACCTTCTACCTATCGTCTTTTTTAGCGCTATCATCTGGTCGGTTCGAGCGAAGCGGGTAGTGTCATCGAAAGCGGGTGCTCATCGTCACCGACAAGCGGCCACCAAAATCAAACAGATTGGAGAAAGTTTAAAAAATCTCCTCGCAGCCACGAACACGGATCCTGGGCTCTCGACCGCGAACGGAACCGGAACATCACCTAGAAGAACGTAGCTAGAAAGGGGTTTGCCTCTGGGAGACGGAAAATGGCGTCTCGCGATGAAAAGCGATAGCACTGGGAGACGTGAAAATCGGAGCGGGGATAATTTCGGTCGGGGAAATTCTGGCCAAAACTAAATAAATTGCACACCAATCATCTCCAATCCCTCTGGGACAGTGGAGCCCGGAGTCTGCAAAGGGGCGTGCAGGATACGCAACGTAAGGATCAAAGGACCTCGTGGGGTCGTGGATTTTATTTGGTGGTTGCAAAAAAAAACATCATTTGCAGCAGTTTTATTTTATAGAATAATTAATTTTATTTTCTGTTTGCTTTTCCCGTTAAATCGAGATCAAGCTGCTGAGCGGAAACGCAAGGAATGGGTCGCGTGAATGTGTGCCTAGTGAAAGTATTCTTCAGGCATCATCGAATTAACCTGCTTGACCTGCGAATCGGAACATGTTCGTCGGTGGGTGACGATATTGGGATGGGCTTACTCATTTATAAAAAAATATCAGTGGAGATGTTCATGAAATATATTTATTTCTATCAACGATGAAGTTTCCTCTTTCAACTCAACAGCTCGGGAATCGCGTACGTTTAGCTTAGATATGGAATTGAGGAAGCCATAAAATTTTCTATAATTATCATTGTTGCCTATTCTATAAATAATCAAAATAAACTAAAAATGACTTAAGATTCTGCTTTGCTACGTCGAATAAGTAAGCAGTTATTTGAATTAAAAAAAAAAACAACATTGGCTTTGGCTGCACCATGCATGATCGATGTTAACTCAGCTTAACATAACTTTGCATAGATTTGGGCGCAAGGCTTGGTTTAGGTCGATGAAAACGTAAGATATTAGCCTAAGGTTATGCAATTTAATGCTGAAATAAAATCCCAATATGAACGTTATACTGAGCTCGATGACGAATAACAGCCCCTTCCACATCCAGAAAAAGATTGAGAACACCTCCAGTTGTGGAAATAAAAAATTAAATTCAAGATAATAATTACATCTGAAATTAAACACTAGTTAAACATCGTCAAAAACGGATTTAAATTGCCAACGGCACATGGTTTTCCCAAGTAGTTACCTACCTAAATACTAGCCATGCCCAATGTTGCTTAACTTCGGTGATCGGACGAGAACCGGTGTTTTCAACATGGTATGGTCATTGGCATGGGTTGTCGACGCTTGCACACATCAAGAACCACCGTCGTCTGAGCATTTCGGATTCTCGAAGGATGCAAAATACAGGAAAAAGAAGATTTGAGCATTTTTTAACGCACTCTCTGATTTCTTCAAGTAGAAAACGTTCACTAAGAGAAACAACTAATGCGGAAATGAGTTCGTTATGCATCCTAGACACGCATCTAGTAGACTGGTCAAGCACATAAAATGGAGGAGATGCCAACGACACAAAGTTTTCCCAAGTAGCTACCTACCTAAGTACTAGCTATGGCCAATGTTGCTTAATCTCGGTGATCGGACGAGAACCGGTGTTTTCAACATGGTATGATCATCTTTGTCAATCTTGATGAGTTCAGAAGTTTCGCAATACGTGATTTGTTAAGTATATTTGTTTTTATAAAGTTGAATCATTTATTTTATTTTTAAGTCTCTTATTTAAGAAAGGGTTTTATTCAATATGTTAGATCATTTGTCGATTTAAATCAAATTATTTAATGTGGATTTTTGTCGTCAATAGATGGCGCTTTGTTATGAAGGAAATCGTTACTTTATTCCTAATTCTTTACGTTATTAAGAAATCGTTACGCCACAGCTGGTACCAACATTACTTCTTAAGTAAATTATTAATTCTTTTGTTTCTTTTGGACCGCATTAGAAAACTAATCTTCGAAACGTGGATTGACTGTTGCGCAGCTCCATACATCGTTCTCCCCCCAAAAAAGGACGCAATTGAAAGGAAGAATATTACAAACCTGTCAACTACTTCGGATGATTGCTGGAGCACTAATTGAAATCCATTACAAAGGACTCGCAACTAATTCATGCGAAACTATGTGCGGAATCAACTATGTGCACCTTCCGCATCCAGGTCCATGCAATCATCGCTACCACCCACTAGGAAACAACCGTACTATCGCAGGTAGGTGTAAGTGGATTCTGTAAAATGGCAATCTGTACCAACAAAGCGTTTCCGTTCGGTCGGCCCCCGGATGGATGGATGGAGCACTTCAACGCTAACCCGACTGAAACTGTCCTTCCGCAATTGGTGGCGCTACTTTGGACAGGGAGGGAGCCACAAGTAGCAGCGAATGGTAGAAATTAATAACTTTTGAGGAAAAATTGAGTGTAAAATGAGGGTAAATTTCAACAGTTTCCCGTTTCGCTGCGCTCTACACCGTTTCCGTCGTTCGGCTAGATGAGAATTCATAAATAACCTCATCAGGAAAATCGACCAAAAAGGTTAGCGTAATTGCCGTGCTTGCTCGCTCTGGGTCAATAAATAAATGAAAATGAAACATTTCCACCGGCCGGCAGGCAGTGGGTGGGAAAAAGGCAAAAGTGGTTCCGTTACGCCGTCGTCGTAAGGACCCTGTCCCGCATGGCTGCACTGGCAATTGGGTGCCTTCCGCCAAGCCTCTCGGTGCGAAAAACAAAGATCCTTTACGGGGCAGATCCATCGTGCCGGAACCACTGGGAGACACACAAAAAGACCTGCCCGGGTGCCTCGGGTCCCCACTCGCTTTTCCCCGCACTGTCAACCGGATGTGCCGACCTGAAAAGAAAATGTGAAAAATTGTCTTCCCCATTGAGGGGAGGAGATTATTTCGCTAGCTTTGCGACAGTGTCCTCTTTTTTTTTCTGTACCGGAGGTTAGGCACTTTTGACCGTGCTGCCCTGCTGGTGTGTCTGGTTGGCAGCCTCCCACAACCCCTCCCGGATGGCCGCACCGGGGAAGCGGTTGGAAGAGAGAACAAAAGAAATTAAATTGCTTAAGTTATTATGCGAATGACGCGAAGGATGACGACTACGGCAACGACAAAGACCGTCCCCCGAAGACGACCATATTACTGGGTGATATCGATGCCAGGGCGGCCATCATGATACGGGGGCTGGCTGGCTGGCTGGTTGACTAGCAATCTTCTTTCACCACCCGGCGATCCCGCAGGTTAGGCGGAAACCGGTTGACATTTAGCAGCAATCTTGAGTCCCCCCCCTCCGTCCCCCTCAGAGCCTGGAATTATGGGCATAAGGATGATGTGGTTTAATTTATGTAGATATCAGGCCATTTGCTGAAGACGGTATTACAATGCCGGGCTGTGTCGTTGCGATTTGTTTTCCTGACACACGCACACAAAGGATAATTTGATGCCCCCTCTTTGCACCTGTTCACCGTTACTGCCACTCGGAACTGACTGTGGATAATTACGGCGATGGCGGTGGGTTTTTCAAACTAACCGGCTTATTAAACCACCACCGGATAGGGATGCGCTCTGGATGCGGCCGAGCTCGAGTGTCTGCTTCCGATGAAAAATTCCTACCTCACTAGCACATTAATGCATGTACTGTGCGCTGAGCTAAAGCAGGCAAGCAAAGGCTGGCAAAAAAACACTGTAAAGTCGAAAGTTTTTCAATTAACAAACTGATGATAATAATAAAAAATAATGGAAAAATCAGCAGGACATCGATGTGCCGGGGAGCATGATAGTTGAGCGAGGGGAGGGGGGGGGGCTACCGGGTGAGTTGTCAAAAACATATCCATTTCAAAGCGGACTGCACGATGGTGCAGAAAAGTAGATTGGGCGCATGATTGTGTGAATAAAATGAGATAAACAATCATGTTGCCTCAATGGCTGGTGAAGTCATAGTTATTTGTTTTGCTGGCAGGATTGAAGGGGGTTGGCTGCAGCTAGGCGGGGTAGAAAGACGATAGAGGGAGGGACCAAGTCTGGAATGGGTGTAAAAAATAGAGAAAAGGGTTTTATAGTGGTAAACACCGTTGACAATAGCAATTGGACCCGTCGCTGCGTTCGCTCGTTTGTCAGTATGAGTCGCAATAAAGGGATGAAAGGAGATGGGAATTGTATATTAATAGTTTAAGTAGAAAAGCGTTAAGGCTTAAATTATATCAAATCTCCAAAGGCTAGTTGTGGCTATTTTAATAACATATTTTATAGATTAAGTATAATTGTTTATTTAAATTAATGCTAATTTAAATGAAGAATAATTCACAGATCATAAAGACAGACTATGATCGTGATATTTGTGATAATTGTATTTCTTTCTATAGTTTGTTATATAGGATGTTTTAGATGAATTTGACAGTAAGGGTAAAAAAAATCATTTATTTATATATTACATTTAATAAATTTCCAAAAAATCACAAGTAGAGTATCGATTACAGCTTCAATCCTGCTGCGGAAATTGGGACTCTTCGAAAGGATCTCAAAAACTGATGGAATTTAATTTAATAACTGTTTTTTTTTAATTATTGGACGTAGGCTTGATCGTATGGACGTTTCGATCCGGTGGCCGAGGCGATGACTTCGTCGGTCGTCACACGGCAGGACCGGGGTTCAATTCCCATCCAGACCAGACCGCCTTCCCGTACGCAAGGTTTGACTACTTTACTACGGATAACATTAAGTCACAGAAAGCCAGAAATGGCATGCCGAGACCTCTCGAGGTTATAGTGCCAGGGAAGAAGAAGGAGAGATGCTTGATCTATTTTTAAACAGTCTTCTATAGAATTATTATTGATTTGCTGGAGAGGTTTGGCAAGGGTCCGAATCTTGGTGCCATACATACGGGCTACCATTGGCTTCCTTTGTTATCCATGGTTTGACTAACACCTGGGGAAAAATGAGGTGGTATCACATTGCCTTCAGACGATACATGTTCAAAAACTATTACAGTTTTGCAGGAATTTATTCTGCATCACGCTGAGAAGTATCCTAGTCATTTTCTAGTTTTCATTGCATTGAGGCAGTAATCCATTTTATCAGACTTTTTAAATGAATGAATGAATAAATGAATGGTCCGAACATTTGGACATGAACACCCCGAAATCTCGAACAGCCAGTAAAGTGCCTACTGGTTAAGTGTATCGCCTTACGTTGATATATAATTCCAATTGAACATAACCATAAAAATGCCATAAAGCGGGGAAAATACTTTTAAATATAAATTTATAATTTCAATAAGATCGTATACGCCATAAACAAGTATTTGAAAAAAAAAATTAAGATATTTTATCTCATTCATTTTTATCAAAGTACTATGTATGACCAGGCCGGTAGCCGAGGGGATAATAACGCCGATCCTCACATGGCAGGCCCGGGAATCATATCCCATTCAGTCTGCCTCCCCTTACACTGTACTGGTTGTCTAACCATGAGTAAGATCAAGTCACAGAAATTCAGAAATGGCAGGCCGATACCTATCGAAGTTGTAGTGTCAAAGAAGAAAGAGAATCTAATGATTGAGAACCTTTACGGCGTATTTGCTGCGAACATCCTTCTTTAGTGCTTTATGACGAGCTGAGAATGTTTCTCAGCAAACCGGGTCAGATCAGGGAAATGAGCTGCTTTAAGTGTTCTAGTTGGCCTCCTGGCATAAAGGTCTAGGAGACTAGAGTCACTAGGATGCCGAGACAATGTCTTATCAAGCAAATCAGCCAGATTCTACGGGCACCACGAGTCTTGGATGACATTCACCGTATGCACCGGTGTGCCGTCATGTTGTAAGCTTTAACGATCCTTCCCTTAGTGTAGATGAAGCTGCACAGCCTTTTCCAGAACCTTGATCTTCACATTTTTCTACTTGAACACTACTCGGACCCGCTCATTCAAAGTATCAGTGAGACACTTTCCAACATCTGATTCTTTATAGTATTCGTTCCTTCGTGAACCTTTAAAGGTTCTTGTACGGATTGTAATCCGGGTCCTTCGTCATGATCTTTTGGTCAGCCTTGATCGATAAGTCCAGGGTAGTAGCGGTATCCTGGATCGGGAGTGGTTTATTGTGGAATGAGCCCGCACTCTCTCTCTCTCTCAACTTTGTTCTTGGTCCAGCCAACCTTCCAGTACTGACAGATAGTACTAAACATGAACATGATTAGTCAGTTACCCTAAACATGAAGCTAAAACTGACAAAACATAACGATAAAAATAGCTTTTTGAATGCTTATTGAACACCCTGTAAGCTAATTTTCACTTCAAGTTCTATCACAAAATAGAGTCTACATTCTTCAAATTCCTCATCAGTTAAAGCTTCTTTTCATCTTCACTCACAATTGCGTTTAGCTTCGTAGAATTGTGCCACTGCCACTGTATGTGTATATTAGTGCAGTCACTCAAAACTGTCATTAAATTACTGTTCACCATAAATTGGTTTCTGATCCTTCCGGTAAACATTTCCTTCCCGTGCAAAACGATACAGCTATTCTCGAAGGGTTGCTGCTCGCCTGCCAACGTCAGGCCCATCGTAACTAGCAAGATGAATGTCAAATTTCGATTCATTTATTTGCAAAGAAGCGGGACGAATCCGTAGAATAAACGGAGCCCCTTACTACCCGTCGGTTTCCCGGTGGATGGGGTGGATGACAGCCGCCACACGGCGCTGCTCCGGTGTGTAAGGTTTTCGATAGAGATTAAAGAGAAATAATCGAATTCAAAAGGTTACAAAAATGGGTGGGTACGGTGGGAAGCGTTAGCGTCTTGGCAGTGCTATATCGCCCGGCAGGTTAATCCTCTGGGCTGGGCTTATTGGAATAACGATTTTATTTCACGTAGCTGCTCCAACTTCCGGTGATTATCCGGCCGGCGGTTTGGTGATGTGCCATTGGGTGCAAGGTGTAGCAAATCTTTATTTTATTAAAAATTTCCACCTTCTCGAGTTTGCTGGTGTGCAGACCAACCGATCAGGGCCCGTTTATTCAGTGCTGTGTCATTCGCAGGTCCCTGCTTTTCAAAGCCTTTCCGTTAAGACGCCGGAATGGAAGAAGACAAAATGTGGCATAAGGAAAAAAAAAGAGCTAAAAAGACGATAGCGAAGGATTCGCATTCTTATGAAGTTGCATATTCGCTTCAGTATACCTTGAGGTGAAGCAAAGCTTTTAAGGTTCATTTCACTCAATTTTGAATTTTTATTTGACTTCACCCAATATGTATCCCTGCGATTGGGATTGGGTTGGCTTGCGAGGGTGTCCTTTCGATGCTGAGAGCAGTGAGCAGTGAAGCACTTGGCAGCGCCAAAGAAAAGTAAGCAGCTCGTAGCACCTTCGGGGCAGATCAATTGGTCGGATGAACCGGTACGATACAGTGCCGAACGAAATGGGAGCAAGTGTAGTTTTTGAAATTTATTTAATTAGCTTCTTAAACTTTTAAGCAAACAATTGAGTTATTTTGTAATTTAAACATATTATATTTTGTGGTTTACAATAATCATAAACTTCTATGCCTCTTTATGCAAATTTGAGAGTTCTTCTGGTGTCCATTAGGGCAGCAATTTGGGACCTTTGCTATTTTCAATGTTCATCAATGATGTTACAATTGCAATTGCCGTGGCGGGAACACTAACTCTACGCTGTTGATGTTAGGCTGTTTCGTCCTGCCCAGTGCGTTTTCGGTTGTTTTTATTTGCAACGCAATTTTCTAGTCGCTTTGTTCTGGTGCAAAAATAACGACCTTGAAATTATGTGTCGACAAATGTGAGTCAATGTCGTGCTTTAGAACAGTTAGCCCAGTAGTTTTCAAATACAACATCTTTGGGACTCAACTGCCAGAGTGCACTACTATTAGGGACATAGAAATCCCTAAGGAGGACCGCTAGTACTAGCTTTTCATCAGCACTACCGTGATGTTTTAGACAAAGCCAACAAAATGTTAGGATTAATTCGTTGCCGGTTCTTGCGTTCAGTTTTGTTGTTTGGTGTCCTTTGCCTAGTGTATTGGCTAATAGGATTGCTACTTTACCCGGTGGCGTAATGCGATCGCTCGTCCTTCGTACCATACTCGTTGTATGTTATATTGTTTGTTACAGTGGCAGAACATCCTAGGAGCGGAAGGAGCGACCGCTCGGGCCCTCATTGTCGGTTTGAGGGACGTCGTCGATGAGGGAAATACTGTTGGTCTACTCACAAACGAGTCACAATTAGAAGAGTCTCAACTTCCATTCGGCTCGGGGCCTCCAAAGACCTTGATGCACCGCTGGTTTGCTAAGCTTTTAGCCTTTTTTTAAGGCAGTGATAAGGTCGTGTCTTATTAATCTCTTCGCACCAATGCACATAAACAAAACCATAAAAAGATTCTTGATTACTTTCTTACTGTGAAAGTAAACTAAATTTTCTAATCAAATTTTATGCTGCAGTCACACGCAGCCAAAGATACCGCAACGAAACATGAAAATGTAACGCTTCGTAGCGCTCTTCGGATTGCGACGCTCTGTTTCGCTGTGTTTACAGGGACAGAAACAAGTAGAGGATCGGAAAAGTTATGTTGATTATAATAGAAAAATCATGTATAAAACAATTTTGAATTGAAAAAGAAATACTTTAAATTTAAATAAAACAAACTGGTGCATCGTTTTGCGAGTAGCGCACTGTATACTAACTTTCCCAGCCAGTTCACTGTTGGAGGAAAAGGTTGCAGCTGAAAAGAAAACTCAATTCCCTTCAATATATTCGATTTCTCGCTCTCTCTCGCTCCCTCTCGCAATCCCCCCTCAAGCCCAACTTGTGCCAGGGAAAACATTATTAAATTTCCAATAATGTACAACCGTGTTGAGTGAATTGACTTCAATCTGGCCAAACACATACCGAAGAAAATTCGTAAGACGATGCCAATGGATGACTTACAAAGGGGTGGTGCCGATGCTCCGAAGTCAAAACGAGTGTGTGTGTGTGTGTATGTGGCTTGTAGCGTGGTTTGTACAGCACATCCACCGAAGGCAGTGCCTTTTGCATTGGGATCGAGCAATCCTTTCCAGCACACCGATTATGGGGACAATATTTTTACCGCTATTTAGCTATTACACCGAAGAAGGCTCCTTCTCTTGGCAGCGGAAAATCCGTTCGTGTGTCGTGTGCACGTATGCAATTTAATAAGCGTTATTCATTCCATGCGAAATTCCGTCCCGGTTGTGCCGTATCGCACTGGAGCGCGCATCGCCTTTCATAGGGCGGTAGCATAAAATCAGGTGCGCAACAGGGAAAGGCAGCAGCGTATTGGGTGGCCGGGGTGGTGTGTAATTGAAATTGTTACAGTTTTCCTCGTTTGTGCGTAATGAAAATCGCAACGCACGACGGACTCACAATTTTGTCTCATTTTTTCATTTTAAACCTGTGTATGTGGTTGCGTCAAATGTGTTTCGCGAGTCAAATATGTCAATTGTTTTGAGTTTCATATCGTCGTACACGAGCTCATTCAATTAGATTCATATCTGTTGGTAGGTGGATGGTGCGCAATTTTCATTTAAGTAATTTATTAGGAAGTTTCTGGTTGGTTGTAGTATTTCGACGACCCAGATGGAGTAGAGCCTGACATCAATTGACGGTAACAATGAAAAGTTTGGGATATTGTTCAGGGGAATCGTACGCACTACGAGCGATGCAGAAAACTCCAGTACAACTGAAAATGCGGCAGCTACTTAAATGATCACTGATACGCCCGTTAGTTCACTACAGACACGTGTGCTGGACTATACTGACAGGGTAAAAAAGAATATGGAGTACATGGAAGTACCTCTATGAAGTTTCTAGCAATTTAAACCTGCTTAAAAGGAATATTTCGCTATTAAAACGGAGCAAAACTTATTTAAGTGTACTGTGTTGTTTACGGTAACTGTATTTATATTTTGCAGAGTTAAGAGAACAGCCTACCATTTCTGGATGAAAAGACTTAATGATACCACCACACAGTTGGAAAGTCAGTCCTCAATAGGAGGAAACGATCCGGATACGATCTCAACCTCGATCCTGAGGCGCCCAATAAATAATAACTGGTGATTATTGAAGTTAATACGCCAGACCAAAAAGTTCTAATGTACTACCGCAATGATCAGTTATATAGATATGTACAACTTTCTTACTCATCCGGCGCTACAATATTGGCAACAATCTTCGATACCGCTCACGGTCAAGCGCCATTATCCCGGCCGTTTTGGTGGACGCAACACTTCATCTCAGTTTGGGCCTATCACACCTCCACCGTCCGTGTGGATGGCCTAAAAGGATTTTACGGGCTGGTGTCATTCTCATGACATGACCAGTCCCCACCGGAGCCTGCCGAGTCTAGTTCGCAGCACGATGGGGAGATCTTCGAACAGCTCATCCTCCGCGCTCCAGCTTTGTCATTAGCGTCAAGTATGTTTAGTGCAGAAGTTTCCACCGGTTGCAGTATGGCCGGTTGGCAGCCAGCACCCTTTTGCGTAACTCAACACCAATGTTGTTGTCGGTGCTGAGGGCCACTGGTGGTGTCACTAACATTTTGATTTTCGCCTCGTTAATTTCCATCCCGAAGTTTAGTGCCGCTCGTTCGATTCTTTGGTAAGGTTCTGCTACATAGGAACGCCTCAAACTAATGGTGTCTATGTCATCAGCGTATGCCAGGATCTGGATTGACTTAAAAAAAAAAAATGGTCCTAGAAGTTTTCACCTCCGAGTCACGGATGGTTCTCTCGGATGAAAAAAAATCTTACTTATTGTATTTAAATACATTATAAACCATTTATGCTAGCTTGTCATAAGTACAGCATAGTAAATCATGGACAAACCTATTGTTTTAGTACTAAATGCAACGGTATGGTCTGCTTAAAGGATAAAAGGACAGCAATTAGTGTACAAAAGAAGTAAAAAATCCTCTAACACTTGGCGATCTTTTTGAAGATTCTCATTCCTTACTTATGGTTTCTTAAGAAATGTCCATGCAATTTCTGCGTAAAGTGAACCCAGTCTCTCATTTCAGTCATCAAACATCGATTCTAAAAAAAGAAGAACTCATGCACGAATTTGAGGTCAACAGTTTGTTAGTACCGCCCGTTCTGAAGGTGTTCCGCACTGAAGTGCCTAGCAATCTGCCACTACCTCCATTAAGACCTATTTGTTTGTGAATTTCCACTTCACGGTCCTAACTGAAGCGTTCGCTAACATCGCACCATATTTTAAGCCTCTCGCCTGTGCTCTTCTTGCACCGAGGCAGCCCGGCAAGCCTCTCCCCGCACTGGATGCAATACAGACGTTTAATGTGCAAGGTGTACAAGAACGGTTTTGAATGCAATTTTTAATTCAGTACTTTGCTTAGGTTCCCTTTCAGGCCACACTCCGACTGCCCGTCTGTGGATGGCATATTGAATTCCGTACCGACTGCGCGACTTATACTCGATACTCGCCATCACAATTCGAGCGCATTAACGATTCCAGTTCGACGGGTTGTTTTTCACGTACCGTTCACATCACAGAGGACGGAAAAACTTTGCTTCCGTTTCCGACCGGGGTCCAACGGGTACGGGGTTTCAGTTTCACTTTTCCACAGCTCGCTTTCCCCGGTACGGGACAGGCCGTAAGGGGGAAAGGTGAGCGAAGCAGGGGAGCAAAAAAGTTTTTGTCCCCCCCCCCCCCCCCCCCCATACACACTGGTACCATCGGCACAATCAAGATGCTGCAAATCGAGTGAAAAAGTGGAAAAGTTCAAGAGGATTTACCATTTACAGGCTCTTTATTTCGTTACTTTGTCTAGGCGGAGCGAGCGCGAGCCCAAGTCCTTGACTGCATTCATTACGAGTGCCGAGTGCCGAGTATCGGCTTTGCCTCATTTGATTGTCACTCCCGGACCCGGTACGCGTGGGACACCACATTAAAAGGCACCGCACCGAGATCAGAGGGCATCTCCGATCGGTTTTTTTTGTGAGTTTGTTGCCGCAAGTGTTTGATGGAGTGGCAGGATTTGGTTGACGGGAATGTTTTGTACCGTGGTGCAGTGTAATGGTTGCCCTAAGCCGTACAGTCAAGTGGCGTGCACGGGGTCGCGAACGGTCGGGAGACAATTGAAAATTTTCTCTGTTAATTTTCCATTCAACCGAATGATCGTTGCGAGACGATGGGGATTGGGCGGGGCAGGAGGGGATCCTTTGAAAGGTGATTACAATTTTATTTGAATGAAAATCTGATTTTTATTTTCGTTCAAAGGATAGTAAACAAATCCATGGCTGTGCTCAGTATGCGCTTCAGAATGTACTTCGGTATGTCCTTTTATACCCTTTACTTTTATAGCTACCAACATAATATAAATGAACCGAGTATATGTAAGGGGCAAGTACTAGTCTTTTGGTTGTAATATTTTTAATATCATATTTTAAATCTTTATTTTATATACATTATCTTTTAGTAGTATGATGAGGGTTCAAATACCCGTATTTCACATACAATATCTAATTTTACAAGCACAAACTTCAACTAATATAATCTTGTTCGTCGTCTATTCAGGGGTTCTGGAAGGTTCATTGGCTTTAATATTCCGGTTAAGCATATTTTCTTCGGAGTTTACATAGTTGATATATGTTGGATTGAAGTGAACATGACTACTTTTCAAACCGAAGCTCGTTCTTAGTAGGTGTTTGAACGGTGAGGAACAATGAATAAATATATTCAACTGTCAAGGATATCAAACGAAAGGAGTCCTCTAACGGCTCTGATAAAAACAAAGAGGGGATCACACCTGCGACCAGTGTATGCGACCAGTGCGTGTGGAGAAGAAGATTGAACTCCGAGCTAGTTGAGCTGTTTAACAGTGATATAGATATCCTTACGGTGGCACGCGGAGGATAACGGAGCTCTACCTTCATACTTCACCACAGGCGTAGAGGAGCACAGTGGTTACTTGTCGGCTTGATCAGGTGCAGTCTATCCTGTTGGAGGTCGCATACAGTCGTGCATTTTGCATTTTTGAGAAATGCAACTCTAAACCGATCTTCCTAGATCTTCCTGGATAAAATCGATTGGCACCCTGACCTGTTATTTTAGAAAAAGACTGTCGAAACGCCTCTGAGACATGGATGGTGTCCAAAACTGACGTAGGATTTTTTACCTGGATTTATCGAAGGAGAATGGTGAAGTCGCCAGAATTAGGAGCTCCAGAAGCTCTGCTCTGATCACACCATCGTACGGCGTATTAAACTCACCTGAAAGCAAATAATTATCAAGGATTAGTGTAAAAATGGTGGCGCTGAAAGAAAGGCGCTGTCCAGCGTTACTATTATTGACTCTGCAAATGAAATATGGAAAGTTTTAAGAACTGCATTTTCTTCAAAACTAGAACTGACACTCAAGCTATGAGTAATTGTCGTGAGGAGATCCAGAGACTCTAGACCTCCATTTCCCAATGCTATACTACAAATCAGTAAACTTTATTTAAAAATTAAAATTTTTTGTGCTGAAAACAAAGTAAGAGATAAATGATTGCAACAAAACTCTTGCTTCATGGTTCTGCACTATTCATGTCCTACAGCTCCGGCACGAGCGATACACACCCATAAACATTTGACTGCTTACGAATCAAATTGCACAGCTTTGTACAAAGCTACAAACTCAACATCTCCATGTGTCCGTGCGCAGCTCCTTCACCACGAATAACCGTAATGAACCTGATACACCTTGGCACATGTGGCCGCAGAACAAACATCGGTGCTGCAGCTGTCCCTGACTGATACGTGTGTGTGTGTGTGTCCTTGCATGCGTTCCTCATCATTACGATTGTTACTAGCTGGCAAAGCTCACATTTCGCCTACCCAGCACAACAATAGGGGGCGCTGCTAGCTGACCTGATTTTGCTGCACAGCCAGCTCGAAACGTTCCACACACATGCACACGCACACACGAGCAGGCGCAAGAAAAAAGCGCAGAAATCCTAAGAAAACATATCCCTTTACCGTAAGGAAAACATTGTACCACAAGCGTCGGATAGCACCGCTTGCCTCACAGCCCTGTAAGCGAAAACCAACCTCCGGTGCCACCGAGACACAATGAAAACAAAGCATTATGTTTGCAAATAGAGTGCATTGTCGTCCTTGGTTAAGCTTAGCGAGCACCATCACCACCACCAACACATGGATTCCATGCTCCGGGATGCGTAGACGGATTAGGTTGATTAGGTTGGTTTTCTGTGATGGTGGTGGTTGGCTCTGTTTTGAATACTCATTTTCCGCTGATCCGGCTAGACTTTTCTCACTTGTAGGTAAGGTGAAACTGGTATTGAGCCGTGTTCAGGGAAAATGGCTTTTATGTTGCGTCGTGAATAGCTCCAAGTCCAGCGTTTGATGCGTTCTGCGGAACTATAAATTGTGGAGCCTTGATCGCTGCTCCCATTTTAGACTGAACTCGCTTGTCCTAAAATAGTGCTCATATGCTCGCCACGAACTGCTGACTGCAACGTAATGTTTATGCTGTTATGTTAAAGGATTTACCTAATCCCGGACCGCTGCTCTCTAGATTATGATCTGTTTTCGTTTCCTCGCTCCATGCTCCCGTGGTGTTCGGCCGTTCGTCTGCATCTTGGGAACGCGCATCGCTTTTGTGTCCTGTGATAGGTGCTTGATTTTCACGGCACCGCCATTGTTCGATTTCTTGGAGACATGGCCACAAAGTAATAGATACGCATCAATGTGTGTTTTGTTTGTTCGTGTGGATTCGTGCAAACCCACATGCATCGCTAATCCTCCGGCCCACCGAAGGATATGGACCAGATTTGCACAGCACGTACGGGCGGACGACACAAACGAGGTCGGGCTTCGATGAAAGGAAACTGTTGGGAGGATTTTTCTCTCCCATACGAATCGTGGAACCATTATGCGGTACGGTCAATTTAGTTTGCCGCTTTGTCCGGTGAAATGTCGGAATGTATGTGGTATGTGCAAACCTTTTTTTTTGTGCGTGTCGGGTGATGAAAAAGAGCATTAAACAAGCTGTGAAACCGCTTGAGGTTGTTGGTTGTTTTTTTCTTTGGTTCGTATGTCCCGACGCTGAATGGCCCCCGGGTGTCGAGAAGAAAGCAAGTCTAGGAATTCCGTATCGATAAGTATGTAGAGAAAAGGCATCAAAGTGTGAAAGGATCTTCCACACATCTTCCAGTAGCGAACGGAATTAGCATGTTTGTTGTCTCGATCGGTTGCGATAAACTTGACCGGCTTTTCCTCCACAATAAGCTATAAGGCCAATACTGTTCGTTTGGCGGTACATTAGCAGCTGCCAAAATGCTTACCACTCAAAAGCGCAGCGTTGCTCAGGTTGTTCTTTTTGAGGGCGATTCCGGGCGGCCGACCGGTCCGTACGGTCGCAGTCCACACATTTATTAGCCCGCTAACGTGTGTGTGTGGCTGGTAGAGCATTATCGGGCGATGTGTTTATCGCCTGTCACCTCGACACAATTAGAAATCCTCGCTCGTATTTACTCGGAAATCATGGCAACAAATTGGCCCTAATCCCCCATTGCTTGCTTTTTGCCCGCAAAGCACCCGGGAGATGGGGTGAAAATGGGTGATTTTGATGGCCGGAGGAAAGATTTTCAGGCTGGAAAGCGCCGTTTCCTTCCACGTGGGAAATACAATGCACTGTTTGCAAGTTGCATCCCTTTCGCTACAGCAACACTGCACAAACAAAGCGGGTCTAACGGGACAACGAGCTAATAATGGGAAAATCAGTTTTATTCGATTTCGTTGATTGTTTCGTTTGGATTACAGGATTGCGGGCGGCGGTGTTGGTGGTGGGCCATTTTTGGTAGAATGTTTGAGGGATGAAGAATTTTCTCATGGTTCGCTGTACGGTGAGTGCATTATGTTTGCATTGGCAAGAAAATTGGCTTCAGTCTGCAAACAAGTTCGGTTTGCTATTTGATGGGGTTATGGTGTGAAATTTTGGTCCATTTTTAATTAGCCAACGATTGTCTTCTCCCATCCTTTCTGGGTTTGTTTGTGATTTTATAGCAAAAGTAGAAGTTTCTTTTGTTGTATGAGTTGTAGATAATTACTGAGCTTTCTTTAACTTAACTGAGGGGCGACATGATCGCGGTTCAAATCCCATCCGAACTGTGCCACCGTAGTGAGGACTGACTATCCAATTACGTGGCATCATTAAGTCTATTAAGCCACAAATGACAGCCATTTCTGCAGCCAGCAATGGCAGCAGGCAGGTAGAGATTGCACTCAGAGGTTTATTCAGATATATCAGAGAAGGCAGAAACGGTAGGCAAAGACCTTCTTGAGGTTTTAGTTTGTATTAGATTTGTGCGACTGAACTTTGAAAAAACTATTGATCATTGGAAGTAACCATCGAATAAATATTGTCTTTTTGTTTGGTTTTATGCTATCAGTGTTATACTTTATTGACATCTCCTTCTTTTTGACTAAACGCTATGACGTAGTTGGATAAGTAAGCCCTCACTTCGGAGGAACGGTCCGGATGGCATTTGAGCCCCAGTCTTACCGTGTTAAGCCCATTGCTACCTTTCTTCAATCCATTAGTAGGTTTACTTAGTAGGATGGTAGGAGAGATTTTATGGGACAAAGGCAAAAAAAAAACGCTGCAATGACGGCCACTCTCTTTTCCCAACTGAAATACCCAAGCTAAGTATTTTAAAATGCTAACTTGCCTTTGGAACGTACCGGTTTTTGAGTATGTAATCCGAAATTATGTTGCTATATAAAAAATGCTATATACTATCGATCACACACATACGTATAAATCGATCTTTTTCTAATATGCAGGACCGGTTATAGGCTACAGCAGTTTTGATCGGTGCTTATCTTCGGCCTTGTCGAATTAGAAGATCGAATCTACCGCGTTTCTGAGCGTCAGTCATCCGTATGCTAGGGCATTTTTACAAGCTTTTGTCCGACTAAGGGAATAAATATAGCTAGTCTGGAAAAAGTTCCGAAGTTTGTGAGCTATTCGATTTTAGTTCGTCCACATGGCGTTTCTTCGGTGCTGATATCGCTCCGGTAACTGTTACAGACTGATATCAATATATTTGTAAATTCTACAACTGTTCATTAAGCCGTCGATGTTAAGTTACGACTATGAGCCATTTATCGTCCCTGAAGAATGTATGTGTTCTTTGGAACGACTTCTACTGTACCACTTGCGTCGATGCAAACTAACAAACTAACACGGTACGCCCTGCGCCATTTGCCTTGATAAGGCTGTACCAATCTTCCATTGTATGTGGCGTGGTGCCGATTTCAGGGTGTTAAGCCCTTTTCTGCTAGAATATGTAATGCACAGGTATGTATTTAATTATCATCTCGACCGCTAAGGAACCGGGGACACTCTGCGTATTGCTCAGTCTCATTCAAGTGCTGGGCCACAGTTCAAGGACCACTGTTTCGGACGCTTTCGATATCGCTTCAAGGATAGTGATTGATTATTTTATGATGATAGTAAATGTATTTATCTTACCTAATCTAAATATGGTGTCGGGACTCGTTTCACATTAAACTAAAAAACAACAATAATATTTATGATGCCTCTTAAATATACTTCAAACCTCATTATCTCATATTAGGGATAAAAAAACATAGTTTAATTATAGCTTAATGTGACTCACGCCAAGAAAAAGCTTGATACAATCATAACTAAAAATGTGGATACTTTGATAGTTACAAAATTACCTTGAAGCGAGCAAAGCACATACATGCAGCCAAAAAAGAAGAAGATTATTCCAAGTGTAGAAAATGCATGAAATATTAATTATTACACGAAATATGGTAAAGGAACAACACTATAAGCAGATAGTATAAATTGACGCACACGAACGAACTTAGAAGTGAATTAAGGGGAAAGTGACTTGACCAATGGATGAACTATGTAATCGAATAGGATGAACTTGTAACCGGACCAGTGAATAAACAGAATGAAATTGTAAGTCGAGCGCGCAACACTACAACTCTTTAACGTCCTTCTGATATCACAAAAATCACTCCCAACCAGTGATAATATTCTACATTTTTGGTCCTTCGAACCGGATTTGGTGAAGTCGGTTTAGTGATTTCGGAAAAAATTCACTACGTTAATTACCGTACACAGTGACGTGAATCATCTCTGTGTTTGTGAGGAAACGAACAGTTCGCTGTCTTGCTCCGCATATTGGCGCGAATTGCTGTGAAAGGTCATTACGTGCACGTGAACCCTTGTATGTTCGTTTGTTTTCTCGTGAGTTGTGTTGCGATTTATTCAAATCGACTTACTGGAGTGAAAGTTGTTGTTACGCATCAACTTAAGGCAGCAGGCAAAGCTTAGCGTCCCGCGTAGCTTAGCTTCATCGGAAATCTACGCCATTGCGAAGCGTGGTTCCATTTTAACGGCCATCACTCCTATCGTATTCTAACGAAACTTGCATGCAACGCAGCAGGTTGTGAACAATTTCGAATCAAATTCAAAGTGAACGTTACATCGTCTGTATTAAGTGTTAGTGAAGTGCAGAACATTGAACTTTGTTCATTTTACGTGTGTGTTAGTGAAGCAACGTAGAAAATGGAGAAGAAAATCAAAGCCGCGCAATTAAAAAAGCGCCAAGCGCAAATGCTTGTGAAGAACATTGAACAATTTAAAAACGATTATAGTGAAAGTGATGTGGGTGAAATACCAGTGTGCTTGGATCAGCTAGAACGGCATGTTCAAGATTATTTGAACGCGGTAGCAAAACTGGAGGAATTGGAAGAATCTCCCGAAGCGTTAGAAGCTTTGCTGCAAGAGCGATGTGAAATGGACAGTGTGTACCGAAAGGTGAAAGGATTTTTGTTGCAAAAGCAACCGTGTGAAGCCAATCCTCTCAACGCGTCGATTTTGCAAGCCAATTCTAGCCTGAACTCAACGGGTAATTTCGGATCAATTAATGTGCGGTTACCGAAAATCGATCTCCCCACGTTCGACGGTGATACGACGAAGTGGCTCACGTTTCGTGATCGCTTCGTGGCAATGATCGATTCGTCAGCAGATATACCGTCGATACTGAAACTTCAGTATCTGTTGTCATCATTGAAGAGTGAGGCGGCGCTGCTGTTCGAGCATACCACATTGACCGCGGACAACTATGCGACCACCTGGGCCGCGCTGCTGAAACGGTATGATAACCCGCGCATGTTAGTCCGTGATTATTATCGAACATTGCATCACCTTCCCGCGATGCATGAAGGATCTGTGGATGAATTGGCGCAGCTTGTGGACGAGTTCACGCGGCACGTGAACGGTTTAAGAAAGCTGAAGGAACCGGTTGACAACTGGGACACTCCCCTCACCACATTGCTGTTCTTCAAATTGGATTCATCAACCATCCTAGCTTGGGAAAAGCATTCATCGGCCAGCCCCAAGGATAAGTATTCAGATCTAATCGATTTCCTGCAGGATAGAATCCGAATCCTTCGTTCGTCCCAAACGTTAGCGAAGATATCTGAATCGAAACAAACGCCGGTGGCCTGTGGAGAAAGAAGAATGGGAGGAAAGGTTAGATACGTGAGCAATTCAGTGTCAACGCGGAAGCCAGCTAGCAGCACATCCTACGCATCCTGTCCATTAGAGTGTGCAGAGCCACACCATCTACGAAGCTGCCCGAAGTTCTGCAAAGGAGACGTAAAGTTCCGGCGTGAAGTGATTGCGAAGCATAAACTATGCTTCAACTGTTTGAACCCGAATCATCAGGTACGGTCGTGCAATTCCGTCTTCCGTTGCAACAAGTGCAACGCACGTCATCACAGCATGTTGCACGACGATTCACCGCCACAGGTAACCATGAACGTAGGTTCGAGCAATGAAATTGTGGTTCTCGAAACGGTGGTTCTCTGGTTAGTCGATGACCATGGCATTCGGCATGAAGCACGAGCGTTGTTGGATTCAGGATCCATGTGCAATATCGTGTCCGAATCCCTAGCGCGGAAGCTGCTGACACGTCGTACAAAGATCAACGTTGCATTGACAGGTATCGGTGAGGGTGTTCAGCAAGCCAAGGGTTCGATCATCGCAACGGTGCAGTCAAAGTCAGCGCCATTTTCGTCGCCACTTGAGTTCCTGATAGTGAACTCCCCTTGTGCTGAGATACCGACTGCCCCAATCGATGTTGCTGGTTGGAAATTCCCTGACGTTCCGTTGGCTGATCCTGCCTTTAACCTTCCTTCAAGAGTTGATGTGATCATTGGGAGTGACGCATATTGGGAATGGCATACCGGAAAGAAGCAGTTACTGGTCAAAGGCGGTCCTTGGTTGGTTGAGACTCCGTTTGGGTGGACAGTTGCTGGGAATACTTCCCACATTTCAGTCGCTAGTCCTGTTTCGTGCCACTCAATTAGGAGCCATGAGTCTCTCGATACATTGCTGCAACGGTTTTGGGAGAACGAGACCAATCTAGAGGGACCCGCTCTCTCGCTTGAGGAAGATGCTTGTGAGAAGCATTATGCTGCCACTACAACGCGTGATCACCATGGTCGTTACATCGTTTGTCTGCCTCGTAATCCCAGAGCAGATATAGTATTGGGTTCGTCAAAGGAGATTGCGGATCGACGACTGATGGCTGTGGAGCGGCGATTGAAGATCAACCCTGAAATGGAGATGGAATATAAGCGTTTCATGCAAGAGTACGAGGAACTTGGTCACATGCGAAAACTTACCGAACCAGTGGATGATAGTGTTCCGCATTGTTATATTCCTCACCATGCGGTGGTGAAGGAATCGAGTACATCCACAAAAGTACGGGTCGTGTTTGACGCGTCCTGTAAAACGAGCTCGGGATACTCCTTAAACGATACGTTACTAGTTGGCCCAATTGTCCAGAAAGATCTACTAACGATTATATTGCGATTCAGGTCCTACGCAATCGCATTAGTGGCCGATGTGGAAAAAATGTACCGGCAAATTCTCCACAACATCATCGATCGGAATCTGCTACGTATCAGGTACCGAAAGAGCCCCCTGGATCCGATATCGACCTACGAGCTGAATACCGTTACTTACGGCACGGCGTCAGCTCCATTCCTCGCCACTAGAACGCTCCAGCAGGTTGCGCATGACCACAAAGATCAATTCCCGAAGGCAGTTGATCCCGTGTTACGTGATTTTTACGTCGACGATCTACTAACAGGAGCGACTGACCTTAACGAAGCAGTAGAAGTGCGAAAGCAAATCACCGCAATGCTCGATTCAGCTGGTTTCGCATTGAAAAAGTGGGCATCTAACGTTCCAGAATCGCTTCTAGATGTCCCATGTGAAGATCTTGCGATTCAATCAATGCACGAGTGGAAGGATGGTCAAGCTGTTTCGACGCTGGGGCTGGTTTGGGAACCCGCCAACGATTCGTTTTCCTTCAAGGTTGGCCTTCCACAACCAGCTGAAGTATTAACGAGAAGCTTGATCTTGTCGTACACGGCAAGCATATTCGACCCACTTGGTTTGTTGGGTCCGACAATCATCATCGCGAAAGTCTTTCTACAACGTTTGTGGAGTTTGAAGGAGAATGGAAAGGCTTGGGATTGGGAACGTGCACTGCCCGGTGAGCTTCAACAAGAGTGGAGAAGCTTTCATTCAACGTTATATTCGCTACGCGAATTAAGAGTGCCACGTTTTATCTCCCAACCTACAACGGTCAGCTTGCAATTGCACGTCTTCGCTGATGCGTCACAAAGTGCATATGGTGCTTGCTGTTATGTACGCGCAGAATCGACGGACAACATTGTGACGGTGCAATTGTTAGCAGCGAAGTCGAAAGTGGTTTCATTGGCGAATACGCACTCGATCGCCAGGTTGGAATTGTGCGCCGCACGATTAGCAACCCAACTGTTCCAGAAGGTGAGTCGAACGTTACCGGCATCTACGATGGCCTTTTGTTGGACCGATTCAATGACGGTAATGTATTGGCTGGATTCTCCACCACGTCGATGGAAACCATTTGTCGCCAACCGAGTGGCGCAGATACAGGAAGAAACGCGGATAGCTGAGTGGCGTCACGTTCCTGGTTGTGATAATCCAGCAGACGACATATCACGGGGTCTGAAGCCGGAGGAGCTGCTTAATTGTGAACGTTGGTGGCATGGGCCTCGTTGGTTGGCTTACAGTCATGATGCATGGCCAAATCATCCACCAGCAGTGAAGGAGAATGACGGTGTCATCGAAGAACGGGCGACGGCGTCACGGATTGTCACAGTTTCTACGAGGTGTGAGTTCCGTGACAAACTGTTCGAGCGATACTCATCATACTACAGGCTGAGACGAGTTGTAGCTTATTGTTTACGCTTCATGGAGTGCATCAAGGGAGCCAACAAATCATCGAGAGTAAGCTGCAAGGATGCGCCACACATCGAGGAGAAGAGTGTTCCACCGCTTACAGCCACGGAACTACGTCGGGCCGAACTGAAGTTATGCCAGTTAGCCCAAAGGGATTCGTTCGCGGAGGAGCTAAAGGTTTTAGCTCAAGAGAAGCATGTTTCCGACAAATCGAAGCTGAAGTGGTTGTCACCGTACATCGACCATACTGGTGTGTTACGCGTCGGTGGCCGGCTCGGAAATGCTGATCTTCCAGAAGAAGGACGACATCCAGCGATTCTCTCGGCGAAGCACCCACTATCGGTGTTATTGGCAGTGGCGTATCATCTTCAACTGTTGCATGCTGGACCGCAACTGTTATTAGCAACACTTCGTCAAAGATTCTGGTTGATTGGTGGGAGGAATCTCGTTAAGGCTGTTTACCACCGGTGTCACGTTTGTTTCAAAAACAAGCCGACTCTCGTGAAACAAAGTGTTGCTGACCTACCAACGTCGAGAGTATCACCGACCAGACCTTTCTCGATCAGTGGAGTGGACTACTGCGGGCCGTTTATGCTGAAATCACCCGTCCGCAATCGGAGTCCGACGAAGGCGTACATCGCAATCTTTGTTTGCTTCGCGACTAGAGCCGTACACATCGAGCTAGTGAGTGATTTAACTACTACGGCATTTCTGGCAGCACTACGTCGTTTTGTGGCACGCCGAGGCAAGGTGTGCGAGTTACACTCCGACAACGCGACAACGTTTAAGGGAGCTGCCCGATTATCCGATGATCCTTGCGATTTAGAACCATTAACCCCAAGTCATTTTCTAATCGGCAGCAACATGCAAGCAATCCCGGATGTTGACATACGACACCTTCCGACCAACCGACTCAAGGAGTACCAACTCGTGCAGAGGCACGTGCAAACGATCTGGTCCCGATGGTATCCGGAATACATCCAACAACTCCAAGCCCGAGCCAAACACATTAACAACGCACCGGTTAAGCTGGAGATCAATCAGCTGGTTATAATCCAGGAAGATAATCTTCACCCGACTGTTTGGCCAATGGGGCGCATTACGGCGCTGCACCCGGGCAAGGATGGTGTCGTGCGTGTAGTTACGCTACGTACGGCAGGGGGGAAACAAATTGTTAGAGCAGCCAATCGTTTAGCTTTGTTACCACGACCAATCGATACAAACGAGGGATTTGTGTAACCACATGGTGCACTAATAATGTAAACAAACACTGATACCGACCCAAGCGAAACGTCAATTACGTATATATTAGCGAATAGGATACTGGTTAGCATGTTACATGAAGAAAAACAACGAATTTGCAGAAATTGAAAAGAATTCTCTTTTGGTGGCCGGAATGTAGAAAATGCATGAAATATTAATTATTACACGAAATATGGTAAAGGAACAACACTATAAGCAGATAGTATAAATTGACGCACACGAACGAACTTAGAAGTGAATTAAGGGGAAAGTGACTTGACCAATGGATGAACTATGTAATCGAATAGGATGAACTTGTAACCGGACCAGTGAATAAACAGAATGAAATTGTAAGTCGAGCGCGCAACACTACAACTCTTTAACGTCCTTCTGATATCACAAAAATCACTCCCAACCAGTGATAATATTCTACACCAAGAGACAGATTAACTTTTCAGATTCATTTTTTAATAAATGTTAAAAGCCATACAAATACATCATCACACGATCAAGCCAATCCTCAGCGCTTCCAGCATCACATTTGTAAAAGCGCAGGACAATATTGTAATCCTACTCGGGTAATCTCGTCTAGATTGGCTCCGGGGCGAAACAGATGACAGGAAACAAAAAAACAAATGTTGGAAAAGCTGCAACAGAGCGCGCTAACGACACATGTACGAATACGGTTGTGCCCAAGAAGCTTTAATTAAATCCGCATAATTGAATTTTCGAGTGCACTTGCCGGATGCTGTAATACGCGCTTATTAAAGAAGACTCCCCGCCAGTCGGCAGGTTTGCCGGAGCGCGCTGCATCGGATCTCCTTCAAGCTTTGACCTCTCGTTGTTCGCCTTCGCCTTCGAGCGATGGCGATAGAGCACGGATAGAGAAAAAGTAATTATATAGAAGAATATGCATAGAGTATGGAAATGATATTAGGCCGGTAGGTTGTCGTGAGTGGATTTAACTTTCAATATGAAACACCCGGCACATGCACATGCCCATCGGGCAATCATACGTGATCGCGCGACGCACGGACGTGGATCATCTTCGGTGAAGATACAGTTAGTGTGTGTGTGTGTTTTTTGTATGAAGCACATTTTAAGTACTTATAATGAATGCATCCACGGATCTCGTGAAGCTGCCATCCAGAAAGTGGATTGAATGAGAAATATTAGAATTTTGATTTAATCTTTTTGCAAGCGAAATGTTCGTATGGATCACATATTAGCTCTTAACAACTAATTAAACCCGACAGGATTTAAAGAAAAAATCGCTTTGACTAAATACTTTAACGATGTAGCTAGATCGTTTAATTAAAAATTTTAATTATAAAAAGAAAGATTTATTGCAATGATGCACACACTGCACTCCTTTGCTTGTGGTGCATTCTCCCTATCGTAAGGGTTGGGGTTTTCCCCTAATCTTCGCAACGCTTTTGTCACAATTGATTCCAGAGCAAAAGGGGTAGTAGCCCTCAGTTGGCAAATGGTGCCGGCCGTGTGCGTGTGTGTGTGTGTGTCACCATTGCCGAGATTGGCTTCCGAAATCGAAACGATAATATTTACTGTCCAAACACCGAGCGCGCCACGGTTGTGCGGATGCGTGCGAACGAAAAACCACAAATAACTTTACAAAAATCAATTTAATACAAAACTGATTTACTCTATTTTCGCCCACACAACCTAGGGCAATGCAGGGCAATTCTGTTGTTCGCCCCCTTTTGGTGACCGTGCCGTTCCCAACCGATAGCTACCGGTTGGGCGTATATATAGCATATCCGTTGGCAGGCAGACGAATCCTCTTCAATTGCGCTCCGGCACGGAGTTCCACGGGCTGGGCGAAAAGTCCTTGAAACGGTTTGCACGATCCTGGCAACGTGTCCCCGCGGCACAGGTTGTAGGCACACGGGTTGAAGGGCAGACTCGCCAGATAACGAGCGCGAGACGGCACAGAGTGAACGAATTGGACGGATTTGCAAAAAAAAAAAAATGTCAATCGACGACTGTCGCTCCGTTGTTGATTTTTGTTTGTTTATTCACCCGACGAACCGGCACAACCGGGGACATACGTTTCTAAGCCCACACACACACACGACGAGCGACTGTAGGCAGGAAAAGGACATTTCTCTACCGACAACGCTCGCAGGCACGGCCAGCGACTTGAAACTCTTCATCTCCAGTCGCTGGCGCTGGAAAACTGCTTGGGAAAAGTCGGTGGCGGCCACTAGTCAGGCGGAAAGTTTATTGAATTTAATTTACTCTGCCCTGTGTGTGTCCGCCTCCCGAGACACCTCGGGCTTGGTTGGGCGCGTGTCACGCGTTCCGTGTGAGCTGCGAATGTCCTTTTTTTGTTGTTTGGCGGAAGTTCGGAATGGAAATCTAAACGGTAAACAAAGCGACCCGAAAAACTAAAACGAGCCTCAATGTGGCCTCGCTAGCTGCTGTTGCGGATTTGTCTCGTTTCATTGCGATCAGTTGATGTTTTCCCCTGTGTGTCCGTTCCCTTTTCGTGGCATTAGAACTTTCTGCCCGTTCGGATACGGATACGTTTGAAACGGGCCACATGAAACACATAAATGATATTAACAGTATAGAATAAATAAAACTTTATCGATATCCTAGCCCGGAGGCATAATAACCGCTATTGCTGTCGGGCTGGGAAAAGTTGGTTCGAGGACGAAGGCCGTTTTTTTGCTCTCTCTCTCTCTCACTCTCTCTCTTGCTCTTCTCGGCCGGGTTGGTTGGGAAGGACTTTCCCAGCAGTGTATGTGTGTTTGGTCCAGCAAGTGTTTGATATGATGTGTGGCGTAGTGCTGTTGCTCGTAATCTGATTGGTTTGTAGTAGTTTATAATTGCAAGCAGTTGACTGTGTTTAGTAATAATCGGCATGACATACGCCGAAAAATGTATATCAAATCCCTATACCAAAAAAAAATTGTGTAAAGTAAATCATAATGACTCTGATAGTTTTTCCACAAACCTTATATTAATTAAAATTGAATTACTCCACGCTTGCGATGCACCCATCTCGATCATGGTTTAATAAATTCGCTTTCACAGCTCACCAAAAACATAAAAAATGGACCACTCACCCACTAGCACTAGCGATTCGCTTTATGAACGTTTCGTTTCCAATGAATTTTAGATCAATATAGTTCGCAAATCGTTCGTTTGAGTTTGAAAGTTTGAGCAAACAAGAAAATCCAAAACTGTACGGACGATATGTACGTATGTGCAGGTTCCGATTCGAACTTAAATTACACGTGCCGGATGCTGGGCGGCTGGGCAGGCATGGACGCTACGCTCTCCTGGGATGACCGTAATAAAGTTTATTAGAAAATTATTTTCTGTATATGTTTGATATTAGGTCGATTGTTGGTAGTTTCCATTTGCTCGCTCGCTCGCCCATATTCCCAGAACCCAGCACGCACAGCAAAGGGGGGACGCACAGATGGGTCAAGCATGGGGACGTCAAAAAGGGGTGGGCAAATGGACACCAATAAACGGGGGCCCCAAACAAGATTGGGAATTTGCTTCTGTGGTGTACGATTGGAAGTTTCGACCCAGCTAGTTTGGTTAGAGTTTGGCGCGAAGGTTCATTGTGTTGCCTGTGCTGTGTGTGTCTGGTTGGTGAATGTCTCCTAGGAGCAAATGGCAAATGGTGGTTTCGGTTGCCTTAAATTGGATCTTATTTACACTGAAGACTCTTGCATCAGCACGGTATGGTTTAAATGAGGTAGCTTAGTCTTATAGTACTTAAAACATCGCTTGGCTCTTGATAAAACTTTGTACGGTTTGTGTTAAGCTCTGTTGTTCGAGTTTATGTAAAGTAAAATTTACACTATCAAACATTTGTATGTACGTTACTTTAGAAAAGAACATACGCCCAAGAACGATTATTTGCTTCCGTTTAGCAGACAAGAACAAAGTGATGCTCCTGCTCTCCCGCTACATCGTGCGGCACGTGTCACATAATAATGGATAATTTTCCTTTTGCCAGAAATTGTTTCCGTACGCCCCTGTCGCCCGCTTCTCAGTAAATGTTTATCACTGTTAACGGTCTGTGATGATGTGTGATTTTAAATTCTTCTTTCACGGCATCTACATCAGCTTGGCTACAGGTTTGGAATAAGAGTACAGCAGTAAAATGAACGAAGCTTATTGAACCGTGTCAAATGGCAAATACTTTGCATAGTAGGAGGTGTTGAAAGGAGCAACGAGTTTTGAAGGTATGCCAATATGGGTTCAGGGTGGCTATTCATCTTACACCTGGGTGGGTAGGCATTTTCAACGAGGAATGCTGCAGGAATGGTGTACGAATTTAGTAATTAAGTTATGGTCATTAAAGCGAGTAAACGATTATCGAATTTAAAAATTAGCTTTTTGATACTTTATCGACAGAGTTTGCATTACTTTATTAGAATTTATCAAGATTGATTGTTCAAAATCACAAAAGGATAATATTTTCATTTGAACTTCCTCCGTAATATTTTTTTCTTAATATTCTGATATTCTGGGGATATATTTAACATTTATATACTCCGTAGTCTAGCGATACCAACATACTCTATACGTAATGTGAAGTTTGGACCCGTCGAGAGAAGACGCTGGAAGCAGCAGAGGATTTATCCGATTGGTCATAAGCGAAATGAAAGTTCGGGGCAGCCTCCTAAAATCTGCTAACTGAGAAACAAGATCTTGGTGAATTCTGGTTCCTTGCAACCCGCCACTGCCTCAAACCTACCTGAATTATGGAAGAAAATAATTTGCATCATGATGTAGCGTGCCGGCTACCACAACAGGGATATTGTGACTGCTGTCCATTACTTCAAGAATACTGTAAGTACAATTAGGGATGAACTAGAGACGTGATAGAACCTTGAAGACTAGATTTCCTCAAATTGAGGTGGTTTTTGGATATGTATCCTCTGTAGACAATATGACGCCTTTGTATTTCTCAAATAGATGACTACGTAGTTAATCTTTGGATAAGAAAGGTAGTCAATGCTAAGCCACAGTTTCATCAGTCCAAATGTTTGCTCTCCATACTCCCCAGACCTTGGAATCTCGTGGATTAATTCGAACGAGGCGCTGTTGGGAAGGCTATCAATAGCCTTCAATAGTTTACTGGGAAATACTTCCCAGTAAACGGATACATTGAAACCAGTGTTTGAGGTCCATCACAGGATGAATGTAGCATAAAATCAGCTTTTTCGATGTCCCGAAACAAGAGTAAAACTATGACCGATGCTATTGTTGGCTGCTTCTGAGTGGTTCTTTTTAATAGTGATTTTATTTACTCGTTAGGGGGGCGTAGGGGCACCGGTCTTCACATAGAAGGACCGAGGTTCTGATCGCATTCAGACCGCCTCCCTCCGCACGCGAGTGCGTGTAACATCAAGTCAAGGTAAGCCCATAATGACCGACCGAGACCCTTCGAAGTTGTAGTGACGAGGAGAAGAAGAAATTATTGATGCCTGAACGTGTCAAATTTATTTCGAACGCTAGCCCTCTATAAAAATCAATATTATTCATTAGAGTATTTTAAATTGCTTTTCAGTTTTTTATTCAAGTGTCTTCTGATTTGGGCAAGTATAAGCTATCTAATGGCTTACTTCATGTATTGATACCAAGTGGTTGGGTAGTCAGTAATCTCTACACTAGAACAGTCCGGATGGGATTCGATCCATAGAGTGTCGCTATGCTTAATACAATAAAAGATTCTGTTATAACACACAGCTTTAATTGCTTAACCCACGTTTCGTTGTTATGTCTCGATCCGAGCAAGTCAATATATGATATTTATAAATTTCGTCTTTATTCTATTCTGTTTTATTTCAGGAAAATCTGTTCCTTGTGTTTGGATCATACGTAAAAAAAGATCCCATTGCGGGGGTTTTGGAGCGGATTTTAAATGTTTTTCACCCATTTAGAGATTTATTATGATTCAATTGTAGACATTACGTAGCATTTGAGCTGTTGAGCGATTATGTATATGTATGTGTGTGTGTGTTTTCTTTTTTATTGGCCAATCTTTCCCGCGTATCTAGCTTATTGCATTTTCCTTCACTTCACACCAGTTTTCACGGGGTGCACATACCCACTTCCGATTCGTGTTCGTGCTCGTGTGCGCTGTGCGCCATTCGAAGGCATATAAGTGGACCGATTATTGCTCATCTCCTCCCATCGGTGGGAGGTGGGTGGTGGGTGAGCGATGGCCATATTCCTGGCACATTACCATCGATTGACGGCACTTTTCCGGTCGCGTAATCGTCCTCGAAGACCTCCGCTGCCCTGGTCCCCCTATCCAGCTTAGCGATAGATTGGCGCGATCCGTCCGTATCCTTACTGTCATCGAAATGTATCACGTTTGGCAGGGACGTGCAATGGGAAACACGGGCGAGGAGTGGCGCGGTCAGAGAGCCAGAGCCGTAAATACATTCGAGCGCTACTTTCCATTCCCAGTCAAGTGGTGGCAAACGGTCGTTTGGGTTTTTGGGTTCCTTTTTTTTAACTTCTCCTGATGTGCTTCTGTTTTCGAACCGATCTCGAGTCCTGTTGGGGAAGCGAATGGAGTGAGAGAGAGATGCCGAACCCGAGGTACCCGAACCAATGCTGATGCTTTACAGTGCATTTTTTTTATTTAACAATGGCGAAGGAGATGCCTGCCAGCACGATCCGGGCTCCCAGAAAGAAACAACAGAATTCGCAGACGGCAGGCAGGCAGGCAAAAAGGAAATTGAAGATTTGTTCGCGATTTTCGATGATTGTGATTGAAAAGTTGATTGCCTTTTAAGACCGTTTGAGTGCAAAGGATTCAGCGGTGCGAGGGCGGGGGGAGAGAGGTTGGGGGTGGATGGGAAAGGAGGTGGGGGTAATGGCCGAACATGAGTGTTTAGTACGGCCGGAAGACGAAATCGAATAAGTGATAATTGTGGGGTAGGGATTATTGGGATAGGAGTTTGTGTTTGAATTGCAGGCCGTAGTGGGGATGAAATATGATTAAATTTTTTACCAATTGTAGTGTACGACGGGTTTGATGCGGATTTTAATTTATTTAAATTAATACTATTTTAATTAAATTTATTTCCACAAGTGAATGGAATATTTAACTTTAAATATTTTTTATACATTATTACTATTCAATGTAAGGGGTATAGCGAAGGGCGCAGAGTCGACAGCGGCGCTGGTCTTCCCAAGGCAGGGCACGGGTTCAAATCCTATCCGAACCACCCTCCTGTAGTAAGGATTGGCTCTCTTACTACGAGGTATCATTAACTCTAGCAGGCAAAAAAAGGCAGGTATGACCTAAGAGATATTAAGGCTAAGAAGGGAGAGAATTTGTTTGCAATTGTACCAGGCCGCTCTTAGCTATTAATACAATCCAGAAACACTTCCTTAATAGAATTAAAACAACAATTGGAATTTAGAGAAGTCTTTACATGGTCATTTCTGTTTTGCTCTGGCCAGTTTTTACTTATCTTAGGTCCATACTCATCTCTATACATTCTGTCCATGGTTTTGGGAAATGGTAAAGTTGAGGTTACGCACAAGTTCTGTCTTGTGTAACTCTCCACCATTTTCATCAGTCAAATGACCTCCAATGCACCACTCTACTTTCAAGTAACCGAATACCTTTGTTTCTTAACCTCTAGATCGTAGACAAGACGTCTCATTGAATTATAAAATACAGAATTATTTCTTGCACGTTTTTCTCCTCGTGAAAAACGAAAATTAAACACCATTTAACGTACAAGAGTTGGCACCAGCCCGAAAGAAAAACTATCCTGTCTCGCTGGACTAATTGCATCTGTACTAGCTTACCCGCCAGCTGATCGACATCATGACGCGTGCTCCTCCAGCATGTGTTGGTGTTAACCTGTTTGCAATTACCAGCGCTACTGGTAAGTACCATCGAGGCCGAGCGATTCTTCACGCCATCCAATCAAAACCGAGCATCGATCTGCGCATGTCGTCGAGCGATGTCGCTATCTTACCCCTCACTGCCAAGGGATGTTCAGGGCAAGAAAGTTAACGTCTTACGGGTTTCCAAAACCCATCGTGTCCGTCGTGAACCAGGGGGTTTTGTTTTGTGTGACTTTGCTAAGACCCTTTGGATGGCTGCAAGAACTCTCTCGTACGGGACGGCTCAAGCAGAAGGGGTTTTGCGGTTTACCCGCTGTCGTCAAAACCGCAAGCTAACCGCTGCATTGCCAAAACAATGTAAATTAATCCGATTCCGTGACCCCGTTTGTGGAGAAGATCATTATTAGTCTTATCATTAGTGACAACGGGCTGGGACAAGCGATGGGTTGAACCGTCGTTGTCCCGTGCGGTTCGGTCTTTCCCGAATCGTTGCTGCTTAAGCAGGAAGTTTCCCCCTTATCCGTGCTGCTGGCAGTCATGATGGATCAATCATTTGCCAGCTTGTAAATCTTTTTCTCGCACCAATGAAAACAAAGGATTACCGTGTGGCTCTGCTGAATCGGAGCTCATCGGGAGCTCAACGCAGGGTCACAATTATTACCTACTGACTGGCACCTCTCCAGCGAACTGGCTGAAATTCGACCGGCTTGGTTTGTGAATGAATGAAAGTTGACCGTAGACCGTGGTCAAAGCTATGAAATTGTACCCCCGAGCAGCCGTGCACGATCGATGCTCATCGATCGAAGGATCATCGAGGATCGGCGGAAGGAATAACAAAACCACAGCTAAGCACGGTCATAAAACTTTTCAGGGACTCTTTCGCACCAATGAACAGGTACACACACACGCACATGGAGATCTAATACTCACGTAAGTTCATGGTGGTGCCTGCTGGTCTAAATAGTTGTAATCTCCATTTGTTTTGACTACTTCCTCTCGTGGTGCTTGCTCTACCACGGTTGACCATTGGCGAAAGCGAGCCAGGTGAGGATACTGGCTACTTATGAAGGACTACCTAAGGGCGCGGGATACGTGTAGTTACGTCCGTCCGTTCGTTCGTATGCCTGTCTGGTCCGGCCTTGGTCGCGACATCCTGCACGATGTTACTGAATGGGAAGCGTTCAGCTGTTCAGCTCGCTCACGAAGCGCACCATACCGCGGGTGCCTGTTCGAACAGGTCGAAAATTGAGTGGGGGATTTTACGGGATCAACCCGTGGGGCGGGAGGAGGGTAGAGTTTTGAACGGAAAATGGCGTACCTGAAGTTTTTGATGAATGAAGAACGAATACGCTATGCGGGGTACACACTAACTTGTCTGACTGACCACCAGACTCTTCCGTAACCCCTTTTTTGAACAAGTTGCAGGAAGGTGCTTGGCTCCAGCAAATGGTCGCCTTCTTGTACGGGCTTCCTCTTGCAAAACAGTGCTAAAAAGGGGGAGGTTGTACCCTACCCACATCTATTGTTTCGACCCATTATTAATTGCGGGAAAGTTTACACTCAGCTCAATGGTTGTGCTCGGAAAGGAAGCTTTTGTTACCCGGGATAAGGGTGGCTGTTGCAAATGGTTGTTGCGCTGCTCAGTCGTAAAACTAAATTAAACTGCTAATTTACGCTCAAATGTTTAACACTTAACAAACAAAACACCAATTATGTGGTGGCTGCAAATGCGGAAAATTAGAATTAAAATATAGCTAAATAAATTCCATTTTTATTAAGACTTGGGTGACCTTCAAGGATGGTTGTCCTGTAGGAATATTTTAAATGTAAGGTATATTATGATAAGCATTTTTCTATGTCCTCATATCAATTTTACTTGATGTAAATTTAATAAAACATAATAATTGTTTGAAAATTAAATTATCTTGCCACCATCCGTGCAGTAAATATGGCCCCTTACGTTGGGTTTATTTATGTCCCCAGCTTTGTAACAATCGCAAACTGATGCAAGGCCTATTAGCACCAACATTAGCTTTTGGCACACACTTGTTGTTGTGTCCTCCTCCAATCACGCGCATCTTCGACCGTTGCGGCTGCCATGCTCCCAAAGCCACCCCCTCCACGGACGCGGTCTCTTTCCAGCGTCACCATGTCAACACATGGCATGGCAGAGGCCCATTCGTGGCACGGCACCAAAAGCAAGATGAATGAACGGTACGGCTGCGGTGAGCAACCCCGGGGCTGGTTGCAACTGTTTCCTCAGCTACCTGCCGGTGGTCCGAGCGGGACGTCACCAGTTACAGTGGCACCCCTAGTCTCCGTTGCTGAACAGGGATGTCGCGAGCAATACTACCCCTATTTTTGAACGGCTTCGTAATAATCTCGTTCTCTCGCTCGTTTCCTATTTCGATTTTCCACTCTATTCAACATGCGCACTGGCACGATTTCGCTCGTGTGTGTGTGTGTTGGTGGGTCTTCCAAGGAGGGTTACCTAGCCTGCACAGTAGGCACAGGTTTCCAAAGTGCAACGGTGTGTTGGTGCAACTGCTCGAAAGGGAGGAAAACTCTGTTTTGAATGTTTTTAATATTTATTCGACGGTTTGTACGGTTAGCACGGTCACTTCTAGGCAGACGTTCGAGTAGATCACTTCGGGGACTCAGGGTTGGATTTGGTTGGCAGTGCGAATAGTTGCGTTTAGTGATCGTGTGGCTACGAGTGGCGTGACTGGATGTGATTTTGTGACATTGGGATAATTGAACCGACATTTGAAAGCTAATTTGTGTGGATAGAATTTTAAGCAGTGTTGTGATTGTGTGAAGTGATCGAGTGAGCGTGCGAGCCAGCTATTAAAAAGTGCTCCAAAAGAGAGAGAACTGCACACGGTGAACAGGAAAACTCGTCCAAGATCTTCTTACGGGAAAGTGCTAAGCTAGAAGTGTGAAAAAAAGCCCCATTCCTCAACTCTGTGGAATCAAATGTTGAAGATGATGTCAGGAGCCGTGCACGCCGAACGCGTCATCCGCGCGCCGCCACAGAGCAGCACGATTTCGAAGCCGCGAGCCGTCTACAGTATCGATCAGATACTGGGCAATCATCACCATACGCGAAGGACTAACGGGAGCAGCAACATCACCACCACCACCACCGCCAACAACAACAACAACAACAGTCTTACGATTAACAACAACAATAATAATAACCTCGGTAGGTAGTTCTTAGGGCACCGCTTGCCCCTTATCGCGGGTGCCCCATGAGAAAGGGCCGTCCCCACGGGCTTTATCGCGTGCGTTCTAGCGATCACTGTACGTGGACGGAGTGAGTTGAGCGTTAGCAACCCTCAAACACCTTCCATGCACAGGATTTTTTGTTGTAAACGGTGGGAATCGGAACATTTGGTCCGGGGTAATTGAGTATCGATAATCTAATAAATCAATTAATGCCAGAACCAACGATCAGTTGGCTGAGGCTCGTTGTTGGAGGGTGGGTTTTGAGGTTGAACGAATATTAACAGCCCTGTGTGCCCACCGAGTGACACAGGCACACACAGGAATTAGGGAACGAGCACCGCTTCGACGGGATGTCAGTCGGAAGTGCAGGAAATGGTGTAAACTGTTTGCTTCGTTTGCTCAGAAGCTTCAGTTTTTTAGGCCTTATGGGTCGAGCGAACGCAAATGAGGCATTCACATGAATCGGTCGTTCGCACCGCAGAAAGGAACACGAGGGGGTCAAACCGTCTACCACCTGTGTAGGTACAGGGGAGATCCCCTACCGACGACCCCTTTTTCGGGTGTTGTTTTGGGTTGCTTTATTGAACATCATTAGCGATTCTAGTTCGAGTGAAAGGTGGGCGCGGGATCGGGATGGTACGGACAGATGATAAATAACATGTAACTGTTGGGGCACCAGCTCAGCCAGCTGTCTATTGATAGACCCTGGAAGGATATTCTACGCAATAATCAAATGATTGTTTGAGCCATTTACGCTTCAATGGTCTTCCCATTGGCGGGAGCGTCGTTGTTTGGATATAAATACAACAAATCAATCCAGGCTTTATGAATTGAGGTGCTATAATTCTATATCTTTGTAACATTGCTCAGCCCCCGTCGAGGTAGAAAATAAACGGGAAGTAATTTATTTGAGAAAACATTAGCGCTTCATTTCTGTCTGAAATGTCTGGAGACTTCCATTACTTGCGAACCGGAAACAAAATACTGCGCTTCTTGTTTGTGGAACCATTCCACCAAGAAAATACGAAGCTGGTTCTTGTCCAGTGTCATAAACATGTTCCCCGTCCGGTTGGCGTTCTACAGCATTTTGAAGCCTGTCTGTGTCCCACAATAATAATGTCAGCATCCGATCCTAACAGATTACCTAACAACAGCCGTCCACTGAAGTGTTGACCACTCACTCGGGAACTCGTGAAGAGGGTCATAAAACAATTTGTCTAATCACGTACCTGCGCGAATCTGGGATCGTAGGGATCATCTCCAAGAAGACATGTTTGGTACGGAGCTTACGGAGCACTGTTGTTATTATTGCGGGCCGTATATATTCCATTCCATCCCATCTGGTCCGGTCCTGTTGGTCCTGGCCTCGGAAGGATGGCTCCAGAACGGGTCGGTAATTCCTTGTCCGGCACCCCAAAAACTCTCACCAAAGGGGTTAGCTGTACCTGTGTTTTGGGAGTAATACTCGGTGGGAAATGGTGCGTAGATTAATTAGGATTTTGTGGTTTACCCTTCCCTTTTTGTGCTGGAAACTCCATCCGCAATGGATATTATCGTGTACCGGGTGGCTTCAGGGACCCTTCCTCTTTTTCGACTCCTTACTCTCGTTGGTCCCATTTTTGGCGTTATTACTACTCCAAACAAACCATAAACGTTGGCTCCGTTCCTGCTGGCGGCCATGTTGAAGGTGTTAACAACGGCACCACGGTCGTTCGGTGAGACACCTTTAACCTTTCGGCAGTGATCTTGTGACGCGTGACGCACTGTTCTCAACAGACAACAGACGGCTGGGAATTTGTTTCCTATCGTTTCCAAGCGTTTTATACCATCAAAAAGGATTTTTCCCTCGCTCTCCCCCCAATTCATGTCCTTCAACAATCTGCCATAATTGGAACACGTAAACGATACAAACCCACACGCACGCAAGAACGCCTTTAATTGGTCTGCGGTGACGAGATTTATTCGTCACATCGCTCCACGGGAGATTCATTGAAAAGACGACTTGTTTTTTTAATGGGAACACAGCAGAATGACTGCTGCTTGCAACGAAAATAGAAAATTCTGTGCTGGTTGGTGGGAAGAATGGTAGAATCTGTGTTTATTGATTGCTGACAAATTTTTCCGTAACGGACCCGTTCCATGAATGAGGTGAGTGCGTGTACACGTGTGAGTTTCGTTTGATCCTTCGCACTGGCAAGGATTGACTGTCATCTGTGTACTGTACACCCGGAAAAGCGTCCGGAAAAGCGTCCTGCCGCTTAACTTGTTGCCTTGGGGAGCGATGAAAACCCACCATCAAGCGAGACATATTTATATCCGGAGCGACAAACCGATCAGTTTGTGAGTTGATCACAAGAAACTGCTGCGGCACTGTTGCTTGGCACCAGATCGGAAATTGCGACTCATACCGGCCTGTTTTTTATTTATTTTCGCCCCGGAATACATAAAAAGCTGCTTGCTCCTGATTGAATTATAGCGCGTGTGTAAAAACTTTTCGTTATAAATTCGATTTCGGTGCATGTAGATGTTTCCGATCGGTCACCGGTTAATGCTCAGGCTTCATCGCCGTTAATGTGCGTTGCATTACCTCCCACGGTGTGTGCTGTCACACTCCTCCACAACAGTGAAGCATGAAAAAGGGTCCCCGTGAAGGTGGTGAATTTTAATATACTCACAATTAGGGCCACACAACGCAGCGGGTGACAAACGCGCACACCGTCGCCGCCGCTGCCTCCGTTCGTCCGGAACTCAGCGGACGCAAATTATGTCGTCGATGAGCATGATGATGATGACGATAATGTGTTGTCGCTGGTTTGTTTGAAGGATAATGTTGAGCGTGCTGAGGGGGTTCGTTCAATTCGTTGTTTGGATGGGTGCGATCGCTCAATCCGTAGTCGTCACAGCCTCGTTGACAATGTTTGCACGAGTTGTTAAGCGGTTTATTGTTAATAAAAACTGGGAACCCCCTTTCGGTTTCGTTCGGCCGTCCCGTAGGGTCGGTTGCAGTATTATTATTTGCCGTATGTATCGGTCTGTTTGGCTTTTGAGTTCGTCGTACTGCGTTTTTTGTTTGGTCCTTTGGCCGTACTCGTTGAGTTGCTGAGAATAATGCTGTTGTTTACAGACTCGCAAGGGAGGTGAGTATGATATAATGCGCTCTCAACTATTTAATTTGCACGGCTTGGAGACGAGAGTAAAAAAGAAGAGCTGAAGACGAGATAGGGACCATCGGGATGCACCTGAGCCTTTGCCAGGACATTAGCCCTTAGACCAGTTGAGATATTTTTTTTCCTCTTGAAGCCCTTTTTCCCAATAAAAATCTCCCCACCCGTTAAAGTCTGTATGCAAATTGCAGGTGAATTGATACAAATAAAATTGGACAGCAATAGCTCAATCAAAAATGCCGGCATCAAAAGCTGAGCTTTTAATGCTTTATGGGCGAACGTCCATTCCAGCCCGTTGCCATGCTGGATCAGTGACGTATTTTTGTGCTCAGCATAAAAAGCGCTTGTTCCAATTGTGGCATCACTAAAAATAGTGCCTTACTGCAGCAGAGGGGAAACAAAAAAGCAAATATAAAGCCAACGCACGGACGCCACGTTGGGGATGGTGTGTCCCGTAGAACCATCGCTCGAGGAAATAATAAATCGCACTCCACGAAAACGGAAAAATGCACAACACGATACCGTACCTCGTCTCACGCACAAACGCACGCAGTCTTCCGCCCGTTCATTTGATTGGCCAATTGGTGGCGGGGTTGGTTTCGGCCAGAAAAAAAGGATAGAAAAAATTAAAATTGAGAATCGAAAAACGAATCCTAGCCATTTTTTGGGAAAGAATTTACCCCCAAACGAGATGCAAAAACAAACAAAAGAAGGAGGGAGAGAGAGAGAGAGCGAGAAAAAAGCGGCCAGAAATCCCCAATACGACAGGAAAGCACATTCGAAAAGGATTAAGGATGCTCCGGAATCGTTCGTTCCGTGTGGGGCCAACAATTCGTCCCAGCAAACGGATGATGATGATGATGATGGTCTCCTATATGCTTTTTTGTGTTGATTTTCAACTTCGACTTTGGCCTGCCTTGGAAAAGGATGATGATTATTTAATTGGTGCATTCATTCGGACCAGGAACGCACGGGAACACGTACGGACAGATCCTTTCGATGCAGGATGTCGTCCGATGGTGCGCTGCTTTGCCTTTTTTTTCGTTGTTTCGTTTGAACCATTTGCAGAGGGTGCCTCCCGCGTGTCCAAAAGGGGCCTGCTTTTGCACGATGGTCCAATGCCTTGATGGAGACGCCGACACTGTGGGTGGAAACTCATTTGAAAATGTTTTATTATTTTTGTATTTGACCGCGAGCTAAACTGGAGCTGGTTCTCTGCACGGAACGGGACGAGGTTGTTAGCCTTTCGGGCCAGCAAAATAAATGATAGGAAATTGCATTTTTGCTTTTCAACCAGATCGAGACAATCGAGATTGAAAATTGGGTGTGCTGTGTGGTCTAATTTCGGTCGGTTTCGTTTCAGATCAGGAAAATTCGCTCAAGCGCGAAGGATCCCCGGTGGAGGTGCACGATAATGGCGTCGATGTGGACAACGACGATGAGCTGCCGATCATGGGTGACATCGATCCGATGGATAACGATCCGAACGATATGGGCCGGCCGAGAAAAATTCGAAGGTAAGACATTTGAAAAGTTTTTAAAAGAACACCCAGATTAACGGAGTCCTTGCGGCATCCCCTACATCTCGCTAGATCTCGGACAACGTTTACCACCTACCAGCTACATCAGCTGGAACGGGCGTTCGAGAAGACGCAGTATCCGGATGTGTTCACCCGCGAAGAGCTGGCGATGCGGTTAGACCTCAGTGAAGCTCGCGTACAGGTAGGTCCAAATGTCACCCACTTAGCCACCCACCTAATCGGTACCGGTTGTTTGAAGAGTTTGAAACCACGCGCTGGTGGTTGAATAATCCATCACGGCGGGTCGTCCAAAGTGCAATGCGGTTTGGGCGCGGGTTTTCCCAACCTGTAGCCCAAAAGTGTAAATCTCATTACGCAGTGTGTTTAATGTGCTGTCCCATGTTCCCTGCAGCCATGTGAGTGTGTGTGTGCAAAACCGCCACTCGTCAGACATTATTAGGCACTAATTGGTCTAACACATCCCATTCTGCTGCTACTACTGCTGCTACCACCGAAGTGCACCGAGATTTATGTAAATGGTGTTGGAATGTGGCCGGTGCTAGAGAGCTTTTTAATGCACAGCCGAGGGATTTTCCCCCAATTTGGCAAAATAAAACATACACATACATACAATTACGGTGAGTGGCGGTGTTGGGATTACGCCGATCCAGTTTTGTAATATGATAATTGTGCTGGAAACCTCAAATTACAATCGCCGCGCTTTGGTTGCGGAGTTGAACAATTCAAGTAATGAAGAAGAAGCATAAAAAACAGACGGAACAGGTCACACGCACACACACTTTATTGCTTCGCTTTGGCAAACAAATTGCTGTGCTCTTTTTGTACCAGTTTTTCGTCCTTTAACTAAGCACCAAAAACAAAATCCCCCGGTGAAACTCAGTTGGCCCTGGAGATCCGTTTCGGTGTCACTGTGCGCGAGTTCCTTACGCACCGTCCAATGTTTGCCCTTTGCAGTGTGGCGTAACGCGAAATCGGTCGTGTGGATCGTTCGGAATTGCGCAAATCTCAATCCGAATGCTACTAACGCCCAGCGATCCCTCAGCGGTGCTCAGCGAGCGCGAAGGGAACATGGTTTGAGGTCTCAGTTTCATTTCGGCGGTTAATCCCTCCGCCTGGGCGAAAAAGGAAAAATCCTGCGGGAATCCTGCGCCCTGGCCGTGTGTGTGTGTGTGTGTGTGTGTGTGTGTAATTGAAACCGTCTTCCTTTTCCCACCCCTCCCGATTTCCGGAACGCTTCAGCCCGTCACACCGGCTCGATGGCTTTATGGATTTGTCAACCCCTGGTGCAGTATTCGCATGGAACGTTTCGCTTCCACACGGGATAATGAGCGAACGGCGCAACACACTGACCGGTAAAGCCCATTGTGACGATCGGTATTAATCGCTTTTAATAAACTTATAATAAACATTTTTCACATCACCATTCCCGCTCGTACCGCGACTGTCGAGGCGATAGTGTGGTGTGGAAAACACTCCTGTTTGACATTTGACGTTACTCCCAAGGGCTGTCGGGTTCCCTCGGTGGAAATGTGTAATGTGAGAACATGATTTATTAGGGTCTAGGGCCCTCTATTTGAGCGAGTTTGGCTGTGTGTGTGTGTGTGTGACTGCGATTAGCATAAATTTGTTCGCTAATTAGTGGAAACTATTCTACACGGTATTCCGATTGCTTCCTGCAGCACAGCCGGCAGCAGTCGTTCGTGGCAGGGCCGTTGCTGTGTGCACAAAGAAGCGACTGCCACCGAACCCCGGTAGCCCGGATACGAGGATGTTTTTGTCCGCCAGTCAACCGCACATAAATTTCATTATCCATGCCATCTTGGGAAGAGAAGAAAGAGAGAGAGAGAGAGGGAGCGAGTGAGAGCCTGTGGTCTGATTGTATGTAACGATAATGTGGAACAGTATTACGCCGAGTCCTGTCAGTGCTTGAAATTGAATTGTAGCAGTGAGTTTAGTTTGTTTGAAAAGCGTATTTGCTTGATTGGCTCACGGCAGACACACGAAATTAGGCGACCAGAAATTATTAATGGGATCATTAACCGTTTAGATGGGATTTTACATTTAAAGCGTTTAAAAAATCGGATAAAGCACCAAGCCACATCCAGCGAATGGCAAATGGTCCGGGAGATGTTCTCATCTTGAAAACATTTCAACCTCTTTCGTCCTGTCACTAGCAGCGGACACCAACCACCGCTGTCAACGCGCCGTTATTGTGATAGGTTTTATGTAATTGGCAACAATTTTCAACTTACGCTCGATGACTGTGCCACAATGGCCACACCGCTCGTAAAATGGTGCTGATGGTAAAATGGAACCCATTAACGGGTTCCTTCCATCGCACAACGATATGGACTAATTGCAGCAGCGCTAAATTGCATTCAATTAAATCATCCACAATCGGCACGGGCTCCCCGCGACTACCCGTGGTGCTGCAAAGCTGCGCTAATTAAATCAGGTGCCCATACAGCCCATAAGAAAGTCAGCCACCACGGTGAGCATTAATTGCTGTTATGAGCTATTAAATTTAGATTTTACATCCTCGCCAACACGGTCCGCTTTCGATTGGTCGGCTAGCAAGGAATGATAACTCGATGCCCACCCCACTGGCAGGCAGCGCAGGCTCTTCGTCGCCTCTATTTACAGCGTTTTGGGCTAATTTTCTTCCATCTCGGATATCCGTCGTTTAAGGCGCGCTGAGGCCAGCCATCTCGACGACCGTCTCGGCGACAAAAGCCCGCGTAATGGAGCGAATTATGCCGAATGCATTAGCTCACTTTCCGGCCGCGTTCCTCGGTGTCCTCGGCAAACGGGAGGATGGTAATACGGGGTGCCGATCACCGCTCGGCACGACAACAATAGATAATCGCACTTCTCCCGGTCCTATCTGCTGCGCACGTGCGCTGTGAGCGTACGATAAAATACGTTTAATTGAAATGTAACAACATCCGACCGTGTCGTGTGGGCACTTTTGCAATTGCAGTCTGGGTTCTGGTGCGGTAACAGATTTTGGAACCGATTCCCGTTGGCAGGGGCGTTTTGTCATCCGGTTAACGATGGCGATGATGTAGGGTGGTGGAAAACTCAAAAAATCAAACGATGTCAATTACATCGGATTTAATGAGCTTAAATCCTGGGCCGATCGGTTTGTTTGGCCCGATGTCGAGGCCAAAGGGGCACGCACTGAAACGCACAGGCTACCCACCCTATCGGATAGTGAAGCCCAGTCACGGGTCCGTTTTTTCCCCCGACACAGGGCGTTAGGAAGGGCTTAGTCAAATTGAGTTTCACTTTCAATTTGAAAGATTTTTTTTTTTTTGGTGTTGTTGTGTGTATTTTTGTAGTTCACAAGGCAGTTGCTGGCAGCTTGTTTTGTGGGAAGCTTACAGCGACGCGTCGTTGTCGTGAGCAAATTGACCCTTTAATAGCAACATGGAGTGTATGTCACTGTCGAGATAGAATAACACTTGTTTACACCCATCACGAAGCCCCGGGATGACATGGTCGACCGGGGACCGCGTTCGTTTTTTTAAACTGTTGTTTATCCTTGTGCATCCTCTCATCGTCATATCGCACAAGATCTTGTCCCACTAGCTAACGTTCACAGCATAGGTTCTGGAAACCGTGGCAACTACTTTGAAGTGGTTACGCTTCCTTCCCATGTACAGTGATCGCCTTATTTACGCGACTAGTGTGTTTTGTGTTGCACTGGGCCAAAAGAAAACTAACCTTCGAAAAGGGGTTAACAATTCAATCAGGAAAATTAATTTAATCCTCAATCCTATTTTAAGGTGAATTAAGATGAAATTTTTCGTTCTTGACTGCATGCGGGAGGAGGTTTCAGACAATGAGCAGGACGGTCATAATAGCACACACACCGGGGCATGGTGCAGTGAGTGCGCCACTACACGGTATGGCGCAAATTGTGTCCCGTGGCAAATTGCGCGGAAGGTGGATTTTCAACATTTTTTTTGCCTTGATATTGTTCAACAAAAGAGGGTGTTTGAAGAGGGTACTTGGCAATTGTTTATCGTTGCCATTCGGTTCGGGGTGCCGATGTGCGCGAGCGTTTTTGAGAGTTTGAGTATTTTTGGCATCGCGCCTGAAGTGGTAACTCTACTGTGCGACTGTGAAGACTTACTCCATAATGGACCGATTATTCATACGTAATTTGATGATTGATCTCTGAGTGAGGCAAGGATTAAGTTTTGTTGCTAGATAACGCCTGAAATAAAGAGAGAAGAAGCAGGAAATCCTCTCCACTCCAGGACGCGAACGAAATCTGGAATGACCTCCAGCGGTTCGAGCAGAAGGTTAAGAGACCTTCGCAGCACGAAGCAATTCAGACGGGGACCAATAATCTGCTTTTAATGTAATAATATCAACTTAGTACACACATCACGCATCATCCACCCCCGGGACACGGTGGGCCCACATCCCTTTTTCACGTTATCGAGGCAAAAGTTTGGTAAGGTTGGGCTCTTCCGGATGGACGCTTCCACTGAAAGGTTTCATATTAAAAGGGCATTCGTTCTGTTTGTTTTCCTATCATCTCGGGCCATATCAAACAGCCCTTAATCGATATCCAATCAGCGAAGCAGAACAACCCGGCGAGTCCCGTCAGCCTTTGTTGCGTCACGGGAGCGTCCCTCGATGGAGGGACCTACCACTAGCTTCTGGGTCGCTTTTTGCCGTTTTTATATTCTGGATGGTTAGTTCGGGAGCTGCTCTTCTTTCTGCTGGGTGGCAATTTGGTGGTTTGGGGCGGAGGCTATAAGTGAATAAATATGTCGCCGCCACCCAGACCTTCGGACGACCTCGATCGCCGAGCGGTAGAATTAGCGCTAAAGTTCGTTTTAATTAATTTTCCTACCGGTGGTTACGTTCCCGCTGGGGGAAAGGCAGGGGGGGGGGGGATGGGTCTTGGTGGAGATTTTCTCACCCACCGAGCGAGACGTTCAAACGTTAAGTGCACATTTAGCCGTTGGCTAAATACGACGGCTACGGCTACCGGTTTTCTTTGCTGTGCCACCTCGGGTGAGCTCTGTGAGACAGCCAAATAGCTAATCGTATTATCGGTGCGGCGCTGGCAGACAGACATACACACATCGGAAGATCGATAAGCACCGCTCGGCGATAGGACTATTGGCCGAAGGAATGCATAATTAATTGTCGGCGCACTTGGCCCGTCCGACGACAGGCGACAATATCGTTTTAATGGACAGACATTTGCATATTTCGGGGTCGGTATCGCATTACCGCTGCTGTTGGGATGAGGGATGAGCGATGAGCTATTAGTTCACCTTCGATATGTTTCAGGTTCTGTGCTCGTAGTAGTAGTATCATGCAGCTAATGCCTCAAAAGCTCTCCATAACGCCCGTCCTAATTGTGATTGGTGAAGCGCGAACGACGCGCGACTTGAAATAATTCAATTAAGCAAAACGCTATTCAATAATCGCTTCAAAGCATATAATTTCACTCCTCGTCCAGCTCGGTGCCCCCTTTTTGTGATGCGATATTACATTCATTAATCGGACTATTGTGCGGCCAATTAACCCGGGCCTGGAACACGTGTTACATCGGTTCGATCGTCCTCGTTGTGGCGTGAGAGAACCAAGCCGTTTGCATAAACGAAGAACCACAGCACAAATTGATTCAATTGTGTACCTTTCGACTCGGAAAGAAGTCCTGGATTCCTGGCGGGCAAGCTAGCCAGAAGCCCTAGTCGTCTCAACACTTTACAATGGTGCGTCCACACAATGCTGGCCAATCGGAAATCCCCGTTCTATCGGTTGGGTAGGGTTGGTTAGAAGCGAGCATCAGCGCTCTAAAATCGGTTCATCCTGCTCGATTTGGTTTGTACTACTCGTGTTAACATCTTTGCCGGGGCTAAGAGGGCTAACGTCTCATCCGGAAGAAGGTGAGATGTCTTGTGCTCTTGTGGGTCTGCGAAGCAGTTAAGGATCCCAATCAATTTCGGATGAGCTGAATGGTTGGAAGAATTTGATTGATTCCATCTTCCGGCTGCAGAAACGCTTAAAATTGTTCCAATTTTAACTGCATCCGGGTTGGGGAGTAGTATCGCAACCCTCTCCTGGCACAATTCTTACCATTGTGTGATTTGGCCACGCACTCGTCCAACTTTGCTTAGTGCTTAGTTTGGACTGCTAGCATCCTTTTCGTATCCCTTTCCGCATAAACATGTCGTTGTGCCTGTTGTCGGCCGGAAGATGAGGCGAAGTAGTTTCCATTGAGCGATCGACGGCTCGCCTCTGTACAGGCAGGCAGGATTTGCGTGTCCCGTTTGTGCCGTTTTAATAATGAACCAACGCTGCGTAAAGGACGACTGTCGCATCATTTCCGGTGCGTCGTCCTCGTCGTCGTCGTCGGTTGCCCTCCCGTTCACTCATATCCGGTTTCCGGACGTCCTGGTGGATGGTATGGAACATGGCCGGGCCACATCCTGCCAGCCCGTTGGTGATGCTAATTGATGGAAATAATTGCTTATATTGTCAATTAGTCACCGTCTGCTTGCTCTCAACGATCTGTACCAGTTCCGGAGCTATTGTGCCGCAATCGGCCACCATCAATTGGATCAATTTCAGTGTAGCACAGCGCGGACCAATTAGCCGCTGTCGACTGGTGGTTGTAGGCGCCACCAGTTACGTGACCACCGGTTCCATGATCCCAACGAGATCCGAAAGATAATAAAGTTGTCCGAGAGGTTACTGCCGCTGTCCCCAACTTAATGACTCTGTGACGGTGTCAAACGCGTTGACACCCTCACGCCGAAACCGGTCATTAGCGTTGCGCGGACCAAATGTCCGAAACTCCGGTTATCTGTACTGGCATTGTCTTATGGTTTCGTTCCGTCTGTTTTTCACCTTCAATTCGCAGGTTTGGTTCCAGAATCGTCGTGCAAAGTGGCGCAAACGAGAGAAAGCCATGGGACGGGACACATCTGCCTTCCTCCATCACGAACAAGGTAATTATAAACAGTTTGTAGCAAACAGGCCGGGCAAGGGTCGGCTCCTATTACCATCAGCGGAGTGGTCATTCCCATTTTTGTTGACCTTTTATTAGGAAGCAATTATATACCGATTATGACCGATCAACACCATCCCATCAGCAAATCCCAACAACGGCAATAATTAACGATCATCTATCCTTCTCTCTCTCCATGGGGGGCTTTTCTTTCGACAGGAATGCCTGAGTTTCCACTGGCACTACCGCTAACGCACAACATACCCCATCCAGCGCTTCCGACCGAGTTTTGGCCACCGAACTTTGGCCTACATCCTTCGCTGCTTCCGGGCACGCACGGGCTACTGCACCCGAACGTGATGCCCAACTACAAGATCCCCAACTTCCACGCGATTCTCTCCCAGTACATGGGGCTTAACAATCTGTTCGGTGGCTATCCGCAGAATCTCAGCATCAACACACGCATCAGCCCACAGAACAGCCCCAAGGAGAGTCCCACCAGCGTGCCAATACCGGGGACCGGGGTCGGGCTCAACAATACGAGCAACAGCAGTACGAACAGTGGCATGCTCAGCAGTAGCAGCAGCAGCAGCAGCAGCAGTAGTAGCAACTCCAACATAAGCGTCGGAAGCAACAGCAATACCAGCAAAGAGTGTATCGTTGAGAAGTAAGCGCGACAGGTGGGCGGCAGATAAGACCGCAATGATGCAATATGTAAGAGGACGCGACTAGCATTAGTTGGAATAAACATTTCCTTACACAGGCACTGGAAGGTGTTGTATATAGAGCCAGAGCTGCTGAGGCCCATGTGTGCCGTACCACAATTCGTATACGTGATTTAAGTTAGCAAGTTTTGTTTGTTTTATCGTATTCGTTTCGTTTGATAGCATATTCGCTCGAGCAGGACCCAAGATCGAAGAGCACGATCGTAGTATACAGTATTAGGGCTAATCGGCGATCGTGACTGTATTCCGGCTAACCAGATGTGTACATATATTATTTAAACGCACAGAAACGCAAGAAGATACTGTTAGGTTGCGTCCATGATAAGAGCAAACACATAAATAAACGGTTATCAACATCAACAACAGTCAGTCACTGTTCCGCTGGCTCTGCCTCGAGTACCGACCGAACCCACTCGCTGAAGTAGCCGACGTCGACGAAAACGTCCGGCTGGCCCGTTTCGCACTTGCCCCCAACGGTGTAGCTTCCGACGCCGACCAGTTGATCCTCAATCACGGCCGGACCACCGTAATCACCCTGTTGTACAGGTTTCAAAGTAAGTGGATGGTGAAAGAAACAGAGCTAGAGTGCGCATACATACCATACAGAATCCAGCTCCGGCACTCGTATCCAGACAGAAGACACCTTCATGGTAGTCATCTCCCAACGTCTCTCGGCACTGATCAGCCGGCAACGAGGTAAGCTGAGCGTATTTCAACTGGAACGCCATATTACCTTCCACTGTGCTGCGTCCGTATCCAGTTACGGTGGCCACCAGGTTCTCACCGAACGTTTCCTGCCCAAATGCAACCGGTCGGGAGGTGTGCGAAAGATCAAACTTGCGTCTCACCTCAACGACGGCCAGATCGTACTGATCGTGCAGGTGAACCGTCTTGACGCGATTGTATCTGCCGTTCGAGAACAGTTTTTCCGATCCATAGAACACGTTCAGCTGCTCCACAGGTAATCTAGCACGCACGATAAGGAAAGATGGAGATGTTTTTGTATGATAAGGGTTGTACTAGTCGAGAACCATTTTCACAGCACTTACGGAGTATCTCCATTGAAGAAGCAATGGGCAGCGGTAAGGAAGAATCGTTCGTGTACCATAACACCACCGCACACTGTTTGGCGCTTCATTGTCAACGCCACCTGGTACGGGAACTGGCCCCGGCTGGCGTCAGCTCCATCAGCAACACGGCTCACCACATAACCGTGAGCGATGCAAACACCCAAAAGCAACAGTACAAAGCTGGCGGAGACATTCATCTTGACACCTGTGACTGTAGCGCACCGATTGACTGACTGTCTGGGGGCTGTAACATATTTTATAGCTCACTCAAGTATGCAGACGAACCGTCATCGTCTTTACCATCAGTCAGTCAGTCAAAGCACCATTGATCCGCACCACTTCTGACCGGGTTCACCAGGGATTAGCCGGTTAGTTGAAGACCTGACAACGGAGCCAAGCGTTAACGCAAATCGTCAACAAGGCTGCGGATTTGTGTGATCCCTTTCTCGGTGGAATGAATGAATGCGTCGATACGAAATTTTAATTGAAGTGGTGGAACAATAATCATGCCCACCAAGCCGAACAGAATCTATTGATTAAATGGAGCTTACAACCAATCAGCCATTGTACTTCGGGTGGTGATGGATTCAAAATTGGGGTAACAATCCGATCTGACACCCAAAGAAAAAAAAGGGGTGAAACCTGCATCCCGGAAAGGCTTTTTGAGGGTTTTTTTGTGCTCTGTTTTGTACGGTTGCAAATGAAAACAGCTGTATGAGTGGGCACTTTTGATTCGGTCTAATGTGCCAGCACCGATGTCCTCACCGGGGCATTGTTGTTTGGTATTGAGCAAATTAATAAAAATCTGCACACTCGCACAGCCCGCGGTTGAAGGGTTCTTCATCTGGTAGACATTAGGTGACTGTTCATTTGGAGTGGTGTTTGGGTGTGGGAGTGAGGGCCTTCGCTTTTGTGTCCAAATGTTGTGAAAATTTGCAATATTAATTGCTGCATCCGGGCGGGCAGGTTGTTTCCTTAAATTTGATATAAGTTTTATATTGTTTTGTCTTCTATTTGCAGTGTTAATCTAATAAGAATTTAAAATGATGTTTAAATTGGTAAGTTACTGATTTTACTATTGAATTGGTCACATCAAGAGTTTGATAGGGAGTGATCATGTCCTTAAAGTCAGTATAGAGTGGTTATAAGCACAAGATGATACAGGGTACCTAGAAGCTTCTTGAAGCAAAACAAACACATAAATCGGGGTGTACAAATAAATGAGGCCTTTGGCAGAAACGGTTGCAGCGCCAGTCTTCATAGGGCAGGAGCGGTTATAGAATCCTGTCCGGATCGCTTCTCTGTACACAGGAATAACTATCCACCTACGAGTAAATTCAAGCCAAGAGAAGTCAATAAAGGCATGCCAAGACCTCTCGAAACTCTCTCAATCGATATGGACGACCTAAAAAGGCTTTACGGATTCGGTCGTCGGTTGCCATTTTCATGACGTGAGTTACACTGTATCAGCGAACGTCATTTGGTGCAGAAGGAGATCCTTCTTAATACCTTACTTCCGTCCAAGGTAAACCAATAATCGTTCCTTACCATATGTTAAAGTTATATTTTATTAGTCTATAGCACGTTTATTAAAAAAGATTCTCATCACATTTGCTTGCTAACTACATTACTAAAATGTTAGGGTATATTAAGGACATAATCGATAAAATAATGCTTAATAATGCTGCATTATTTTAATAATGAAATAATAATGCTAATAAATGTTCATCATATAGTCTGAAGATTGTCTATAAGTTTATCCTGCTTTTGAATTAAATCAATTAAAAAAATCTAATTGTTTTATATTAAATTTGTTTATATGCCATACATTTTGATTTACAATATAGTTTGCAGCGGTCCACATCACTCAATCAATTAAATCCGTTAAACTAATGTATAAAATTTGTGTATTCGTATTTCATCGAGTTTTCGGAATCGGAATTTAAATTGAAATTTAATTAAAAACTGTGGGCAGAAAAAAAACCTAGATTTATATTAAAGCAATGATATTGATCCAGATAATCCATTGAAAGTAACGAACCGTTGCGTTGTGTATCACCGGCATAAATTCTCACGATACTCACCTGTCAACGGGCGAGCCACACCGCCTGCCACCAGTCATCAATTTTTATTGCAAAACGTGTTAAATTCCCCTTCAAAAGTGTGCGTGTAAATAGTTTGGCCCTTTTCATAATCCTCACCACTAGCGCGGATCAACGACAATTAGCCTTGACACACACGACGGTGAGGTGCGAAATCCTTCCGTGGCCCGTTGATCGGTAACTGTCTCGATGGCTAATGGAGAGAAAACTCGGTCCCAACAATACAACCAGGATCATTTCACGGTCCACGGTACACGGTGAAAGCAGTTTTCTCCCACAAAAACCGTACCGTCGCTGGAGTACGTCTAATCCTGTCCCGGTTGACAGAGCGCCTCTCTGGGTAGGTGGTGTCTACGGATCGTTCCCAAAACCGTGGTGTGTTTTATCAGCCGACTTTAAACCACTCGAAGCGGGCGAGCTGCCATTGTGTGTGTATGTGTGTGTTTAAGGATATCCTGGTGATCACTGCCTGGTCCTGAGAGCCGACCACTGAGAGCTGGCCGGTACCTGTATCAGCCGGGATGATCGGGATTGTGCTTTCGCCCGGCACTGTTATTTTTTCCTCCTTCCTTCAAGCGAGCGAGTGTTTTCTTTGCGAACATGAAGATCTCTTGCTGGCGAGAGTTCGGGATCACGGGCGTACAATGAGTGTCTAAGGTCTTGCGGCTACAAATACGCTATCATAGCGTACAGGAGAAAAGACCTGAAGGATGCCTGAATAGCACGAAAGGAATACTCGACACAGCACTTGTGCGATTGTCTTTGCAAGCACTTAGTCTTGAGCAGTGTGACATTCGGCACCTTTAAAGGTGGCGAAATGTTTTAAACTCCTTTTCGCAGGTCCGTGGATGAGAACGCATTTTCAATGGCCGTAAGGATCATTGATCGTGGGCCAGTCGTTTGTTGCATTGTGTTTTCTCCTTATGCTATATTCTGCCCCCGCCCTATTCGAGTGTCCGCGTGTATGTTTTGTGGCAAAAAGGAAAAAAAAAACAATACAGGAATTAGCTTTATAGAGGTGTCGCACTTGCTGCTTTTGGCGAGCCTTGTAGGCGCATTAATGGTATTACGGTTGTGCGTGCCTCTGGGAAATGGAAATGGAAGCAGCGAGAACCATCCGAAAGCAGTACAGTGGACTGAGTGTTAGCCTGAAGTAGGCTTAACACGTTTTGTAAAACGATGAAAAGTATATTTGCCGCCTTTTCAAAGGATAATTAGCCGCTAATGGGCTCGAGTACTGTTGGGGTTAGAGTACAGTGCTCTGGGGAACTGGAGGTGATAATGGAAGACACGCATGATGGGTGTAGAAAATTACTTTATTTTACAAACTGTATCGTAATGGGATAGGTTAGGAGATGCTGTTGAATATTTAAAAAAATTAAAAAAAATGATGCAGTCAAGACTTTCAGTTTTTTTCTTTTTACTGTACGGCAAATTCTTTTGAACGGACGAAAGATTAATTAGGTTCGAAAAAATATACTGCCAGCAGGTGTTTCAGTACACTTGTGAATAGCCTGAAGCCTAAGGAATTATGCTTAGTTAGGCCATCAACACATCGTGCAGCGAATTAGACTCGCCAGACTCCGGTGGACTGGTCACGTCATGAGTAGACATCGGACGAGCCAGCCCTTAAAGCCCTTTTAGGCCGTCCACACGGATAGAGGAGGCGTGGTAGGACCAAATTGAGATGGAGTGATGGCGTTGATGCGTCCGCCGAAACGGCCGGGATAACGGATTTGCAGACGACGGCGCTAAACCGTGAGCGGTATCGAGGATTGTTGCAACAGGCTAAGACCGTAAATTGGTTGCAGCGCCTGATAAGTAAGGCCATCAACACAAATATTTGTCAATTTAATTGTTATTGTAGGTCAGTTTCTAGCGGTCCTTTGGCCGAGGCGATAAAGGCTCCGGTCTTCAGACGGCAAGACCGGGGCTCAAATCCCATCCGGCCTACCTCCCCGTACGCAGAGCTGACTACTTTGCTATACGGGTAAAATCAAGCCTCAGAAAGCCAGAGATGGCAGGCCGAGGCCTCCCTGGAAGAAGAAGAAGTAAGCCAGTACTTAATTTGTCGTGTAGTCCCCTGGGGACCTGACCTGATATGATCCATACGTAGGTTTTCTAGCATATTAAGATGTTTTTAAAGTCTTTCAGCTGATCTGATGATGATTCTGCTATGCGTAAAATTTGTGAGATTGAGAAACCATAGTCATCATCATCATGAACTGCGATCGGTTCTGGATGTGGCCCTAGCTGATTTCCTGTTCTACCCTTCGTTAGAATTTCCTCTGTAGTGCATTTATTTTATTGGAGGCTCTAAGCGATATGAAAGCTCTGAACCCACGCCTCCTCAAATCTGCCCTCCGGTAGATTTAGTCTTTGTGAATTCGGGCCCCTTACGAGCTCGGGGCTTCACGCTGTTTCTTAGCTTGTATACTGTTAAACTCGCCACTGGACATCCTTGCTTCTGATCAAATGTGGAAAATAATATTGTGTCAATAGTAAAATATTTATAAAAAAATTATATTTGTAGTTTACACACAGACCTTGAAGATCCGTGAAGTAGAGGACTCAAATTTATAGATCAATATAGAGTACAGACATTGTATCCAGCCATTTTCTTCAGTTATAATAGTTCTGCACCGATGATATATGGAGTAAATTTCATCCATATGTTAAACAGAATCAATAAATATCGACTAGCAATTAGTTACATAGAACTACTGAAGTAAGTAGTGTTAGCAGCAGAAGTATACGCCGATGACTTGAACATTTATCTTCCGATTCGCAGCCCAGTTGACCAACTTCAGGCTTCAGGTCGGTTTGTATAAATTCTAATTCTGGTGCACAACAAAAAGCCTGTGGTCATGCGTTGAAAATTGAACTACCATTACTTTAGCCAGAAAGAGCGAAGCGTTGCTTTACGCCTATAATTTGAACGTTGCAGTTATCGTGGGGACCTTGGAGTGGCTTGATAATAAATAACGCATCCTTCATCTGGTCATGAAATCTATATAATCTATATATATATATAATCTATATAATCTATATGTAGTAGCACATTGTCACCAGACACAACCAGCCTGTTTGCCTGCTGAAATATCTGGTGATTGAACAACTAGATCAAGTAAAGTGATCAAATGTTCCGAAGACGACAACAATGCTCCACTGCTCGCTAGTTCGATCAGTAGTTGAGTACGATAGTGTGGTTTTTTACGGCTGTTGGCTCCCTGTAGTCCAGCACGCCTGGAGTACTACTCCAGATGGGAAAGTTCCGAGCAAAGAATCGGTACGGAACTGTACTTTCTTCACTTGTTATCAGATTGATCCTTGGGCCTAGTCCGTTCTTTTCGCCAGTTTCGCTCCTTTTGTCAGGCTCGTTCCTTTTGCTAGCTTCTTACCTTTTCCGTCGGTCTTCACCGGGTCTTTTCTCATCCAGAAGCCAGAAATGGTAGGCCGAGACCTCTACGAGGTTGTAGTGTCAAGCAAAAAGAAGAAGAATCTGCCAGGTACACTTAGGAACGCGTATCTCTAATCTGGAATTTATCCTGTAAAAATTCACGAGATTCGCTCTTCGTTCCTGAGGAACTCTTGTGGCTCTCATATAGTCCTTTGAAATTTTGAACTAAAATTGGGAAATTCAGTAAAAAAAATTATGAACAATATTAAATGCTTATAATGTTTAACGAGTAAGGCTGGGTGATAAAATTGCCTTCATCAAAGCTAAACACAGTTTTTTAATTAGTCCTCAAACTGTGGCTGTGTGTTTGAATACCGGTTACCTTCCGATTTAACCGCGCATCGTAATCATTTGCCTGGAAAGCTCTTCAAATGGTACTCACTATTTGTAGCCAATTGAAAAAATAGCACAACAGCACCGACAAAGAGATCTTTATCGCACCCGCCACATACAAACGATAAGTACTCCATCATATAATGCCGATCGATACGATACGATCCTCGCGTACGCGTTGTTCCTCCCACCGAGGGTTGTCACCCGAACCGGGTTGCCTTTAATTTGGTTTTTATTAATATGGATATTTATTGTAATTTATCCTGCGAACTTTCACACCTGCACCGGCCATGCTTCCAATACGTCCGGTCCGAATGGGGGTTTTGAGGAAGTGGTATCATTCTATCGACACCCTTCCAGCGTTAGGGTGGCTTCATTTGGCTGCGGATCCTTATCAATAACGCGCCGGTGGAATATTAATTTCATTATTCACCCGCGCGGCACATCGCCACTCTGTGAGCGCAAATCGTGTCGCACCATCAGCGCACTGTTTTCGGGTTGTGTTGAAGTGATTTGTGGTTCCCGTCTGTGGGTTTGGTGCACGCTTTGGGAACCAAATGGGAACAAATGTCGGCATGATTTACGATTTGTTTGAATTAGCATCGGATTTCGTTGCGGCTGAGTTCATCGAATGTAGCGCTAATGTCTCAGATAGTGATACTGTTACGTTAAGCAGCAGCTGGCAGAGATCACGGCTCGGATCACAATTTTTTGGTGACCGACCGCCTTTGGTGTAAAGCGATCCTTCGGGCCATTTCATCATTTTCTGCATGTCCTTTTAAGCTGCCAATATTTTCGGCCGGCCAAAGTATCAGCTTGCAAACCTCAGCCAATTATCAGCGTCCGGGGTAGCAGATTCGATCGTTGCTGGGCCGAACCCGGTACGCCCTCGAAACCTACCCAACACGGTACTGTGCTCCTTGACGGAAGCGAACGTCTTCCAGGTTCAATTGCCCGTTGCGAAATTGATACTGTTGTGCGAAACGGTACGGGGCGTTGCCTTGCAATTTGCTTACAGGCCTTTGCAACAACCCTCCGATCGTTGTTCGATCTTTGACAGACGTTTGCGAAAGTATCTCGAGCCGGAGAAATCTCCCGTGGCGCGGGAATTGTAATCGCTCGTTTCCGTTGTGTCGAATCGAATTGAGTCGAAGTTGTATAATAATGCTGCGTTAAAATTGAATTTTCATTCATATTTGAAAGCACTGTTAGCGATAAGGCGAGGTAGAACAAGCCCTCGAGAAAAGAAAGCCGCCATTCATCGCTCGAGCAAAAACGGAACCAACACGGGCCAATTTCGTGTGGATTGACATAAGAAGGTGAATTGAAACAAAAAAAAAAAACACACACTAAAACTCCACTCCTATTGGTTCGGCTGACGGAAGACTCAAGGCGGAAATGTGACCGCCGGTTTATTAATCTCGATCGCTGAGGATTGAAATTAATCAACCGTGTTCGGGACTGCTTAGCGCGCGGCACAAGCCTGCTTTTCAACGACCGGATGGACCTTCAGGATTCATCAGGACGTCCCACGGTGACACACGGTGGTTGACAATATTTTCCGGCTTCTTGAGGGATTTCGGCGTGTTTAATACTGTTTGTTTGTGTACGTCTGTATGTCCCCGGGTTTCCCTTTGCACCCGATGGCGGTTCACATTTTTTTGCCGACCGACCGATTATCTTCAAGATTTGCTGTTCCATTTCTGCATTTATTTTGGTGAATTACGATTTGAACATTTTATACGTTGAGTCGTTAAAACTGTATTTAAAATTTTATAGCAAAACTTCATATTCAAATCCTGCGTGGTGAATAACGATTTGAAAACCGGCCTGGCTGTAAGCCCTCTTGATGACACGCTGCCTCCGATCCGGATCAAAAACACTTCAGCATCCGTTTAACGACGAATTGTGGCCGCCGATTTTGCTACAATTAAATTCGGTTTAGATTGTTCTTGTAGCAAAAGAATTACTTCTTGTCCTCGCTCTGCCTTCAGCACTGGAAGGGGGTCCCCCGTTTGAGAGTCCTTTAGCCGTTCCGCCATCGTCCCGAATTCTCGAGCGCCCAGCAGGAGATCGTCTCGGGGACTTTTCGGGTTCGGGTGGCCATGCTAGCTGCTCGACAAAACAGAAAAGGGATCCTTGGTGTGTGCGAGAGCCGAGACAAGGATACTGGTGCTGTTGGTTTGTTGCTGAAGTGCTAATACGAGAAATGTGGGTAAACATTGCATTAGAAACCAAACATAGCCGCCGGGCACCGTACGAACCGTGGTGAGATGATTATGAGCGTAAGCGTGTTTGTGTATCACTGCAGCGTACCGTGCCAGGATGGTGCATAGGAGCTGGGTTTTTGGGCCAAAAGAGTGGGAAAATATAATTACCGTTTTAAGTTGCCGTAGCCGTGCTGGGATGGAAAAGTGGGTCGTTTTTTGGGCAGAGGGAATGATTTTGTAATTAGATGGGATTTTGCGAAAGTTGTCAATAGAACTATCAATAGCCATGTTGGTTGCATGCAGTCGGGCTACGAAAAGAGTTTGGCACTTGTGGAAGGGGTTAGTAGGTTTGTTCACTGTAATGGGTTGGCATATTTAAGATGAGATTCGCAACCATTCAGCCCGAGTTGTTTAGCTGGTAGCACTAAAATTAAAGCACTTAAATTACCGATCAAATTCAAAGTCAAAGTCAATTTAAAACTATTATAATTCTAAGCAATTTTGCTCGTACTTTAAAACTAATTAGCAGCTGCACAAAGTGTGATCGTCAACTCGACTTTAACACGTCCTATTACTCGGGATCGTATCCTTAGACACCAGGAGACGACATAGTCTGGTTTTATTTGTGGCTAAACTTCTCAAAGGCGAATGCATCAAGGTTGTTGTCCAGAATTTCTTTCCTTGAAGATTTCTTCAATTTTAAGCCGTTCGGTGGCGCTCACAAGGAATAGATGGCATCGGCGTCGGTCTTTACATGATAGAGTTATCGAATCTCATCTGTTTCGTTCCTTGCCTTTTCCCTACTGACTGACTGTCTGGCTTAGTGGTATTATTACACAGTCAATCGGTCAGCGTAAATGCTCGGAAAGTTTTCACGAAACGTCCTTTTTTCATTGTAAAACTACAATTCAGCATCGTAAATGTTATAATAGCATAGAGAATATTGAATCGATAAACCTAAATATTCCTTTAGGGCGTAGAATCGGGTTATTACTTCATCATCTTCTTTCTTGGCCCAACGACCTGTTACTCTTAGGTCATGCCTGCCATTTCTGACTTACTATATTTATTTGATGATACCGCATAGTTGGATAGTCCGTCCTCACTACGGGGAACGATTCGGAAGGGACTTGAACCCCGATCCTGCCGTATGAAGACCGACGCCTCTGTCACATCTACCACTGGGCCGCCCTGCTTAACGTAAGTTTAAACTATGGACACATTTACATTAGTTTCTTTAATTTCATAGTTGTTAGTGTAAAGTGAAAAAATATATATATTTTTTAAATATTAACTTAACTTGTGTTGCTTTTTGAGTATTATAATTACTATGCACTCAATTCAATTTTACAGCAAAAATAAATATATCGAACCTACCGGATAACACACTTTAGAGGACCGATTTAATGTTCGATGCGCCATTACGAAGTTCACGGTGCCGAATTGAGGGTTTACGTTGCCGACGATACAGTTCGGGAAAACATTCAGGAGCTTTACGGTGAGTGACATGGCCGAAATGACCGCCGTTGAGCTAAGAGGAAGACATTGGAAGATAAGCCTAAGAAAGTCTACCTATCTATTGCTGATTAAATAAATAAATGGGAAACTAAGTTGTTATACATAATGTGTTTAAGACACTGTACCTTACATCCCTTTCTCTATACTCCGAGTTGTAATAAACCATACTTTGCACACACCTCGAGTCTTTCTATTCTTCCTGAACCAGGTTTTGGATCCTTCTGCCAGTAAATTTTAAAAACATCAAGCATCTGTCACTGTACCATTTTTCTAGCGCAACTTTAAAAATAGTCATAATCTATGTGAAGTGGTTTTAGATACAGTTTCATAAACTGCGGCATTGTTCTGCAGCTTCACCCTCCACAACATCCTTTAAGGCCTGGGACTTATGCGCCTTGTTTCGCACACACTTGGGCGACAAAAGTGGTAAAAACGGCCACACAAACACAAAATGTACACCAACCGTGTACACAAACAAACAAATAAACGACCAGTACTAGGTAATGAAAATAATAATGATGCAGCTAAAAACCCGTGGCTGTTGCTGCGAAAGCAAAATCTCCACAGGGTGGCCCTTAAAACGAGAGCCCGGGCCCGGTTAATCCTTCCCAGCCAGCTCGTCGGCAAGCTTCCTGAGGTGTGCTGACGGCGAAAGCACTTGGCCACGGCGGGATGGCCATCGGAGCAAACTTCTGCAGCACTGGTACGCAACGGCAGCGCAACGATCCACGCAAAAACACAGCGAAGGGGAGGCCAGGGAGTTGGAAATGCGAATTGAATAAATGGAAACAAAATTAAATAGCTAAGTGGCCACTCGTGAAGTAATAACCCTTACGAAGTGGAGTTTACCAGGGCACATTCTGCTCGCTCGGGATGAATGTGTGCTCTATCCATGATCCGTGGGGTTTGGGTATTTTTTTGTTGTTGAACATTTTCTTCGGCTTACATCTAAGCTGAATTTGTCGTTTGTCCTGGGTGATGCGCATTGTGCTCGCGAGGGAACACAATTGGCCATCATCAGCTCATTGTTTAGCGTTATGGAACAGTTGCGTTCTAGCACTTGTTGGCAGCATATTTGGCCTCTTTATTCGAACACTTTTTGACTATTATTGATATTAGCAGAAAAAGAAAAAACTTTAAAACCATTAATATCGCGAGAGTTATAGGTACAAATCGGAATACGTGTGACAAGTGCTTTGTACTACATTTGTTGCTTTTTTATTCAGTCACATGTTTTGCACAGTCTTTTGCGAAATTATTGCAGATTAATTTTAAAATATGTTTCATACTACGCACTCTATTTTTTCCCCCAGATTGATTTGATTGTTGTACCCGTATTGCACAATGTTGGTCAACTTGTGGTAGATGCTGTTCTTGATGTCTTGTATCCCTGTTGTACCAGTTTGTTTTAGCTGTCTTATCGGAGCATGGCGGTGGGTCTAAAATTGCAAATAAGTAATCATAAGCTTCGTATAATAATGACCATTCGAGTGTACCTACTCCCCATTCACCTATCCTAGGCAATCTAACTTCATCGTCATCATCATCGGACAGGTATGCAACAATCCTTGCCGTTCGACTCCTTGCGATGGGTTATGTTCTTGCGACAGTAGAAAATCCCAATGAAACAGCAAGGCGAAAACTGTCGCCAGCAGAATGGCAAGAACGGATCGCATTTTTTAGCAGACAACTGGTCACAAACACACGGTGAACTGACTACATCGAGCACGACAGACAAACAGGCAGCAACTATCAGTGAGTAGCTTCAGGGCTAGACTGATTATTTTTGGAATCAATCGCACAAAACGGCATGCTTTGGGTGATATTTCTGGATGATTCTTTGCTGTGTGTGCGTTCTTTGCTGATAAGAAAATGTTCTGCCCTGGAACGGCGGGTAACGTTCGTATTATCGCATTATGTCCAGCCGTAATGATTGGTGAGGTGTTTTTATTTAATTATTATTTTAAAAAAAGATGTAGATGGAAAATTTGTAGTAGGGAAACAAATTTTGGCTGTTTAAGTTGAACTCAAAAAGGGAGGTAAGCTTCTTATTGTAAATGTTTCTCCTCATTTTCCATTGCGGTTTTCGGTCTTGGTCTGCATTGTCCAATGGTTACCCGATAATTATTGAGAAACAACTTTTTTTTAGGATTACGGCTTGACGCCGTATTGTCAACACCACATGTGTTGACTTTTACAAATTCACAAAAATTAACAAGGCATTTCCTCCCTGTTATTTTCCTTATCCCGGGTATACTCGATTATTGAGAAACAACTTATTTAGCACTTAAATCATAAATCTTCAAAGCTAAAGATAGCCAGGAAGCTAAAGGAAGAATGCAAAAAGTAGGATGTAGATAATGGACCATCGGCTTTTTATTTAAGTTTACAAATTCAAATCATGCAACCATTCTGGCGCCAAAACGCGTTTCCTAGTGAAAAAGCTACTGTTTATCTTCTGAAAAAGTTTTGCTGTCACTTTTCAAACTGACGTTATTTGCCCAACTGTCACGAGCGATGTTTACAAAAAAATTAACTCAACAACGCCGACTGGTATCACAGCGTCAGTTTGTGCAGTAAAAATGGGAATGAAAACTAACTTTAGAAAATTTGCAGATTACTTGACGAGTGGTAAAAAAAAGGAAAAAGAATACTTTTTCCTGCCGGTAGCTACTTCGTTTGTTTTAATGCCTCCAAAGTGTGCATTTTAGGTACAAACAACAGCCTCGACGCCGACAATGGGGAAGATGGTACAGCGTACGCAATGAATCGATCGGTAGAAGATTTCGGTACTGGTCGGCCGATGAAACGTGTTGATCCATCTTTTACATCATTTTCCTTCCTTTAGTTGCAATGTATCAATTTTGCTTCTTTGTTTACTTCCATTTAAGGTTTAAAATAATTTTACTCTCCTACAATTCGGGTAAGTAGATTCGCGCCAATACTAAACAAACGGAGCTTGAATGGTTGGTTTTGTTTTCAGATGTAACACAACCGACATGTTTCGGGTTTGATCCCATGCGAATTGGATCTCGCCGGTAAGTAAACTTATACCTATATTAAGCCTGCGCAGCGAGTGATTTTGTTGAAATTTAAGGGATCTTCCTGAACTGTTTAAATGAGCTAAACAATTCAATATAGAATAACTATAAGAAGTCAATACGTGGCCACATTCTGCCCTGACAAACGAGCTCAACTAGCTCGTGGTCAGCACAATTCAAGACTCCTGTTCGTAGGGGATCGATTCCTTTGGTCATCGGATGTTGCTGCTTACGTTATTATTCGAAATTACGATCTCTACCACCTTGAAGTCGTTGACGGCAGCTGATACTCTGCTTCCGAGGCAGCCTCTATCACGGCCAGTGATCAAGTGAAATTTGTGCCCTGGATTCCACCCTTGCAGAGCAATGCTGAATAGCAGAAGGAACAGGAGAGTTCGTCCTTGAGTCAGATCCGAACGTTTCCGATAATATGCTAGATACTTTCATCTCGCACTGGACACTATCCATTGTGATTGGATCCGGATCCCTGACCCCAGACATAGATCCCATTTGGATCGCTCTTAAATTAAAGGTATACGTTATCCGTGATCCGTGAGAATCGAGGATTGGGATTCGAGATCTTGATCCCAGTATCTTGAGACTCGGGAACCGGGACCTTGGGATCAAGGATCCGGGTTCTTGGAGTACTAATTCCAATTTATAATGGGAATACAGAATTGCCTCGCGGCATAGAAAACTCTTTATTCTTAATCTATCTTAATCTAAATTGCTGCATAGACCATGTATTGGAATCGACGTATTATTCGTTGAAGGCATTTGAAATTTATTTCTGATTTACACTATTTTTGCGTAAAGAATTATTATGCAATTAACCCTATTCGGTGAGTTAGATGCAAGAATCCTATTGTGAAGTCGGTGTACATGGAGGGATGGTGCTTCGTAAGCCTTTTGCCTGTACTCGCTTAAACGCATTTTTTAGCTTTTTCATGAAAAAAATTGCCACTAGTTTGTGGTTAACGGTTACGAATGGCGTCGTGCCGATGCGTTGAAACAATCGCGTGACATTCGTCATCTGCATCATCGCTATCTTTTGCGTGCCCTTACCGATGCCCGTCCAGCTGCAATGGGTGAGGAATTTTCTCGTAAACAACACATCCATCGCATCGGACATTCGGTGTTCACTTCTGCCCTCTGTAATGTAACCCTCTAGCCACTGCACAACCTTCTCCTCATACTCCGGTTTGGCAAGTTCCGCATTAAACGCTTCCAGCTGTTCCAAGCTATCGATTGCTTTAAAACCAATGTCAACAAATGGGCGCTTCTGCTGGGCTGGCTTTGCGACGCTCTGTAGTATGGATTGAAATTGGTCACCTAGGAAATCTAGCTTTCCATTGATTTCCATCAAGCTGGTCTCTAAATTGGTGAGCCTCTGCTCTGTCCATGCGAATAGGCTCGCGATCGATTTGTCGGAAGTAATTGTCGCGGTGACTGCTGTCTCTGGTGTCATTGGTCTAGATTTTTTTGATGATGATGCCGTAGTTTGGTCTCTTGTTAATGGTGCTGCAAGAATCACGGGAAAACGGGAAACCATTTATCATGCATGCCAAGTATACCGAGTTATCTTTCATTAATATGACGTGTCTGTCAGACATCTCAGGCACAGGTTTTGCTGGGTGGAATTTATCCGATGGGTTTTTGTTTTCACTGATAGAAACTCACATACCTGTACGTTCTCGTCGAGCTGTATCTCCATTTGAGTTGAGTTTATGCTTACTAGGCAATTTGTGTCTTCTTGTACGTACATTCGCTTCAGCAAAAACGTTGTCACCTAGCATTTCACCATCCTGAGCTTCAACGTTGGTAATGAATGGATCTGCATCGGGATTCCGGCCACATTCCACCTTGATGAACTCAATCATTACGTCCTCACTGTCGTAATCCAGTTCCTCCGGTTCGTCTTGCTGGTTGAAGCAAGGATAGTAAAGAGATGACGAAGGAAAATGTTATGCATTTATTTTTAACTTTCTTTGTGATTGATATGGTTGTCCCTCACTTGTTCCGGTTGTTTCTGTTTCGATGCGGCAGAGCCTTTCTTCGCCTGACGATCCATTTTTAGCACCCTACACAGCAAACCCCGATGAATTTTTTCAGTTGTACTTCCTCCAAACCAAAAAAACGCTGAATTAAACTTCGCCGAGTGTTTTACTTCAGAAGAGACCTATTTACGCGAAAGCAATTCTGTTTTTCCCAGTTCTCGAAGCGAATCTGTTTTGTAAACAATGCAGGACGCTTCATGACAGCTCGGAGGCTGTAAACAAGTCGAAGATTTGTGTAAGTTTTTTCACTGGGCTTACCGCTGTGATGACCCGTTTCGATTATCCGGGGTTAACCGAACAACAAACAAAACAGCAATATTTACCGAAACGTTCTTCTCAAGAATTCTTCGTAAGCCAGCTACGCTAATAACCAGCAAGTCGCTAATCCATACGTGCTAACAACAGCAATACTATTAATATATTTCCGTAATTTCTAGAAAGCATTCTACCGTTGTGAGTGAATTTTCCTTAACAATAATACGCCGAAGAATGAGTTTAAGCTTTCCGAATAAGAAAGCGAAACTTGTGTTCTTGGTAAAATTATTGAAATGTACCATGCCCGATGAAATTTAATCCCCTAACTTTCTTTGCAGAGTCTTACAAATGTCTCACAAAGCGATGAACCGGAGCAAAAGGAAGACAAGTTTAGCTAGCATTTGCCTGATGATTCAACAGAAACGAATGTAGTTCCCGATATAAACGTTTAACCATTCAGAATCACACTATCCGAATCCAGCAAAGCCGGCGACGGTGTGTGCGTAAAGACTGGTCGCATTTTGTAACGACTAACATCGCATTTTTACTCTGCGTCGTGAAAAGAATATTGTAACACCGTTTAAAGTAGATGTTTTCTTATCTGTTTTAGCTACAACAAAACGAAATGCCTTGAATCCTCTTCCCAAACCGTTCCTTGGTGATGGTCGGTGATGGTGATTGGAAGTAATGCCCATCATCGCTACACAAAGCTGCATGATATTGTAAGTTAAGATAAGTGCGTGTGGCAATGCGTTTTTGCCCTCGAATGCCGTATTTTTGAGTGCTGTTGAGTATCTGTTTAAAAACATTAGCTGCTTAGTTAGGCGAACGAATCCTCAAAACGTAGTACAAATGCAGTCTGCCTACGTTAGTAACAGTGGTGGATTGCAAAAATCACTTTGAGGTCGTGTGGAGCCATGTGGCACACTGTACAGGAGAGGAGAAACTCTGTGATATCAGTCAGCTAAGTTGGGAAGTTCCTGTATTTTATTTTTCCAATTTCAACAATTAAGCATAGACGTAAAACAAAGCTTAGAAATTACACTTAAAACTGGATATTGAAGAGTTTGAGCAATTTAATAGCTGCGAAATAAAATTTGTATCTATAATTCTACTCAACTATCTCCTACCGTTACAAATCATTATACTAAATAATAATAATTTTACAAAACTTTGTACCTGTTGACTCAACATCAAACCCCCTTTTCCCACGCATCCTTTATCCCTTTAGCAGTATAAAATTAGTGCCACGGTACGCTCAGTTAGGGTGTGCCCTTATTACAATAAGTCTGCTTTACGATGGCTCGGTATCGTATGTTGAACAGCTGCGCGAACAAAGGTGCTCCACATTTGGTAATGTTGTTCTGGAAACACGTTGCTAGTCGTTGAAAAATGCTAAAACAATGACCCATGATAAGAAAAGACCTTACTAGCAAGCTTCATAGCTTACCTGCAATCTCGCTCCGTCATAGTGTCGATGGTTTTGCTTCGCAGCTCGGCCCAATCCTGCATGGAGCAATTCTGCAGCAACTCTTGCAAATTTCCGGCACAGTACGAATAGTTGGACCGGGGCACACTCAGCACATTCGCACCATCCTGTTCGCAGATGTACGCAAACTCTTCCTCCAACATGATCAGCGTTTTCACCATTGAAACATCACGCCCGGTAAAGCATATCTCAAGCTGGCGCGTGAAGGGAAGGTAACACTTTTTAATTTCCTCAAACTGGTCACAGTTGCTGAAAGGGGTAAGTGGCGAAGTATTTTAAATCAATGCCAGGAGTGACAGGCACACGGTACATCAAGTATATCGCACACTTACTAGCTGATGAAATCTTTCCGATTTTCCACGGTCAGTGTATCTAACGCGTTGGTGAAATTTTGCGGATCATGATGCAGATTGACGCAGGTTTGCAGTTCTTGATTGGCCTCGACCATGCGCCGCGCTTGCACGGAGTCGTTCGTGTGCTCGAGGCAGAGAGTTTCAAACACCGAATCGAACTGAAACATTAGCTCCACGTACTGCTGAAACGTAGCATCGCTGGTGACCGTGGGGGCTAGAGAAAAAATTGACAAAATCATTATTAAACTATTTCATCTTGCGCGAGGTAGCCGTTCCTCACTCACTTGTAGCTAGAGCGAAAAACAAAGGGATGGCCAGTAACATTTTCATTCACTCAACACTTTGCGGAACAATCGCGCTCGCGGATGCGGATGATGCACTCACTAATCGGTACTGCAATTGAATGACGATTGCACGCAAATGCAGTGTACTCGCTGCAAATACTTTTGCCACGATCAATTAGTTCAATTGATCAATTTATTGGCTGAGCTGCCCAGTGTTGGGGTTTGCTAAGAGAGGGCCTCATACCGCGTAGTGCGATAGGATAGGGCAATAAAGAAATGTTCGCGCCCTAGAGCAATGAACGTACTTATCGCAATCTGTGTACGGTGGAACGTCTGACAAAGTTGCTCCTTGCCATTTACTGGAACTGGTTGCACTAGTATCAACGCACAACTATGTTCTTTGTTGTGGTAAATATTGTTGATGTTGAATAGTGACTGGCAACGTTTTAAAGTTCCATTCTGATCATTCTTAATCAAGTGAATTTACTTACTTACTTATGTATTAGGAGTGATTGATCTGCAGAAGAAATCCCTGAAATCGCTAACGGTTCAGTGCCGTCGTCTACCATTGTAATATCCCGACCGTTCTGGCGGACTTTACGGGCTGGGTTGTCCGGTTGGGCCATTCTCATGACATGACCAATCCACCGTAGCTTGGGAAGTCTAATTCGCTGTACGATGGTGAGATCACCGTACCGATCGTTGAACTCGTCGTTGTAACGGCTCCTCCATGGTCCTTCCACACGTACGGAGCCAAAAATCGTTCTTTTTTGGAAATCCTGGTTTTTCGATCCTTGGGTTTGAAATTCATCAGTTTTTTTACAGAGCCCATGTACTAGAGGCGACAGTTATTTTTTTGTGTGGAGAAGTTTCCTTAGGCTGTAGGATGATCGGTGTCTTTCAGTATCTATGCTGTTACCGGTGCTGACTTTCGGCCCTTGATAGGTCGTTTTTGAGTTTTAGACGTCTTCGAAAGTCCAGTAAAGCAATACGGCCAGGCCGTCTTTCATGAATAAAAAAGAAAACAACAAAAATGTCTAGTCAGTGTTCATGTCTATGTACACCACCGCGGCGTAGTTCAGTGCTCATAAGCAGGGCCTCTCGTTAATCTCTGACCCGAGATTTTGTATCACTTGCTCGATCCTCTAATCCTCGTTTTTGCGACATTAATGTTACGAATCTTGGATGGCTCACACCAGTACCAGATTGAAGAGAGGGCAGGAAAGTCCATGGTAGGAGTGTAGCTGCTGCATCGCCATTTACTGCGAGATTTGCCACCTGGAGAACATCTGGTCAGGGGTTTGTTTACTAAATTTACTTAGTTTTTCTTATTGGCTTGCTCAGGGTTTAGTACGTCTGTAAGACATAGAATGGTCGTCAATCCTTTTCCAGGAAACTTGGTCCAGGGCTGCGTTCCTCCAATCACGGCTTCATCCGATCGCCGACAGGTTAAACTCTACCAGTTCGTGCCAACTAGCAGTCGCTGTGCTCCTCTACGCCTCGCCGTCGCCTCTGCCTTATTGTGAGGCATAAGTCTTACATTCTCATAAAGTCAACCCTCCATCATCCTATCCTTCCAGCTAGTACTGTATGTAACTAGTATACAAATCTGTGAGAACAGCAAAGTCACTCGCGTATTTCATACGGCAAACCTAAAATTCAAATCCCACCCGGGCCGTTCCTCCTTAGCATGGACCGACTGCATCGAGCTATGAGGAGAAAATAAGTCCAGTAAGCCGACATATAGCCGGCATGGTGTTGAAAATACGGGGTCAAACCGTCATATTAAAATTGTTGGCAAAGGTGTTCATATTGCAAAGGTTTAGGAACAAAATTAATCGAGCTAAAACGCTGAACCTTTGTTAGTTGACGAGCAAGAAGATACATGTTAAAAACTGGATAAAAATAATACAATCGTAAAAGCCAGTGAAGAAATGGATTTTGGATACGCGTACTGGGATACCGATTGCGGATCATATAAAGCATCCGAATCAAGATGGACGCAGGCGCGCACGCGGCGCCATAACTCACCTAAACCATGAAAAATGCGCCACCAGCCGTGGAAAGCGCAAACTTTGCCCCCGCATTCTATGACGAACCTGGTGAGGTAACATGGTATCTCCGTTAAACTCAACCGAGAGAGAGAGAGAGAGAAAGAGAGAGAGAGAGATAAAAACATACAGTTCCGGTAAGCTTTACTGGACGAAACACTTTAAAAAATCGCCTTCGGAGACATCATGCTATCCCGCTTCTCGCTGATTATAAAATTAACATTTGGAAAATTCGCACCGCGCTCACTTTCACTTTTCACGTTTGGTACGTTTAGGTTCGGAACTGGAGGTATAGCAGGAACACCCGACATCATCATCAGCATCACCACCACCACACGTACCGTGGAGCATTGCGGGGGAGCGTTCCGAAATTGGACCAAATCGAACCGTGGTACCGATCGTACATCGGGAGTGAGGAACGCTACCGGAGTTGAAGCGTTCGGTTCTAACTAGCAAGCAGGACCGCTAAAAATACATCTCGCCGCTGGTGCGCATCATCGGGAACGATCCGATCTCTCGAGCCGTCAGAGCATGATCATCTTTACGAGCTGATTCGTTTTGGCAGCAGTGGGTGTGCGCGAGGACGTGAAAGGACTGTCCGGACTGTGGACTGCATTCGTGAACGCCAAACGAGCTACAAATTAGGTAGCGAACGTGTTTGAAACGAGCAGTTTTCCACCACCTCCTTGCGCGGCACGATATTCACGCCGCTTCAGGTGGTGAATAATTTTTACCTGCCGAGATTCGATGGGACGATCCCGTACCGCCACGAAATTTAGCATGCCTGTGAAGCTGGCATGCTACTGGGTTGGAGATGGCGATGAGTGAATGATCGTTGCCGGAGGAAAATGTGGAAAATAAAATATTTTACCTCGCGCTGGGCCTGAAGATGTGTAGGTGATGGAATTTTTAATGCTTCCGATGGGGTGATAAATTAAATAACGTGCGGGGCTTGTACACTGACATCACATGCTAGAAAGCAACAAACGTTTATTAATTATTGTTTGTAATATAGCAACAGACTGCTAGAGTTTGAGATGTTGTTTAAGGAAGAAACAAGTGAAGTCTAATGAAGTAAAATGCTCTGTAAACAAACTTATTAACCAAATGTCCTTCAGGAATAAGTTCCCAATCCGTTCCAATTCAAGAATAAGTTGGCAAACCAAAATTCTAAATGAATTGGACGGTATGATTGAGTTTTCCATTAACGACCCTGGTAGAAAGGGATGCGCAAGTTGATGAGTAAATTTTGAGGTCCAACGAATTTTTATAAGCATTAGTACACCCTTTACATGAAGCGACAAGCAGATAATATTATGGTAATATCTAAGTCTTATTTGACTATACGGCATCTAGCTGTCATACTTTAATTATAAATAAATGTCTAAGTCTTATTAACGGAGAGTACTGTGGATAAAGGGGATACAGCGATAGCTTCAAGCAACTAGCAGTGAATGTTATGGTAATAACTAAGTATTAGATCACCTAAGAGGCGTATGAGGTTTAAAAGACTCTAAGCCTCAATAAATAAATGATAGAAAAAAAATTATAAGCTATGGATTTCTTGTATCCATAAAGGTCGACCAGGACAGATTGCTACAAGCTATAAGTAATAACTAATGAATATATATGGGTGATACAGGGTTTCAAACCATATAATAAATCTTATGAACAAATCAATGGAATGTGTCAACTGAATAGTCAAACTATTTACATTGAAATTCCAAACGTTTGGTTCAATCAAGTCAAACTGTAAAATTGCTGTGTCAAAGGATCGTTAGCCTAAATAACCACACATTGTCATGCACATTGCAACAGATTTTCGAAAAATCTTTGAGAAATGTTGCTTCAATAACAACTTCGTTTAACCCACAGCATATTGCAAACATTCCACAATCACCTTACCACAGCGGAATTAAAACATTCCACTGATTGATTCATATGATAAATTATTTGATTCGAAATCTTGTACTGGGACTAGTCGCACAGGGACGCCCCTGAGGGTGGTCGGCATTGGCCTCTTGAGAGCTCTTGAGGTTGTAATACCAAAGAAGAAGTAATAGATAGGAGTATCGTGGATATTAAAGGATACAGGGTTTCGATTCCTATAATAGGACTTTACAATCACTCTGGGGAGTGTTACAAATGAACTGCGGAAGATTAGAAGCAAGTTCTGAAGCTTTTGAATCATAGAATTAAATCTTGCAAATCGTTGAGGTGAAATTACCAACGCGACCAATGAGTATATTCACAGTTACATTGGACTTGCTGATAGAGATTTCAGGTTCACAACCTCTTTTATAAGGACAAAATTGAGCTTCATTTTGATAGTTGAATCTCTGCCCAGCGTAGCTGACAGCACCGGCCGCAAAGATTTAGAGCTTAAGTTTCGGCCCTAACATTTGTGATGGTATGATCCACGTTAGTCAGTCCTTTAAGTTGATATTTTCTTTAGTTCGCTGTACTACAGTTTCAAGAGATCTTGTCCTGCAATTTCCTGCGTTTATGAATTAATTTTTCTAATCGGATAGTCAGTCCTGCTTTCAACAATCCCGATAGTCCCCCCTCACAGAGTGGCAGTCCTTTGCCACTTTTTTATGTGACTCTACAACCTCTGGAAGTGGTCTTGGCTTGCCATTTCTGCCTTGCAGCAACTTATTTTCATCTGTAGTTCGCCCGTAGCTATGAGTCGGTCCTGCGTGTTTATCAGATTAAGCAGGGCCAAATGTTTAAGCTCCCAAATCAAACATGACACCTCTTTCAGGTATTCCAATTATTCAAGTTAACTCAGACAAGTGTTTATATTATCATTATTCGCTACACACTCGATTTAAAGAGTGTGCCCACTCTATCCACCGTCCACCGCTTGTTTGACATAATTAAAGTGTACTTAAACAACCCACCAACTCATTTAAATGACATTAATTTCCCCACAGTCAAGATGGGCAAAGCGCCACCGCACCAAACGAGTGATTTGGATAGTGATAAACCACCGCCCCAGTCCTCGTTGAAAACAGATACGACATCGGCATCGACGAAATGTCTAAATTAACTATCAGCGTCACCGGTTGCCGTCCGACCAGTAGTCCACACACACACTCGGTGGTATCGAAATTCATTCAGAAGCAAGCAGAACCGAAACGCATAAACTTCGCTCTTAATCTCTGACTCCTGATGTAAGCAATTTTAATTGACAGTCTTAATTGTCACCCGAGGCACGCGTCGAAAAAGCAAAGAGCAGCCCCAGAACTGCAAGTGATCCATCCTCAAGGGAGCTCCACACCAGCGTGCAAAGGGGGTTAGATTCCTGTGCGAGATGTGAAGATCATTGTCTTAGGTCCTATGCCAGATACGACAGAAGGGACGGATGGGAGATGATGATCACGACGGGTGATAAAACGAGACGCCAATTTTCGGTACTCGGGGCCGGGCATTTTGGGGATGTGTGGCACTGTCTACCCTTACCGCCGCCGGTACTCCCGTGTTTTGATTTATCGTCAACATCAACGCGGCTGTCAAGCAACGGTTGGGCCTGGCCGGCCGGTTGTGATATACGTACGCAAGATAAGTACGCTAATTAACATGTGTTTATTTATTATCCTGCGTCCGTCGTTCGGCCATCGCCGCCTCGCTCGCGGTCGCGAAGATTAAGTGCAGTTTGTCAGCGTTCGGTAAGCGTTCTGGCAGCGGATTTGACGGGGAGGCATAATTTAAGGTGCCGGCGCAAACGGGGTTCCCACCTTTAATCTGATCTCTGTACGATCATGCGAGGTGTTGTAGTGGAAAATGGCGGCAAATGGGAAAAATGGACGGCAAGATATCATTCTCAGTAACAAGGCCTCGGTTTGAATGGCCGTAGGAGAAAGCTCTCTGCTGGTGGTGGTGGTGGTGAACATTTGGCTACATTGTTGAGGGATACTGTTCTCTGTGCAATGGGAGCAAATAATGTTAATTTGATAGGAGGAGCTCATCGGACTAATTTATAAAGGCTGTTTAACGGTATCTGTGGGAAATAAGGCACATGAGGGGTGCTTCATACTTAGTGACTCACCAGAGCTTCAAACGTTTATACAGAAAATCGAGCTTCGTATGTAAACCTCTGATGATCTAATATAGGTCTAATATCAGATTTTTCATAGTTGGTTAGACGCGTGAATTTTTTTTGGAACGGGGCACTATATCCGTATTTCGTTTGCGATGGTGCAACTTGGAATATTTGGTGATGCGTTGTGTAGATCGAACCTCACGCAACAAATAAGAATTGTCGATAGTGCATTAAAGTAGTCTTGTTATTAGTGTGGTCTGATTCAAATAAAGTCGATGTTCTAATGTCTCAAGTCCTATATGCCTTCAGCCCTCTTTAAAAGACTTGATCATGAGGACTTTATTAGAACTTTAAGGAGATCAGTTGATCATGGAAGACACACTAACTAATTGTTGTATACCGGGGTCCAAATTATAAGATGGAACGTTTGTAAGTGAAATATTGTAATCCCGCTATTAAAAGTAGTGCAATCATATAATGGAATGTTGTATTCAGTGAGGGGCAATTTGAATTTAATCTAGATTATACTATTATCACAGACAATATGTAATAATCTAGATTAAATTTACGATTCGATTTCTAGATTATACTATTATCACAGACAATATGTAATAATCTAGATTAAATGGGGCGGTCCGGTGGCCGAGGCGACTGCGGCGCCGGTCTTCACACGGCAGGGCCGGGGTTCAAATCCCATCCAGACCGCCTCCCCGTACGAAAGGCTGACTACTTTTCTACGGGTAAAATTAAGTCACAGAAAGCCAGAAATGGCAGGCCGAGACCTCTCGAGGTTGTAGTGCCACAGAAGAAGAAGAAGAAGATTAAATTTACTAAGATCATTGAATATACTGGATACTGAAACTATCTGCAATTTCTTCTATCTGCGATTCGGTGGGTAAAAAGTTGGCCTCCAGGATTGCTGTCTCGCCGTGACCGGATGTAGTCATTCGTTTATTTCCGCCAGCACTACTGCCACCACTCACCAACACTACTGCACGGTTCGCCGACACCGAAAACAAGAGCATCGCATCCAGCCAGGCACCAGCAAAAAAATCCCACTCTCTGGTGCCTGGAATCGACCTCACTCTTCGGCCTCACATTGCAGCTCGACGTTGGAATTCCGAATGTGGTGTGCGATCATAATATGTGCGATCTTCTCGCTCGCGCGTGTTTCTAATTTTAGTTCATAACAGAACGAAACGCGAACGTTTTCGGGGTGAGTTTTGGAGCCGCTGGCACCGGCCACGGATATGGTGGGGTTTCGGCGAGGGGACTTTCCTCGATTCAAATATGAGCGGGTGCTGGTAGAGCCTCTTTTTGTTTTTCGCTTCTCAGCGTCAGCCACGAACGCACCACTCCAAAGATGGCCAGCCTGGGGCATGGCAGAACCCATACCAACACGCACCCTGTCGTTCAGGGCTGACGTAAGATTGGTGCGTAAAGTTTGTTTTCATTTGCGTTCATTTTTTGTTTGCTTGCTGCGTCGTTGGTGATTTTTGTGCGCATAATGCGGCAACCTAGGGACGACGACACAGTTCTAAATGAAATCTAAGCGGGACGAAAAAGGTGGCCTAATTTTTTTATTTTTTTTTATTTTTTGGAACGGAAGAATGGCACCAAGAAGGTGGACTGATAAATGGTTTTGTTTCCGAGGAGCCGAAGTTTGCCATTTTTCATGCGACATTATGGCCATGGAATCGAGCGGAGAGAGATCGGGAAAAGCCGATGTACTGAAAAATGGGTGAAGGATTCGGCCGATACGGGTGGGTTACACGCGCAGCAGACTAGTAGTGAGTTGGGGATACTTTTTCCTCGACACAGTTGACCCTAATGGTTAGCGAGACTGATGGGTTTGGTGTAAAGATTATTTTTGGCGCCAGTGGGGACGGTTTCATGCATCTATTTCATTATTAATGAGCTCTGATATCCTGCGAGGTTGTGTGATTGGGGCATTCATTCGATGGACCAATTAATTATGTACAAAGAATGTATTTTAACATAAATCATTATAATATAATATAATTAGTTATATCTGATCTGCTTTCTTGGAGTAGCAGGTCAGAGCTAGTCATGCTCTTTACCAATAAGAATTTCACAAATAAATTTAAAAACATTCACAGAACCTAGAGCAATTTGTACCCCAACATCGTTCTCCGAAAGAAAGCAGCCTTACCGAAAGGCAACCGATCGACCCTTGACTTCACCAAACCGAACATACGGGCTTGTTGTCGCGCCAAATAAGTCTCGTTGTGAAGACCTTCGTTGTCCACCGAATCATCTT